>NC_135307.1:8166488-8478761 GCF_048772815.1 Callospermophilus lateralis
TGCTTGGTCAAGACTCCCAAGGGCCATGGGATAGTCTGCACCATCTCCTGGGCTCTCTGCTCGGGGGTTAAGTCCTGTGCCTTGGCAGGGAGCCCCCAAACCAACAAGCTCTCCCAATCTGCAAACATGTGCCAGCCCCCAGCAAAGCAGCCCATGCTGCCCTTTGACAGGCTGGCTGGGACATGTAGCTTCTTTGGGATACAGCTCTCTTCCTCCTTAGCAGGCTCAGCGTGTCCCCAACAGAGTAGTGTTGAAGCTCAACCCTAGTCACAGGCCTGGGGGTCTGGAGGGGAGGTCAGGTTTGCGAGGGGCACATTTTGTTATTGCAACAAAACAGTGTCTGCATTTTGACCAACCAAGAAAGTTTGGATGTGGTGGGCCACGTGTGCAGGCTCAGGGGACTGGAGGAGCCCAGGCTTCCACGGCCCAATCATCAGGCTCCCACCCTTTCCCAGCCAAGGTCATGGCCTCAGATCCCAGAACTGCCCTGGTCGGGCATCAGTCTTTCCTGGAGCTGGTCATCTGGTCATTCTGACTACTGTGTCCTGGTCTGGGCCTCAACTTCCCCTGCGCTCCTGATGCAGGAGATGAAGTCTGCTTGTGAGCCAGTAGGAATGACCTTGCCTTCGCCTTTGACCTTCAACAGTCACTTAAAATTGTCCAGTGTTTAGATTCTGTCCTTCTTGGTGTCCATATTGCTAGCAGAGTCCCTCAGCCTCCTGTCCTGGTCTTCTTATTTCCCAAACACCTGAAAATCACACCAGTCAGTGCACGTCCCTCCCAGCACGAGTCTCCTGAGCCAAGCCACCACCAGAGAGGGGCTGACAACCAGACCACCACCTTCTGCCAGGGGCTGTCTCTGATCTGCCCATTTCTAGGTCAGACGGAGGAGATGACCAGGTCCCCACACCCATCTTAGCACCGGCTACTCTGGATCAATCCTGGCATTAACTCTAGCTGCCGGGCTCTCCAGAAGCAGACGCTGATGTGGAATTCTGCATACAGGTGTCCTTTGGGGATCCACACCTGGGTAAAGGGTGGTCAGAAAGCTGAATTGGACTCAGGGAGAAGCCCAGGGCAGGCATGACCTCAGAGACAATGCATGTGTGACCGAGCGGTCCAATCCCACATAGGGCTCACTGGGTCTGTAGTGACAGGGCATGGTTCCAACTGGAGGGAAAATTCTCTTATTTCACTTCTGCAGCCCAAAGATGCATCAAATGAGAACCTGGTGGACTTTCCCAGCCACTCCCCTTACAACATTAAATAGACTTCAAATTTGCTCCAAAGCAAACTAGGAGTGAAAACTCTTTATAATAATAATATAGAAATTTCCAGAACAAGGTTTTAACCACACATTATTTTAGCCAGAACATCTTGTAGCCTATATTGGGTACTTGGAAAGATCTCTGCCTGATCAAAGCTGCTTTCTAAGGAGACAACTTATCTTGTGTGACCCACACTTGGGACTCAGAATCTGACACTGATGGTCAGGTGGTCTTCCTGGGCAAGAATGGACAGTAAGATCTGAATGGGCTCCCAGCTCAGGACTCGAAGGAAGGTGATGGAAAGACTCATAGAGCACAGGTGAGCTCACATCCTGGGATGGCCCAGAGTCACCATCACACCTGTGTAGGCAGTTGAAGCACTGCCAAGGTTACGGAGGCCTTTGATCTTGATCTTTGACCTTGGTCTCCCTCACTGGGGGCTGGAGAGGGCCACCAGCTGCCCATGGGGGAGAGCTCTGCCTGTCTGGATCTGTTCTCTCTCCTGCTGCCCTGCCCCCTACTTCCTTGATGGAACTCACTGCGGGACCCTTCTTGTGAGGTCCTCCCTTTGCTCACATGCCCTCTCAAAGCTGCATCTTTCAGGCCTACATCTCTGAAATCTCTGCTTCCCTTGGTGGCTTCTGGGCTGGAGGTGGCCATGTGACTCTGTGACTCCCTCTGATCCATACTAGCTCTGGCTGTCTGACATAGTGCTACGGTCTCTCCAGCGCTAGCCGTAGACAGTAAGGGACGAGAAAGCTTTTGAACCCACTTTGTCATAAAGATCCACCTCCTGCTCCGAGTGCAACCTGAAAACAGGTCCCCCAGTGTGAAATGCATGCTGGGAAACTTCCTGTGCAACCTCATTAGAGTTCCCCCAGATGCAGAGGCATGTGAACACTCCTGCTTCAACACTCCATGTCCTGTATGGTGGTGATTTCGTGCATAGATCACCCAAATCACCACATTCCCATGAGCATCTGTTATTTTTTACTTCTCCGTTTAGGACACTGACTTGCCTTTGGTCACCTGCTCAACACTGAGCTTCCACTGAGGATGGCAGAGGCAGACAGAGGCTCTCCAGGTAATGACCACCAAGGCCTGGAAGGAAGGGTGGACAAGCTGCCCCCAGAGGTTCCCTCAGGGACCAAGTTTTGTGAATCTAGCAGCATTTGAGGACAGTGAGGGGTCCGTGGAACTGTCATTCCTCAGAGTTTGTGAGAGCGTCAGCGGCAGGGCCCATGCTGCTGGGCCACTAGCGAGGGGAAGCTCGCCGGAGCTCGGCAGTTTTCTAAAGCCGATTGGTTTTCTTAGAAGATAGTTAAATGGTAACTAGGGCTGCCTCTGATCAGCATCTCGGGGAGCAACACCCCAGGCCGGGTTCTGTCCAGGGAGGGTCTGATTTGGTGGGCCTGTGGGGGTGGCTTCTTTTCCTGGAAAGTGGTTAGAATCCTTTTGGTGACCCTGTGTGGTCAGCAGGGTCTGGAGTATGACGATCATTTCAAGAATGGACTAAGGATCGAAGGAAGTAACTAGACCTAGGCCACGCTGACCATTCCTCCTCTTCATTTGTTCTTGTTAAACCCTTGGCGTGGTTGAGGATGAAGTAGATGTACCATAAAGTAAAGGGAAGGGAAACTCCCCTCACATGGCGATGGCTCCCCAAATGGCTTTTCTCTAGGGGTGGGGGATACTAGTGGGGGTGGCCATCCTTTTATCATGGGGCTTGGGCTGGGGGTGCATACTCTAGGGAAGAATAAGAAGCCGGCTCTCACAACAGGGAAGGTGGGGTCACTGGGGACGCCTTATCAGATGGAACAGCCTCCTTAGGCTCTTTGTCTTGGGAAAGAAAGAGTACCTGCTTGATTTCAAGATTGAGTCCTCAAAAGGGGACAGGAATTTTGTCAAATGCACGAGCTATCTTCCTAACAAGGCAGAAAAGCTTCACTAAGCACACTTGCTTGGGTAACAACGAAACGTCGGCACAGATTCTTTGCAGATTGCTGGTCACTGTCCTCCCCTGGCAGCTGTGGAACCCACCATCCTGCCTGTGCCCCAGGGCCTTGGGCTCAGGTGGGCAAGCACAGGCCTGGGGGTTGCAGGAGCCCGTGGTGCAGGTGGGCTCAGTCTCGGGGCACTGTTGCGTTGCTCAGGGATGCTAGGCTGAGAGTGGGGAAGGGGAGCTGGTCCCCCAGGGTGGCCACAGGAGTGACTAGGTCAGAGGCACTGCCCTTGCCCAGCATGGGACATGCATCCATGAAGACTCCGCTCAGCCTACGAATCATCCTGAGGGGGTGGGGGGAGGCTGATTTGAACATGTTAATCCAGCCCCCGTCTGCTTCTTTTCCACCAAAGCTTCAATATGCATCTGATCTCAGGATATTGGATTTTTCTTTGAGGGAAGAAAGAAATGACTTATCTGGGGAATAAGCCCCAAGTTCCCTCCATGCATTGCACATTCTCTACACTGGGCTAAAATAAGGTTTGCTGATTCTCATGTAAATCTCTAAAGCCTGGGTGTCATCATAGGAGTATTTTATGTGCCAGGTAAGTAGGTTGCATCCCCAGGAAAATAAAAAGGAAGAAGGCAAGAAAGATTAGCGATCGTATCCAAGGAGAAAGAAAACAGCTTCAAATGCTTTAAGTGCCTATAGCTTCTTGATACAGTGGCCAAGAAATACGATTCACTCTGAAAGCAGTCATTCTGGTTTATATTTGGAATTGATCTCGAAGTCTGGCAGATATGTTCTTTTCATGGTTGTTGTTGCTGTATTTCTTTTCCACCTAAGCCTGACAAAATGATGCTTCAGAAGAGCCTCGCAGGTTTTGTTTCTTTCCTGGGTGGCTGGTGCAAGCCAGATGCGAGAATGAGCTCTCCTGCCTGTCGTAAGTGTTCATTGGGTGACTGTTGACCAGATGGGAACCTCCAAGGAGAAGCTTGTTCATGTCTCGCTAGCTCCGAGGAGTGAAAAGTGAGGGTAGCCCACAAAGATTTTGTCAGGATGAATTTACCAGCCTAGAAAGAGCAGAAAGTGCTGTCTTTTCTGATTCTAAAGCTAATGGGGGAATTTCAGAGCTTATCAAGAATCCAAAACAAGAATTGAGGTGAGTTAGAGGGGCTGATTTTAGCCAATGCCAAATGCACAAAGCATTAGAGTATCTCCAAATGCCCCTAAATTTTAGCCTGAATATGAAACTTCAAAGTGGGAAGGTCTTCTGACCCATTTAATTAACGTTGTTCTATTGATGAGAAAACTGAGATGGTGGGGGATGCCACCTTAGAGCAAGCTGGGATTGAGAAAGGCTAACCCTATCACCAATGACAGTAGATTGTATTTTCCAAGGATGTATGCAGCCACGTCTCCTCTTCCACCAGCTCTTCTGCAATGTGACCTTGAGATCCCTCCATGAAGACTACAATCTATTTCTCCCCCTCACCTCCTAAATCTGGGTTGATATTGTGACTGCTTTGACCAATGGGCTGAGGCAGAAATAACATTGTGCCATTTCCAATGATCTGACAACTTTGCTTTTGGTTTCTTAGAACATTTATTGTTGATTCACTGTGGCTGTGCACCCAACCACCATACTGTGAGAAATCCAAGCCACATGGAGGAGTCATGTGTAGACAATTCAGTTGACAGCTAGCATTGACTTTTGTCCATCTGGGTGCCCCATCGTGGATGTCCAGCCATTGAACTTTCAGATGAGTGCAGCTCTAGCTGAACCTAGGAGAAAAGCTGAGCTCAGTCAACCTCCTTGCTGTGAGGGTTAATGGTTAGCTTAAGGATTATTTGTTAGGCAGTAACATTTAGCTGAAATGTTACTCATAATGCTAATTTAAAAGCTCATGCCTGACTATCACTCTACACTTTTACCAATCACTCTCCCACTTATTCTGAAATTCGGCATTTTTCTAATGGAAGGTCATGACTCATGAGTGGATCATAAGATCATTTAGTGGGTTGCAAAAAGTCAACTCAAAGAGAATTGAATGTGTCAGAGTGCACTGTGCATAATAAGGATACAAATTATTTTGTGAAATTTTTAGTTCAGTTGCATGTGTGCACTTGATTTGCTGCACCACATAATGTATTTCTCATTGTGGGTTTCAGTAAAGATCGCTAAGAACATGTCAATCTAATTTGACCCTTAGTAGGGCTTTGACAAGCGAATGGCAGTGGGTCGGAGTCTGTTCCAAAATACCACAGACTGGGTGGTTTACAAACAACGGGAATTTATTTCTCACAGACTGGAGGGTAATAAGGCCAAGATCATGGGGCTGGAAGATTTGGTGTCTGCAGAGGGCCTGCTTCCTGGTTCATAGAGAGCAGCCTTCTGTTCCTTCACGTATAGGAAGGGTGAAGATCTTCCTGAGGTCCCTTTAATCCCATCCACGAGTACAGAGAGCCCTCCTAACACCCCCCCGCCTCCTACCATCATGCACACATTAGGATTTCAACATATGAATTTGGGGCAATGGTCCACTGAAGGAATGAGGAGACCAAAATCAGAAGGCAGGTGACGTGGCAGCCCTGGGCTCTCTGCACCCCGCATCCCAGGTCCAGGGGTCACTCAGACCCTTCAGGGAAGAGCCACCTTGTTGACCAGGCAGCTACAACACTGGTGACGCACACGCTTGCTCTGTGTGGCCCCCTGTGCTAAGGACTCTGTGTGGTTGGCTCGTGGGGCGCCCGCTAGACTCAGGCCGCTCAGTAGAAACGCCTTCTTAAAGCTGCTTACCTTATTAGGTGAGGAAAGGAGGCTCCTTGCGGCTGTATGGTGAGACAGCCTTACGCTGTTAGCGGGTTGCAGAGCCGGGACCCAAACCATCGTACGTCGGCCCCCATCTTCGCCGTGATACCATGGCTTCTGTCCCACTTTGGAAAATTCCCGCATGAGAAACTTCACAACCTTCGTGGTTTCCTTGCAGCATTAGCCAGCTTCTGAGGCTGGGCCAGGACCTCCCCTGGGACTGTCGATGGGGCCTCCTGTCTCCCCAAGGCACTGGGGTGACCCTCAGTGTTGCCACCCTGTCCTGGGCCTGGAGAGGGCCACGCCTTTCCCACTGCCTGGGAGCGAAGGCGCTGCTGGGTGAACCACTTCCCTTCTGGGTAACAAGATGAGCATCTTTACCCCGCGGTGAAGGTTGATGCTGGCAGAAGAGCGGAGATAACGACCTCGGAGCTCACTTCCTTTCTTCTTGCTTGACTTTCACCTCTCTCCGGGCTGTTTACTTGTCTCCTGGAGTGCTCTGGGGGACAGGAGCAAGAGCCCTGCGGTCAGGGCATCTCCATGCCTCCCCCTCCCTGTCTGCAGAAGGGAAATCTTGAATCGGATCAGTCCTGTGGCTTTAAATTGAGAGAGGGTCCCCCTCAGGGGACATGGGTGATGTCTGGGGTCACACATGTGAGTGTGGGTGTGCGTGTGTGTACACTACTGGTGTCTCAGAGGTGGCCTAGCGATGGTGCTGAGCACTCTATTGTGAACAGGGCAGTGCCCACAGCAGAGAAGCCTCAGGCTCCACCCTCCAAGTGGCTGAGACTCTGGAGGATTCTATTAAGAGGAACATCCCCACCCACTGAGTACCCACCAAGCACCAGAAAATAAGAAGAAACCAGAGATGAAAGAAACATCTAAACAAAATCCCCACCACCTCCCTCCCCAGACACTGGACTCCAACGAGGAGCTGGAGTTAGTGGGGACATCAAGTATACATTTTGCCCTAGAAAGATAAACACCAGAAAGGAGCTAGGCATTCAGGGCTGCGGGGGTTTCTAGAGTGGTCTTAGCCGGTGCCTGGGCGCCTTTCTTGATTCTCATCTGGTCCTCTCAGCCCTTTGGTCCCTGTCCACCGACACTTCTTTGGGAAGTCTTTCTTGATCTCCCCAAGGCCTTCACAGCACCGCAGTGACGGGGGGCTTAGCATTTATCCCAGTTTCTAATTTAACGTGTTCATCTGAGGATTGACTTTTGCCTGGCCCTTCTGCCTACACCACCATTCACAATGGCCTCTCCAGTCTGGAGATGACCCCACAGATCCCATCCCATCGGGTCCATTAGGCTCCCCCCACCTAGGGCAGCCACCCAGAAGCCCCATGCCCTGAATTCTCAGGAGTTCCCAGTAATGGTGGTCGCTGAGCCCTGGCACATGGGGTCTTTGCCCTTGGCTATCCGCTCCTGCAGCCTCCTGTCCAGAGGCCTCCTTTCTAGCTCCCATGACCCTTGGTTCTAGTCCCAGTCCTCCTGCGAGGGCTGAGACTAGCTTCCTGCTGTCCTGCATCTGGGATTTTGCTCAAAGCGCCGGGCAGGGTTCTCCCTGTTTCTGGTTACACCATCGGCCTCCTCTAGTCTCTGCTCCCAGCCTCTTCTTCCAGGAAGTCTTCCTCTTCGCCTGAGGTCTGAGTTCGTTTCTCCCTCCGTGTGGTCACAGCACTGGCTGGCAGTGCTTTCCCCCAGTTCAGTGCCTGGCACATTCAGATAACCACCCAGTGGGCAAAGTCACTGACCCCAGTTCAGGCTTCAGGCTTTCTCCCCGTCTGATCCTCGGCTCCTGTTTGAAAAGAGGGGTGGGCTTCTTGGGTGCTGCCTTATGTGGGAAAATTCTTCCACCTCTGAAAAGCAGCTTTCTTTTTTGTTAAAGTCTCCCTGGAGATGAATTTATAATAAAACTTTTTTTTTTTTTTAATCCAGGAATGATAAAATTGATGCCATACTCTCATTTCAGTGATATAATGGTGACATAGAGAAGGAGAGTTTAAAGAATCATGAACATGACCAGGGCAGCTCCTGAGAGACAGGCGATTGCATCACAGGGAGGCGTTGACCTTGACCTGACCTGGGGGGTGAAGACATGCACTGGCCGTGTTAGTGCTGCCTAGCACTGATGGTTACTGGTGGGGTTGACCGTTCACACTTTCCCTGATGGTTTAGGTGTTGTTAGGGCTCACAGGTCAGTTGTTTGCAGCAGCAGGAGACACAGGCCAGGCTGCCACCTCCCCGCTCCCCTGGGATGTGGTGAATCTTGGGGAATGTCGGTGGTGGCTTCTGCATGCTGGGCACTGTGAGAGGCTAGAGCGTAACTTAGCCCTGCCTCCGAGGAGCTCCCCAGATATAGAACAATTAGGATGTAGATATCTGTACCAGGAATTCTAGAAAGTCAGGCAGAAATGCTAAGAAACTAGAACAGATATGGAGATTTCAAAACCAGGGAGAGAAATTCCGCCTGAAATGTAGGGAACGTGGAAGAGATGTCCCACTTGGGTCTTGAAGAAGAACAATTGTTTGTGTAACTACTATTCATGTATAGAGTTCAAGGAGATATTAATCCAGGTAGAGAGACTGGCCTGAGGAAATGTCCAGAGGTAGAAACATGAGGTGTAAAAACTTTTTTTCCTATATTTCCTTCTAGAAGATTGGCAACTTAGGTTTTGCATTCAGGTTCATGATCCATTTTGAGTTGATTTTTATATATGGTATGAGGTGTGAATTGAAGTTATTTTTTCCAACATCATTAACTCTATCAGGTTTTCTCATCATCCAATTGGTGACAGGCTTTTTATATAGAATATAGTTATCCATATAGTTAGGTTTAAAATTATCATATTTCTATTTTATTTTTCTACTTGTCCCATCTGATGTTCCTCTTTTCCTTTGATTATGCCTTACTTTGGATCAGTTGTGTATTGTTTGTGATTATATTTTATCTCCTGGGTTGGATAACTCTTTGTTTTATAGTTTTTGTGTTTTTGAAACTTATCAAGTCTACCTTGAAGTGACACTTTATCCTTTTGAGTATAAGAACTCTACAACGGCATACTTAACTTTTCTTCCTTCCTGGACCTTTGTATTTTCGTTGTTCTCTATTTTTTTTTTTTTCATGTTATAGACCCCATATTACATTGCCATTATCTTTAAGTTATAAACTATTTTAAAATATTTTTTTAATAATAAGAAAAACATCATATACTTTCCCTGTATTTACCATTTCTATTGCTCCATATTTCCATTTGATACATTTTTCCTTCTATCTGAAGGACTTACTTTAGCATTTGTTGTGTGGAAACTTTCGGAAGACAAATGCTTTCAGCTTTTAGGTGTCTGCCAAACTCTTATTTCCCCTTTGTCTTGGAAGATAGTTTTGCTGGTTATAGAACTCAAGGTTGGCAGATTTTTTTCTTTCCAGTATTTTAAAACTGTATTGTCTTCTAGCCTGCATTGTTTCTGACAAGAAATGTGGTATCATCCGTATTTTTAGTCCTCTGTTTGTAAATTTTTTCTCTTTCCACTTCAAGATTTCTCTTTATTATTATTGATTTTGAGCAACCCCATGATGTGTAGTTTTACTCATGTTTCTTGTGCTTGGGGTTCAATTGATTCCCTTTCATCTTTGGTTTTCATTTCTCATCAACCTTGGAAAAACATTTCAGCCAATGTTTTGGCAAATATTTTTTTCCAACCTGTCTCCTCATCTTTTGGGACTCACATTTCTTGTATTTTAGGCCCCTCAAATTTGTCACAACTCACTGGTGCTTTGTTTATGAATTTTTCTCTCTGCACTTCATTTTTGATAAATTCTCCTTCATGTTTTGAAATCCATTTTTTTTCTTTTTTAGTGTCTAATCTGTGGTTAGAATAATATAGGAAATTTCTTTGGCATTGTAGTTTTCATTTACTAAAAATTCTATTTTAGCTTTTTATTGGTTATATTTCTCTGCTTCTTTGTAGATATATCTTTTTATATTCTTGAGCTATGTTACGTAGCATAGTCAATTCATGTGAAGACAATTAGATCTTTTCAAACCTTGCTTTTAAGTTTTGTTAGGTAAGACAACAGTAGTGTTTGGTCTAAGACAAATTACTTTCCTTTACTGAACCCACACCTTCCGGGTTGCTGTAGGACATAGGGGTGGATTATGGTCTCCCCAGCCTGGTGGGTGGGAATGGGGACTGCTCCTTGCCCTGTGTGAGCACCAGTCATCTTCTCTTGAGTCCCACTGGGTCGTTGTTCGCCCAGTCTTGGGTAATCGCTTCATACGCATATTCTAGTCAGACTGAGCTGCATGGGGGGGCACCTTCTCAGCTCCCTGGAGTTTCTCAGTACTCTGTTCTGTAACTGTCCACTCCATCCTCCTCCCTCCCCCCCAGCTCCGTCTCTGCATCCTTCCTGAAGACTCTCCAGGCAGTCAGTAACCCAGGACAGTTGTAAAGCTCGCTTCCTCTGTTCCCGCCTCACTGGGATCATGGTCGGTTGCCTAATGATGAGTGTCTTGAAAACTCTTGTGATACAAATATATATCACAAACAAAGTCTCCCCTGCTATTTTGATTGTTTGAGGCAGCATAGAAAAATCCGGTCCCTGTCCTCTGTCTTGGTTGGAGAATGTCTTTCTCTCCAGAGAAACCAGTCCGTCCATTCTCAAGTCCCCCTGGGGACTCCCTGGCTGTGATAGTTTAGCCTCTTCTGTCTTTCATTAGGAGTGTGTGGCGACTTCCCGTACGGTGTCTCCGTCTCTACCCAGTGCCTCTCCAGTCCGTTCTTGTGAACAAAGCAGTTGTTCTTGCTTACAGAAAGGTCTGGCTTTTCCCTTAGCGCCTTGGAGAGGACATGTAAGACCCCAGATTGCTGTGCCTCAGAGGAGTGTTTCTCTTGCCTGTGGGCTTTGAGGTCCGCCAACAGTGTGACTTAGGGTGAGGGTTTGGGGTCACGTGGTATCAAAAGGACCCAGCTTGGCCTCTGGAGGGTTGGGGACTGAGGCCAGCCAGGCATGTAGCCAACCGAGTTTATGAGATTCAGCCCTAGAAAAGACTCAGGCTGTATGAATACGTAACAATGAACCCCATCATTACACACGAGTATAATGAACCAATAAAAATATGGAGGAAAACACTCAGGATATCCAGGCTTGGGTGAGCTTCAGTGGCCGTCAGTATTCCATGTATATTGTCACATACTGGCACCAGGAAAGTGGTGCTGTCCACAACTCCACCGCCAAAGACCATCGGAAAACCTGCATTTGGAACTTTCCCAGACTCTGCCCCATGTGCCTCCTCCTTTGGCTGATGGTAATGAACTCTTCAGCTGTAATAAAACCTCGTCGTGAACAAGGCAGTTTCCCAGGTATCCTGAGAGTCCTTCTAGGACATTAGAGAAACTAAGAAGAGTGTCAGAAGGAAGGGCAGTCTCACGGACTCTTCCTCTCACTTTGCTCCCATTTCCATGATATAGTTCTGCTCAACATTCTTTTAGAAAGAAATCTGGTCATCCTGTTCCTTAAGTCCCCTTGGTGGCTTGGTGATTCAGGGTTCAGGGCCTGCCCTCCCTGCTGGCCTGCTCTCTGCCCCACTTGCTCATGGCCTTCTCTTTGTTCCTGCTTCTGGGACCTTCCCTGTCCCCCTTTTTTCTGGTTGGCTCCACGTGGCCTTTACATCTCACCCTCTGGGCCCAGTCTGTCCTTCCCTCCCACAGAGCAGGTATCTGCCCTCCTTACCCAGTGACTCTCGAATTCCCCTAACCCCTTGTGAAGGTGCCTCCACCCGATGACAGTGGAGGGCCCTGGTGAATCGTGCTGTTTGTCTCTCTGAGGCCAAGGGCAGCTCCACTCTCCGCAGAGCCTGGCCCAGCTTGCTGAGGCCTCTCTTATAATTAACACAGTGGAAGCTTTAGAGATGGCCTTGGTGTCAGGAAGAGCCTTGGCCCACGGGTCCCCCACTGACTGAAGACCTCCTATTCCCAGGAAGAGGCGTCACCTCTGCTGTGCACCCACCTCCCTTTCCCTTGGTTTCCCCCCTCTACTCTCCAGCAGGAAGTGGAGTGGGACTATGACTTGTATCTCTGGGTCACATTTCTTGCCATGTCACTACCTTCTTTTATGATCCTGGGCAAGACACTTCCCACTGGGGCTTCTGGTTGCTTCCATGGAAAATGAGGGGTTTCAGCTTGTTCTGTGGTTCCTACCAACTTGACCACAAAAGTCCCCTCCTATTTTCCCTTCCCTTTGGAACATCAATCATGTTGCAAATGGCAGAAAGACTTGGGTTTTGGTTAATTATGTAGCCTTATGTGTGACAAGGCCTCTCTCTCTCTCTCTCTCTCTCTCTCTCTCTCTCTCTCTCTCTCTCTTTTGCCAGGTGACCATGGACTAGAGTCTTTTAAGTAGATTTATGTCAAGTATCTGTTACAGGAACAGAAAGCTGAGTAATACGATCAATTGCTTTGTTTGGGGGAACTTTATGATCTCATTAATGTCAACTGATGGATTCTCAGCAGTGGACACCTTCCTGTTTCCTGTATATAGCCAGGAGTTGGCCTTCAGGTGGGATTCTGAAGGGGCCACATAGCTGGTCAGGGTCTAGAGGAGCTGTGATGTCATCTGCCAAGGATGGGGGCTCCATCACTATCTGGCATGAGGGCAACCCATGACATCACATTGATGAGAGGTTTGATATTTAAGGAGTAGTGAGCTCACGTGGCCAAGTGCAGGCAGCTCCCCCACCATTTCTTCCTTTCTTTAACAGATATGTACTGAAGGCCTACTTGCCCAGGGCCTCAACCAGGCATGGAGGAGACTGGAAGAGACAAAGGTGGTAGTTTATGCTCTCACATCTGGATTAGGAGTCAGATTCACCTGCCACAGCTTGCAGTCCAGGATGGAGGACAGCTAGGACCACAGGAATGTGACAGCCCAGGGACCTAGAACTACAAATGGGGTAGTGATGGGCATTATAATTGCCACACTTAGTGACTCTGCCCTGTGAACTGGGCCCGTGTGAAGGGCTGTGTGTCTCTTCCTGTCACCATGCCCGCATAACCTGCTGAGGGGAACACTGCATCTTCATTTAGGAAACGGAGGCACGTGTAGGCGGAGTAACTCGTCTCCAGGTCTCATGGTCGGTCGGGGTGGGGGCAGGGTTTACTGCCCGACTCCAGGAGGCCCTCATGCACCCCTTTCTTCCACCATTGTCCAGGAGGGAGGCAGGAGTGACCGGGGAATGGGGAGCTGCAAGTGTGCGGGGGCATCTCAAGAGCACAGCCATGTTTTCTTGTCACCCTGAGGCCGATTCCAACACAGGCAGGGACCCTACCCTCAGAGGAGGCAGGGTAGCGGCACAGCAGAATCTTGTAGTTTAGAAAGTGCGGCTGCAGGAACAAATGGCTCAGTGGAGCTGGTGACAGGAAGGCTTGACGGAGGGACTCAGGGGACTTCACAAAGGGTGGGAAGTAACCTGGGGCAGCTTCAGCTGGCAGCAGGCAGCGCTGTCTGAAGGACAAGGGTAAGGTGGGGGGAGAGGGCCCTGTAGGAACCAGGCAGGGTGCTCCAGCAGGGCGGTTACAGGAGGAGTCCTCCCTGTCCCCACCCTGACCTCCTTCCCACTGGTGCCTCTGTCCTGGACCCAAGTAGAAGCAGGAGGTGGAGGGAGGCTATTGACAGCTTCATCCAAACCAGCCCTGTGACCTGGGGAGGGTGGTAGTTTTATAAGGTGGATGAAAACTCTCCTTCCCATCAGGCCAAGGAGAGGCGACCACAGCTGTGAACCTGGTGCTGGGTTGAGGGCAGCTGTGGCCATCTGTGGTCAGCCCTGTTGGAAATCGTATTGGCGCTATCCTAGGTGTCCCTTTGAAAGGAAATCCCTACGGTCCAGGAATGTTTCAGAAATCACTGAGACACACAGACAGAAATGGGGATGGAGTGGGAGGTGGACTCTTTGCAGACCTTGACGTCCCCGTGGCTGGCAGCTGAGAGAAGGCCAACCTCCCACCAAAAGGTGGGAGACCCACGTCCCAGGCCTGCAGTGTTTCACTCTAAAAGGACACTGTGTGCCATCTTTCAGTTCCTTGCTGAAACCCAGCCACGTGTTCTACCTTACCTGTCTGTCTCCAGTGCTCTCTGAAGGTGTCATGAGCCCAGGTGTGTTCCCCTCACCTCCAGTGGGTGCTGGGGTCAGGCCTCTCAGGCACACACAGCAGGTGTACCCCCTCAAGGCCACTTACATTTCCATACGGAACACAGCCAATGCCCAACCACCAAAAGGCCACCTGCTCTGTGGGTCAAGAGAGTGTGTTGGAGCTATTGGAGCCACCTGGAGGGCTGCAGGGGTCAGATCTACGAGGCCTTGGGCCTTTGCAGGTAGGTAGGCAAAGGACCTGTGGAGCTCTGGGCTTTGGAAGGTTCTCTGCTGGCCTTGGGGTGCAGGATGACTCTGGTTATCAAGGGTGGGTGGAGAGAGAAGGGGCGCCGTCAAGAAGGAGTGGGCAGGGCCCATGCATCCTCACCTGGGGGGCCGGGGATGCAGGGAGGTGGGGTGCCAGGGACCCCCAGCTGAAGGAGATGGCTGGGCTCACCAAGAACCACCAGGATGTCCTGGGGACAGAAGCAAACAGGCCCCTGTTTCCAGCCTCGAGACCTTGCCCCTCAGGAGCTTTTCTGGATGGGGAACGCCCTGTTTCCGGGGGCATCTTGAGGCCATTGTGGGGCACCAAGTGACCTCTGGGCTGCTTCTTTTAATCAGCAAAATCGAATTGCCAGCTGGCTCCGTGCCACCCCCACCCCCAGCCGCAGGTCTCTAAATAGAGAGGCCCCCGAAGCTGCCGCCACGTGAAGTATCATTAAATACACCTTCTCACACTTGGCACGTGAGCCCTGATAAAGTTTCACCTTTTAACGAAATAAATGACTCAATTAACAAGATGAAAAACAGCAGTGTGGTGGCAGGCCCACTTGGTGGCCAGGGAAAAAAGGCTGGAGAAGAATTATCCCAGCGGGGAGTTAATGTGGGCAGAGGCCAGCTCGGTGGGTGTCCCTGCCAGCCGGCCTGCCAGCCGGGGACCAGGCCTGCTGACCGCTGCCAGGGGTCGCCACATTCTGGGCAGGGGTCCAGCAGGGCTGGGGGCTCCAGGGCGCTCCTCCAGCAGGGCCGGAGTGTGTGACTGAGTGAACACACACGTGTGTGCCTGCCTGTGTGCATACGTGTGTGCTGATGAGGCTTCTGCTCCCTGCTCATTGGAGGACAGAGGGCTGGCTGAGGGGACAGGGCATCGGGGTCTGAATTCAAGGTTTGCATAGAGCTGTAATGAAGACCCTCAGGTCACCGTTCCTCCTGTGCAAGTAGAGGCGGCTGGACGAGGGCAGGGGTCTCAGGCCCAAGGCCCATTTCGGAAGAAAACTTGGCTGAGGAAATCTAATTCTTCCTTGGTTTCCACTACGGCCTACCTGAAGCAGAGCCCTGGGCAGCGGGGTGCAGGGCCACAGAGGCCTGGTGTCTCGGCGTCAGGGACTTGGTCACCGCAGACATCCTAGCTGTTTTCCTTTTCCATTGCAGTAGCTGTGGAAATTTCAAATGCCGTTTCCTCTCCTCTCCTCACGGCTTTGGAATGATGATGGTTCTGAGCCCTCGGGGAGGGCTGGTTATTTAATGCATTAATAAAGAAGCACATGTGTTTCTAGGTCACAAATCCGTTTTTAATATTCGATAATTTTCAAAATAATGGGCTTTCTTTGTCATCACGTGCATTTTATTTTATTTTATTCAGGCAAAACTTAATTCCAAGAGGGGGTCCTAGGCCCTGCCCACCTCTCAGGAGGGTCCATGACTGGAAGATGTTTGAGAGCGCCTGAGCTAAGAATTTCCAAGTGTCCATCAAACTCGGGAGTCCAGTGAGTTTGTGGAGGTGGGACTGGATGCTCCCTAAGTGTGACACCTTGCCATGGTGCCGGGTGCTGGGAGAATCCTTGGCCAGGACCAGGGTGCATCTGGGCTCAGTGAACACTCGTTACTCTTACTCTCTGAGTGGTCTGGCTTGACCTTAGACTCCCAAAGCATGGCAATGACCCAGAGGGTTCGGGAGAAACTGGTACACCTTCCGTATGTGACAGGTGTGGTCACAGCTTTCCGGAAGTCTCCCAGGAGGCAGACAGTGTGGCCTTATTTCACCCTCCAGCTAGCATGTGAACAGAAACGGAAACCGAGAACTGCAAGCTTGGGGTTTGTGGGTGACCTGGATGGTAGCTTGGGGGGGCCCTAGCTGATGCCCTGGGGAGGCTTCGAGGAGGCAGGAGGTCTGAGCAGGGGGACAGCTGCTGGCGTGGCTAGCTGGCAGCACGACGCACTGGGATGGGCATGGAGTAGATGAGAGGGTCGGAGGGCGTGTACTGCTGCACGGGAGGAGGCATTCTGTTAGTGCAGGAGAAGGGGATCCCAGGGTGGTAGGAAACAGGGGCAGGCATCAGGTTTCAACTGTGGAATGTGAACTTGAATTCTCTTCAACTTGGGGAGATGAGAGTTGAGAGATAAAGGAAAATCCCAGTTTGGGTCCTCTTTGAGTCCATTTTGAGCCGCTATAATAAAATCCTCTAGACAGTGTTTTAAAACAAACAGGGATTTATTGGCTTTTGGCTCTAAGGGCTGGGAAGTCCAAGATCAAGGTGCTAGCAACTGGTGAGGGTCTTCTTGTTGCATCATCCAGCCATCCTGTGTTGGAAGGGCATAGAGAGGGCGTGAACTTGAAGCCTTAACCTCTTATACTGGCCCTGCTCTGCTGGGCCCTTCTCCCCATTGGTCTCTGCTCCTCGTGGCACTGCTCACTGGGTCCCGCTCTCCCCTGGTCATGCTCTTGGGCTCTGCTTCCCCTGGGCCCTGTTTTCCCTGTGCCCTGCTCCCCCTGGTAACTGGCAAGCATCCACTCACAGGCACACTCCCTGTGACCTCCCCTGTCCCCACCATTAGGTACCTCCTCCCAAGGCTGTTGCCTTGGGGATTAAGTTTCCAGTGCTTTTGTGGGGACAAGATCACACCGTAACAGGTCCCTCTAAATAGTACAATGCTCTGAGTCTGGACCACAGGGAGCACAGCTTTTTAGGCTAAGTGACACATTTCATGTTTGTGTTGGTTTTTAAGTGGATCATGCTCTAACGACAGTTTATTTCTACCTCCTCCTCTGAACTACACACCAAAAACACATTTCCAAATCATACATCATCTACATCTGTTTTGAAAATGCCCTTTTGTATAGATATGCTTGTGTATTATTTATATCTTACTTCCAATTATCTGACCTTTTCGTTATTTCCTTGTTTTGCAGTGAACCTTTTTTTGTAGATAAATCCTTCTCTATTTTGCCAGTTCCTTGGTCACATCTCTAGAGAGAGGCACAGATCTTTTTTGACCTGTTGAGACATATTGCTAAATTGACTTCCAGAAAGGGAGAACCACATCTTGCTTTCAGTAACAGTTTTCGGGACCCTCATTTGCCTCCTCCATACCAATGCTATAAATAATCTTGTTGGTTTCTTTTTGAAACAACTTTACTAAGTGGAGAGAGAGAGAGAGAGAGAGAGAGAGAGAGAGAGAGAGAGAGAGAGAGAGAGAGAGAGAGAGAGAGAGAATTATTGCTCTGTTTTAATTTGCATTTACTTGATTGATGGCTGCCTTGGTCTGAAGGCATCCCCTGATGGTTCATGTCCTGAGCCTCATATGATAATGATATTTGGAGGTGGGGCCTTGGGAGGTGGTGGGGTTGGATGAGGTCATGAGGGTGGTGCTCTCAGGACAGCCTTAGTGGCTATAAAAGACAAGGAAGAGAGACCTGAGCTAGCAGTTGGCTCTGTCTCTTCTGGTAATGCAGCAAGAGGGCCCTCGCAGAAGCTGGTCTGTGTTTTGGGCTTCCCATCCTCCAGAGAGCGTGCCAAACAAGCTTCTGCTCTTTGTAAATTACCTGGTCTTGCTATTTTGTTATAGCAAAAGAAAACAAACTGAAATGATGGGGAAGATGGAGAGTTGTTTACAAATTGAAATTTGCATAGTTTTTCTTTGCTGGGAGTTGCTTACTTATGTCCTGTGCCTCTTCTTCTCCAGAATTCTGAGTGGCTCCACAGACCTCCCGGGTCTGCTCTGTGCCTGTCACCCAGCAGGCTGCACTTGCCACGTGGTGCTGACCCATATCACCCAGGCCCCAACAGGCTCCTTCTGATCCCAGCCTTAGCTCTGACCTCCAAGGCTGGAAGCTCGGCTCTGCTTGTGTTCCAGCCTGGCATCTCCTCTCCATTGCTGAGCGCTGTGCTTGTCCCACCACCTCTGGCTCCAGCCTGGCTGTGGGAGCCTCCTTGGCTTCTCGGGTTTTCTCTTGGGCTCTCTGCCCTCCCTCCTGATGGGCCTGTTTCAGTCTCTTGGGCAGGATCTCGACCCTGAACACTGATCATAGACACATGGAAGGAAATGCATGACGTTTTTGTTCCCAGAGAGGGCCCAGCAGATGGACCTGCAAGTCTGTGCCTCTTGTGCCTGGAGCTCACTGCCTCTGGGGCTGGCCGCTCCTCTCAGAGCAGCCTGGAGTGCTGAGGCCATGACACTGTGCACACCCAGACTCGTTGGGTTCTCCTGGAAGCTGAGACGGGAGCAAGGTCTTGGGTGAAGATGGTTTATTTGGGAGGTGACCCCAGGAATCAGAAAGGGAGTTGAGGAGTGAGGTGGAGAAGAGAAAGAGCCGATGGAGACATCACTGGCTGGTCCCTACTGTGAGAAGCTGGCCCCATCTTCCTGGGACCTCTGTGAGGAAGAATGGAGAACGTGCCTCATAATTTTTCCTTAAGAAATGGGGAGGAGAGTGGCTGGGACTCTCAACCCTATGGCTCACTATTTTCTTCCAGGCCGTACCTTCTGTGGCTTGAAGGCTGTGGGGATAGAAGCAAGGAGACCATTCTCTCCCTGTGGTGAGATGGGGCCGGGGGACCTGGGAGTGACCCCTCGATCTTCACCCACACTAGGGGACAGGTGGGTGGTCAGCATCTCCTCTGTTGGCATCCCAACCATGGGGCAGAGGGTCTGGGGTCTGAGGTGGCTCAGCCTGTACCTGCAGCAGACACTGTGATGGGCCTCGGTCCATTCTTTTCTCCCCACAACCACCAAGAATAGAGATGCCCCAGCCACACCTGAGGCTTTCTGGACTCTCTGCATTCAGCTGTGGGTCTCTGGCCTCCCTCCCCTTCACCTGGGACATTTGTCTGAGCAGAACACCTGTGTCAAGAGAGAAGATTTGGTGGCCAACTAAGTATGGGAAACCCTGGATCTTCTGTCCCTTCTTGGAGAGTCACAGTGGAAGTGCTCACAGTGAAGGCTCTGCGAAGTCCCGCAGCTGGGAGGCACTTCACTTTGTTCACCCTGATGCTCACCCCTTGACGTCTGTGAGGCACCGGCATGGTGGCGACTGTGGGGTGGACCTGGAGCAGATGGTGCCTGGTTTCCACCTGGCCTCCTGCCCACCCTAAGCTCCCGGGCCGCCTGGCTGTTCTCTTGGTTCTCGGAGCCCATGTGGGGTGCACAGACACTTCTGGGCACCCGGGGCGTATCCCTGGCTCCAGAGGACTCGCTTCTCTTGCTCCTCCGCCTCTGCTGAGGCCCGGCCATGTTCTCCATTATCAGCTGACTGGCTGCAGCTCCTGGCCAGGGCCCAGGGCCTTCCCAGGGAGCCTTGTGCCACAGCCCTCTGTCAGGCCCTGCCACATGGTCCCAGGGGCCCCCCACCTTGCCCTCTTGTTTCAGTGAGTGGCAGAAAGTTCCGAAGCTCCAAGGGGCTGCCTTTGTAGATGGCATCACCAAGTGGCCACTTCCTAAGCCAGGCTGGGCAGCCAGGGGCAGGGTGCCAGGCTGAGACGGGGGAGGCCTGCGGATCCTCAGGTCGCCGGAGCTGAGCTGGCTGCCACGCGCCTTCCCTGGTCGTGTTCCTCCTCAGCCCCGGCCACCGCTGAGGAATCTTACCCTCTCGGCCACACGGCAGCCAGTCCCTGGCTCTCCTCTGACCCCAGTTTGAGGTCACCTCTCTGCCTTGACCTCACTCCCCAGCACCTACCGTCTGTGCCTCCACTGTATGTCCTGGATAGGTAAAGGCACGTCCTCCACACCAGCAGACGTGGCCTTCCAGTCGGGTACGGTGTGGCTTTCTTGGGCACTGGGGACATTTTCACCTGGGCCCCCAGTGACATTTTAAGATTGACAGGTTTCCCCTTTTCTGCCAGAGGCAGGTGGTGGCAGAAGAGAATAACAGGGGAGCCCCTTTAACTCACTGCCTTGGCACAAGCTGCTGGGTCCAGCTTGACCAGCGGCTGTGGTGTGTCCCTTTGTCCCTTTGAGCCTCAGTTCTTCATTCACAAAGAGGAGCCAAGACCTACCTTGGGCCTTGCAGAGGGTTCTGAGAGTGACCAAGATTCCCCATGACCATGGCCTGCAGAGCTGGGTGGGGACACAAGCACCTTAGAGCATACACTGGGAAGTGTTGGTACGTCAGGTGGAGGCAACGCTGGCCTGGCTCAGGTGTCACAGAGACAGTACTCTACAACACACAGTTGCAGTCAATCTTACCACAGGCCGCCACCTCCTCGTCACACCAGCGATGTGGTAGTGAATGGATCCTTGGAAAGTTAGGCTATTGATTCCTCAGCCCACAGGAATCATCCACAATTAGTGGTTCTTGGCATTTCTGTGGGGTGGTGTGGTGTTGAGGGAAGGAAAAGGGGGGCTTCTGCCGTTAGACACACCTACAGTGGAGCTGGCTCGTGTATGAGGTGTCACCGAGCGGGTGACTCCCAGGGTGACCAGGCTCAGTGAGGGCGCAGGGATGGGGCATGCTCTGGGATGGGCTGGGCTGCAAGAGGGGCCCAGAGCCAGCCTCGAGGTGCTGGGAGATGTTCCAGGTTTGGCGTAAGGTGGTCTTTGTTCACGTTGGGCCTCCCTCGGTGGAGGGAGGGGTGGGGTGCGTGGCCTCTTCTGGGCACCTGGGGCGTCTCCCTGGCTCAGGGACTTGCCTCTCTTGCTCCTCTCTCTCTGCTGAGGCCCGGCCATGCTTTCCATTCTCACCTGACTGACGGGAGCTTCAGGTCCTTAGCTGTGGGGTGGAGGGAGAGGGCGATGGACGGTGAGACCGTGGGCGCGGATCCTGCAGTGCGAAGCCCCAGCACCGTCACCCTGTCCCACCCTTCCCGGGGCGGGCTTCTGGCCCTTGACTTCAGGGTGCTGTCTCTGGACCCCGGAGGCATCTTTATACCTAGTACGTGACCCTATGTTCAGCAGGTGACAGATGGCCCAGTGCTTTCTGGGTTATAGCAGCACTTGAAGGGAAGGGGCTTGGGGACACTGGGGCCTGCTGTGAATTCTGGCTCCTGGGACCGTTGGCCCTCCCTGTGGCCTGGACCAACCAAGTCTTATCACTCAGAGAATAGCCAGAGTCAGGGATCTTAAATTGGTGTCTCAAGGCTTCTGCACAACCAGCCTTCCATGTCTGTAGGCTCTGAACCCAGAATCCAACCAGTGCTGTATTGCAAATATTAGAAAGTTTTCATCTATATTGAACACATAGAGAGTTTTAATGCTGTTATTTCTTAAACAATCCAGTACAACAGCTATTTAAGTGGCATTTACACCCTCTCAGGTATTATACGTCATCTGGATGTCATTTAACGTATTGGGGAGCATCTGTGGAGTCAAAACTCCACATAAAGCAGATACGACACCACATCAGGTAAGGAACTGGACCAGCTGAGCATTCTGGTATCCGAGTGTGGGCTCCTTGGATGCCCAGGACACAGTATATTGCAATCCCAAGAAGGGGACCCAGTCGGGATCTGCTCCCCATTTCCAGTCGCCTGGAGTTGGTGCACACAGAAAGCACCACTTGGTCAGTGGCTGGTCTGGAAGCCTCCCGGCCTCCTCCTGGGGTCCACTCTGATTGCCGAGGTTCTGTCCTGTGAGTGAAGAGGGCGGCATAATGAAGATGCAGGTCCACGTTCTGGGTAGAACCGTCTCCTGACCCTGGGGCCAGCTGCTCCCTGGTGCTCACTGTGGGTGCCTCTCGAAGCCAACTCTTCTTCTCCATGAAAATCCCACCTTCTTGTTCTCTCCAGATTTTTTTTTAAAGAGAGAGAGAGAGAGAGAGAGAGAGAGAGAGAGAGAGAGAGAGAGGAGAGGAGAGAGAGAAATTTTAATATTTATTTTTTTTTTTAATTTTCGGCAGACACAACATCTTTGTTTGTATGTGGTGTTGAGGATCGAACCTGGGCCGCATGCATGCCAGGCGAGCGCACCACGGCTTGAGCCACATCCCCAGCCCATTGTTGTCTCCAGATTATTTTCTTTTTCCTTTTAAAAAATTCCCATGGCTGTAAGCGATTTCTCAAAGGTAAACGTCCTAGAAAGTCTTCCCTGAGGATCTTTTTCATGGAAGTGGCCCATAGAGGTGGCTCAGGCATGAAGATCTCACAGGGGCTGGGGGTCATTTAGTGTCACTAGGAAAACCCCAGACACACACCTACTTGGTTATCACTGTGTTTTTGCAACCACTAAATAGGGGGCTCTGGCTTGGCTTCTCCAGGCCATGGTGGTGGCCAGGATCATAGCCCCATTCAGTTGGCTCGAATACAGAGGACCAGGAAGACTGGGCTTGGAACCTGTCCTGTGCCACACAGGTCAGTAGGGCCAACTCACTCCCCTTCTCAGGGTTCCCACACCAAGAGCACTGAGATAGCTTCAGTTGCAAACTTATTCTGAGCATCAGAGAAGCACGTGGAAAGACAGCAGATTTAGCCCATTAAATCCCCAATTTTCAATTCTAATATTTTAAGGAAACCAACACAGGTGCATTAAAATAGGTTGGAAATAAAAATCTAGAACATTCACATCCTTACTTTTATGTATATGTGAAATGCATTTCAAACACTCTAATACTTCACCTGTTATTTTTCTCAAAAGAATACAACTCTAAAACATACTATATATTTAAAAGTGACTGTAAGTTGTGTATCTGTTTCTCAATTTTTCATAGATCTAAGCTATAGATGTTCTCAAGGTGGTGCACACCTGTAATCCCAGTGGCTTGGGAGGCTGAGGCAGGAGGATCATGAGTTGAAGCCAGCCTTACCAACTCAGAGAGGCCCCAAGCAACTTAGAGAGACTGTGTCTCTAAATAAAAAGCAATATGTAAGAAGGGATGGCATGTGGCTCAGTGGGTAAACACCCCTGGGTTCAATCCTTGGTACCAATATATAAATAAATAAGAAAAAAAGAAAAACAAAAAACCCTGAGCTGACCATTGAAAGGTGTTACTTTGCCTAAAGAGTGACTCCACATGTTTCATTCAGTCGTTCTGCAATTAGTAGGTACCATCTGTTTTTAATGAATATTTATTTTCATTGAAAAGGAAATGGCTCAAGACAACATCTTACCAGCTGGTAGAGAAGAGGACATGGGGTTCATGATGGTGACGCTCCTTCACCCCAAGCTATTTGTCTACTTTTATCTTACTGAATGCACTTTGGAATAAGGCTGGGTAAAAACAAATCTAGCTTTTACCATGTTTAAAATGAACAGACATCTTGTAGAAATATGGGTTTTTAAAAATCTGGTTGTTTGGCATGAAACGTACCGGGCATGGGGTGGGTTTGTGGTGTCTGGGGGGTGGTGTTCCCAGCTTCAGTGTTTGGACTTTGGGTGCCCCAGAGAGTTCTAGTGGGATGGCTTGACTGGTAAGTGTGGCAGAGTCGGCAGCTAAGGCCAGGGCTGGCCTATGGGTGTGAAACCTGGGTAGCTGCACCTGGCCCTGTGCCCAAAAGGGCCACCCTGGGCTTAATGCTCTGCGCTGGCTGTCTCAAAATTCTTAGTGATTTCGTCTTTGAACTTGTCTTTTGTAACTGAAGCCCAGTGGGACACAGGAGCATGTGGCTGAGCAGAGGAGGTGGTGAAATGGGCAGGTCCCAGCCTCCTAGCCTCCCTACCTTCATATAAGGCTCTCCACAATTCCCCAGGCCCAGCGTGAAAGTGAGTGCGAGGTCCGGCTAAGGAAGTCACTGGCCTCCATGGAGTATGCGTCGATCAGCAAGGGACAGGAGCCGCTGAGTTGGTTCCAGCCCCTCTTCCACTTCTCTGGCCAGAGTGCCCTGTGCAGCCGTTCACAGATGACCTCCTTGGGGTTGACCATGGGCCCATCCACAGTGGCCCATCTCTGTTTGCTGGTGACACGGTAGCCATTGTGATGTCCCCTCACTGCCTTCCTCGCGAGCTGGTGGTGTCGCTGGCGAGAGCAGACCTACTTCTGTCCCGTGCTGAGTGCCTGGTGGAAGCACAGAACACTGTGCCGATGCCCTCTGCTGCACTGGTCAGCATTTAAAAAGCGTTGGCGGTAAGACATCCTCACTCAGCCCGGCTTCCCTGCTGTGTTGCTCATTGACTGCGTCCCTTGCTCCTGGGGCCGGCTTCATGTCTCCTGGTTTCCTTGGTCACGCTCGTGTATCTGCACCTCGCAGCCTAGGTTACAGGCCAGGCCGTCTGGGTCTGTGTGACTCTGATGTTCACGGAGGGATGGAATGGACCCACGATACTGTTCCTGGGACGTGTCCTATCCTCAAGCAACCTGTGGCTGCATGGGCATGTCCACGCTGCTAAATGCCAACTGTGTAGCTTTGTCCAGTGCTCTCATATCTCCAGGTGAACTGGAAGGTAGAGTTGAGCTGCGAGATGCATGCTATAATCTTACATTCAAATGTTTCTTTTGTTACATGGTAAACAGAACACCAGGCAAGCAGACTGAAGAGAGGGGCGGCTCCGTTGTAGCACCTCCCAGGCTTCTTTCTCCTGCCTTTGGAAAGAGCACCTCTGCTTTTGCATTTTATATTGGTCCCCACAACTTCTGCAGCCACCCCGACTAAGTCTATTGGGACTGAGACACAGAGACATTACGCTGTGAAACCAGAGGGTAAGGCCTGGTGGAATCTCAGTACTGTGTCCAGAGCTGGAGCTGGGCTCCTGTATGTGCTCCATGGAATAACCAACTGGTGAAAAGAGTCTCTTCCCTTTGGAGGTTGGATTATCTTTGGATTTTATATATCTGGGATACTTTCATGGTGGGTTTAAGTCCAGAGAAGTGCTTCAACCTGCAGAGGTCACACAGCTTATCAGAGGCAGAACTTGACCTCTAACCCAGATAGCCCATATCCTGGCGGCCAGAGCCTTGGTATACTGTTTCCACCCACACTTAGAAGTTACATGGGTGCCTTCTTTCGGCTGCTTTGGCTATTCCATGGGGCATTTGCTCACCAAGCCTTTGATGATGCCTGCCTGTGTCGGGTGGCAAGCCTGTGCTGGGACCACGTGGTGTGAAGAGGAGTGTGGGTGGGGGTTGGTGACCGTGGTTTCTGGAAACAGACAAATGGGACCAGATCACTGCTCTCCCCTTGTTATCCGAGGGACGCTGCCGCGCAGGCAGAGCACAGACGGAGCCCTGCCAGGTATGGGGTCCCGGGTGCAGTGGAGGCAGCCGGATCTTCTGTCCCTGTGGTGAGACTTGGGAGGCAGGTGTCAAAAAAACAACAGCTTTTACCAATGGTTTTGGTAAATCCTGGAAGGAAATGTGCGGGGCATGAGGGAGTTCAGAACGGAGAAAGTCATGGACGTATTCAAGCCTCGGTGACCCCATCTGCAGAATGGGAACAATAAAACCTACTGCAGAGGCTTGCAGCAGGAGCAAAGGAGACTCCAGGCATCACAGCCCTTGTGTAGCAAGTCCTTGTTTGGGAAACACCAGTGGGGCCAGGGAGCAATGCCACCCTCTTGCCTTCTTTTTAGGTGACCATCATGGCCACACTTCATCCTTGAAAGTGGAAGTCAGCTGTGTCACTTTCAATAAGCATAAGTTCCTTTCATATGTTAGGTCATATCATTTTTACTTGTGTCTCTCATAAGCAGAGTTCTAGTTTAAAGAAATCAGTGAAACCCCCAAGTTCTTACAGATTTGGCCCCCAAACTTAAGCATCTCCCAAGTTCTCCATGATGGAATTTACTGGGACCAAGTACCAGTTAAACAGTGTTTCCATTTACTAGGGTCTTCTGGGCGGCCCGTGAAAGACCTCCGAGGAGCCACCTCCCTCACCCCAGGTCTCGGCTGAAGCGGGACCTGTGCTTTACGATTTCATCTAAGTTTCATGACCAGTGCCAGTGCCATGGTCTACAACAAATACACTCCACAGGATGGCATAAAACACTAGCAGCTACAGTTTTATTATAAATGCTTAATTTTACATTTTTTTGGTAATATTTCTCCTAAGGACGATGTACTTAAATATTGTTCTCACCAGCAGTTTGTCTTGATAGAAGTTGGGAAAATGATAAGGACAATTCAGTCATTATTTGGGGAATAAAAACAGTACAACATGAAACACCTGAAAACAAGATATTAAAAAATCGAATGAAATGTGGAAGCATAATAATTTCCAAGCCATCACTTGAATGGGCTCCAAAGGAGCATTTCCTCTTGTCAGATCCAACTTGAAATGTGCAGGTAACACTGGAAAGAAATATTCAAAATTAAAAAAACAAAACAACGTTGGTCGTACAACCCGAAGACCACGGGATTAAAGGGTGAATGGGTGGGGTGTGCTTGTCACTCTCCCCTTCCTGTGAACAGAGCAGAGGTTCTAATGGCTGTCCTGTGTCCCGCCCTCAGCTGAGGCTCTTCCTGAAGTCAATCAGTTCAATGAGGGAACAGCCGCCCCAAGGCCGTCTTCCCCCAGTGCTTTGAACCAGCAGGTGCAGGCCTCATTCTTTCAACATGTCCCCTGATGGCACAAGTGGGGTGACGTTCACCCTCTCTGGTGGTTCATCCTAGGCCAGTTGGTTGCTTTTGACAATGAGCCATGGAAGGGGGGATCTGTCTTCATGTCTGAGGATGAGTCCAGAGGCGGGTGTTTCAGGAGCAGTCTACCAGGAGTTAGAGTTGGTTCGGATATCTTAGGGTTCTTTGGGTCCTGCTGGATGTGTGAACTTGACCTTGGGCTGGTACCAAGATGGCGGCAGTAGCGCTCTTGTTTCCCAGGAGCCCTTTCTCCCCACCTAGGAAGTTCCAGGGAGAGGCATCGTGATCACATCCCACTGGCCAGAGCTAGGTCCCCTATGCTACATCTGAACTCACCACCAGCACGAGCTGGAGACCCACAGGCTCTCTCCCGGAGCCAGGATGGCGGTGCCCACCCTGCACGGTGAGCAGGTGGTTTCTCCGAGCACCTGCAGGCTGGTGACGGTGTGGAGGAGTCGCTGCCTGCTGCCTCCGAGCTGCTGCTCTCCCCACGCTTCCTGGCCCTTTCTGGATGCCTGAGCGTCAAGGCCACGGTCTTGCTTGCGTTTGACCTTCTCTCTACCTTGCACCCGACTGTGATTCTCTGAGTGAGCTGGTTCGATGTCCCTTTCTTCTTTCTTTCCTTTTTTTTAATGGAGTTAAAACAAAACCCCCAACTGCTGCAGCCCACAGGAACGGAGACACTGCCATCCGTGCTGTCTTTTAAAATTGGTGGTGCTCCTTTTTTTAAACCTTACACTGACAGTGTTCTTGGACCTGCTGGTCATGCAGCACCAACAACTTGATTTTACAACAAAAACAGGCATCTCCAAGCACATTGTGCTATATCCTGGTGGGAGAGGTTTCTTTATCGGGGCAAGTTTCCTCTTTTTAATCCACAAAGTCACAAGCAAGAAATCAATACTTACTTACATAAAACGTACCTTACATCCTTTTTTTTTTTTTTTTTTAATCTGAGAAGTTTGTTCTCAAATTTCCAAAATTCATTTTCGACCCATCCTTGAAATCCAGAGGAATGTTCCGTGGCTAGGTAGTGATGGCCTGTCCGTAGAAAGCAGGCCCGCTCCAGGTATGGGGAATGGGCGGCCCCAAAGAGAAGGAGGAGGCCACAGAGCACCCCCCTTTGCAGAAGTCATGCTTGCGCCTTCTCCCGTCTTCTTCTCTCCTTTTCATCCGTCACCGGGGCAATGCCCCCCAGATCAGGGCATTAACTTGTTTGTTTTTGACAGTGAAGGGAAACTTCATAGCCTCATCACTCATTCTAGAGTGTGGGGGGAAAACAAAAGCCAGCCACCAAGATTTGCATGGTGCTCAATTATACATTAGTGAACATCACTTGGCAATCTGTTCATATCAGTTTAATTGGATTTTAATACTGCCTCTGATCTTGTTTTCTAATTAACAGCAGTGCTTGGAAATAAAGCAGAACCATGCACCCAGCAACACCTTTGATCTCGACCATATGGAGCTCCACCAAGCTCTGGAAAAAACCTCCCCTGCCGCCACAGCGGGCTGAGGGAAGCGGGGGCCCCCAGATGGCCAGATACCGTGGGCACCCGCACCCCACGGATCGTCTTGTCCTCCGATTGGTCCCCACTGGGAAGGCGGAGGACTTGCTTCACGTGCTAGAGGCAAGTCCGTGTCCCCAGTGCGGGTGAGGTTGATGGATTTCACAGCTTAGTTTTTGGGGACAAATATTTGAGTAAATAGACCTGACCCTGTGGAGTTTGTTTCAGAATGGGGTCTCACCATCAGGACAGAGTTGGTGTGTCATCAGCTGATAACGGGGACGGAAGTCGGGCTGTCACGTGCCTCGTCAGAACTTACCCTCAGAGCCACAGGTGAGGCTCACCCAGCGTCTTCCAGCCAGGCTCCTGCTGAGGGCGCGGCACCTCTTTTTTCTTCCTGTTTCCCAGATCTTTGTTGCTAACTTTGCTGATTCTTTTCCTATGGAGTGTGGGTGGGGAGATTGGGACACACGGAGACAAGCAGAAGACCACGTCCAGCCAGACCAAGGGGTCCAGGGGCGGTGGCTGGTGCAGGACTCCGGAGGGCCAAGGAGCTGTGCCCAGCCGTCTCCTTCAGCATCATGAGGCCTTGGCCGGCTAAGGGGCAGACAGAGGCAAATCTGGGTGATGGGAGGACTCCTGGGGCTCACCCTCCACCCAGCCAGGCAGCCATGTGACCTCAGGCACATTCCTTGGTCTCTCTGTGTGGCAGTTTGCTCCAGAGGAGCCCTGAAATCTCAAAGCTCCCAAAGCCAGCTCTTTATTTTTGTGGGGGCGGGTACTGGGCATGGAGTCTGGGGATGCTCTATCAACAAACTATACCACAGCCCTTTTAATTTTTATTTTGACACAATGTCTCACTAAGTTGCTGAGGCTGGACTCAAATTTGTAATCCTCCTGCCCCAGCCTCCAGGTGTCTGGGATCATAGGTGAGCACCACCACCCCTGGGTGAAGCCAACTCTTGGACAGATTTGGGGCAGACTCATTGGGCATCAAGCCTCACCTGAGTTGATACGTATTCTGTAATCTTTGTTCACTGACTTATTGTGAATACTAGTTCAAGCTCCTATGGAAATAGTCAATCTTGGATGATGGGGGGCTGCCCTGGACTCCACTGTGATATTATATATTAAATTTTCTAAAATCAAGCACTTTCTGGATTCTAGACCACACTGGATAACAGGTTGTGGACCAGTACCTCCCTCACGACCAGGGTGACCGTAACCCCACAGGGGACATTTGCCACCTTCCAGGGACAGTTTTGATGGGCACAACTTGCAAGTGTGGGGTTACAGCAGGCATCTAATGCACATGCTCCAGTGTGCAGGACAGTCCCCAGAGCAAATGGTGATCTGGTCTGCAGTGTCCCCAGTGTTGAGGATGAGAAGCCTGCTCCACAGCGCAGGCAGAGGCCAGCTCTACTCTCCACTCACCACTCGGAGCTCCTCTTTCTTCATTTGCCAACATCAGACCACAAACTTCAACCCCCAAGGGCTCCAGGGAAACCCGAGATCACAGACATGAACATACCCCCTACACTTGCCCACTCTCTAGAACTGCAAGACGGAATGAAGTGTTACTCAGCTTCATGTCACTGTGACCAAAACACCCAACAAGACCACCTTAGAGGAGGAAATGATTATTCTAGACTCACAGTTTCAGAGGCTCAGTACATGGTCAGCCAACTCCATTACTTTGGGTCCAAGATGAGGCAGAACATCATGGCAGATGGATGTGGGGGAGAAAAGCTGCTCAGCTCATGGCAGCCAGGAGTTGGGATGGGAGAGAGAGACACAGAGAGAAGGAGGGAGGGAGGGAACACGCAAATGAGGTACCTGGGAAAGATAAAGTCCTTGGGCATGCCCCCAGTGATCTATTTCCTGATGACAGTTGCCAGTTAGTTGATTGAAATGATCAATTCATCAACTGGATTAATCCACCAATTACTGTGTAGCATTTTAATCTAATCATTCCATGTCTGAACATTCCTGCCTTAACACAGGAGCTTTAGGGGGCCACCTCGTATCTAAATCACAACAGTGTATTTTTGGTAACCCTTCTTTTCACAGAAAACACTTACCTGTCTATACATCTCGAGTGCCAGGCGATGTGCAAGACATACCAAGAGAGAATCGTGGTCTCCCCTTACACGGTACTTGCAATGTGGTAACCGTCTTGTTACAGGGAGCCATTTATAGCTTGGTCTGTAGCTTGGGATATTCTTGAAGCAGCATTTCCCTTGGCTTATTTGAACCTTTAGATTTGCCACTTTCTGAAGAGCCCTTGTTACTAATTAGAGAACTTGGATATGCAGGGTAGCAGGTCCTGACCGGCTCCTGCCTCCCCAGCTCCTCTCCCCCGAGCTGGGACCGCTTCATGCCCCCTTGCAGGTGTGGGCTCTGTTCTTCACTCTGGCCACAGTGGTGCCTGTCCAGGGGGGCCCAGAAGAATAAAGCACTCCCCTCTGACAGCTCAGCTTCGAGTCTCTGTGGGGTTGATCCATCCCTGTGCCGTGGACATGTGTGCTCTGTGGGTTTTGGTTTGGTCCCTGGATGGTTTCCTCATGGGACCCAGGTGTGGACACTGGGTTTCTTTGCAGGAGGTGCTTTCTGGAGACCCAGGTCTCTCCACTCCCCTTTGGCTTTGTACCTGCATAAGACCTTCCTCCTGAAAACTGAGTCCTGCTCTAAGCAACCAAAGAATGACAGATAATTCAGAGAGTTCCCACTTGCTTCTGATAATTCACATGGTGCCCACTTGCCCCATGTCCCTGGCATCTGGCATAGAGTTTAAATGTGTGCACATGAGTTTAATCTTGCTACGTTGTTCAGACTGGTCCCAACTCCTTGGGCTCAAGTGATCCTCCTACCTCAGCATCCCAAGAGCTGGGACTACAGGGGCACACCACTGTGTCTGGCTTTGCGTGTATCTTCTAAATGCAGACCAATTATTGATTACCTACAATGAACTTTTTCTCATAATTTAAAACCCTCCCCCATTCCTCTTTGCAGGTGACTCCTCCCCACCTCAGACCCCAGAAACCACTGATTTTGTTTGAAATCCTACAGTGAGGAGCCTTTTGAGTCTGGCTCCTTTGTCTTAGCCCAATGCATCCAAGTTGTTTCACGTATCAATAATTTATTCCCTTAGCTGCAGGTAGTACTTCCTAATGTGGATGTCCCCCTTGAAGGACATTTTGCACTGTTTCTTATTTATTTATTTATTTACTTACTTGGCTGGAAACATGAGAAAAGCTGCCTTGGACATTCATGGATAGGTTTTGGTGTGAACATACATTTTCATTTCTTGGTGTAAATACCCAGGAATGGGATTTCTGAGTCCTTTGGTAACTGTGTTTGGAGGTTCATGAACTCTGCCAAACCAGTTTCCAGAGTGAATGTGCCATGTTGCCCTCCTTCCAGGCATCTGGGGAACACCAAGCACTTTCTTTTTTTGACAGTTCTTGGTAGGTCTTCTTGATTTCAGACATTCTGAGAGGTGTGAAGTGGTGTCTGATACTAGTTATAATCTGCACTTCCCTAATGACTAACCAAGCATCTTCTTCTGTGTTCATTGGCCATCCACCGCTCTATCAAATCTTTTCCCATCATGTTATTGAGTTGTTTTCTTTTCATGTCAAGATATCTTAATTTTTTCGAGCAACTGAAATCATCTGCGTACTTGAATTGTCTGTAGCCAAAATCATTCTATTTTCTATTTTTTTTATTGTTGGTTGTTCAAAACATTACATAGTTCTTGATATATCATATTTCACACTTTGATTCAAGTGGGTTATGAACTCCCATTCTTACCCCGTATACAGATTGCAGAGTCACATCAGTTACAGTTACACTTCCATTGATTTATATATTGCCATACTAGTGTCTGTTGTATTCTGCTGCCTTTCCTATCCTTTACTATCCTACCACCCTGAACGTGCCTGATCTCGTCTATTTTCTATTTTTGTGTTGAAAAAATACAACAGTTAACTCTCACTTTTATTTTCTCTCATGTGAAACATTGCAAAAAAAAAATAATCTTTTCTCTTTATTCCTTAGAGAAAATGGGCCTGGTTGGTAATAAGATGACTTTTGTTTTAGCTTTATTATTATTATTATTATTATTATTTTAAAATTAATTAATTAATTAATTTGTTCTAATATGTTATACATGACAGCAGAATGCATTTCAGTTCATAGTTCACAAATGGAGCACAGCTTTTCATTCCTCTGGTTGTGCACAAAGTAGAGTCACACCATTGTGTCTTCATACATGTACCTAGGATGAGGATGTCCATCTCATTTCACCATCTTTCCTATCCCTATACTTCCTCCCTCCTCCTCCCTTCCCTTTCCCCTATCTAAAGTTCCTCCCTTCCTCCATGCCCCCACCCCCGTCATTATGGATCAGCATTTATCAGAGAAAGCATTCTTTGGTTTTTTGGGATTGGCTTACTTCACTTAAGCATGATATTCACTATTAGCATAATATTCTCCAACTCCACCCATTTACCTGCAAATGCCATGATTTTATTTTCTTTTGATGCTGAGTAATGTTCCATTGTGTATATATACCAAAATTTCCCTATCCATTCATCTACTGAAGGGCATCTAGGTTGGTTACACAGTTTAGCTGTTGTGAATTGTGCTGCTATAAACATTGATGTAGCTGTGTTATTGTAGTATGCTGATTTTAAATCCTTTGGGTATAAACTGAGGCGTGGGATAGCTGGGTCAAATGGTGGTGCCATTCCAAGTTTTCTAAGGAATCTCCATACCAGTGGAATGAGATGGACATACTGCTTTCCAGATTGGTTGCACCACTTTGCAGTCCCACCAGCAATGTAAGAGTGTACTTTTCCCCCGCATCCTCACCAACACTTACTGTTGCTCATATTCTTAATAACTGCCATTCTGACTAGAGTGAGATGAAATCTCAGAGTAGTTTTGATTTGCTTATTTTGAGTTCATATATTTTGAATGGAAGTTCTTTCTCAGATATGTGGTTTGCAAAGGGTTTCTTCTTAAACTTCTTAAATTTAAAGTTTGTTAACAGAGTCTTTGGAAGAGCAGAAATTGATGAAGTCTAATTTATCAATATTTTTCTTTTCAGGGTTGTTACTTCTGATACTATTATTTGAGAAATCTTTACCTAAACCAGGGTCACAAAGTTTTTCTTCTATGTTTTCTTCTAGAGCAGCATGTGTTTTGAGTCTTGGATAGTGAAAGTCTTTTTATTTTCCATCTCAGCACTAGGGATTGCTTCCAGGGATGCTCTACCACTGAACTATATGCTCAGTCATTTAAAAAATGTTTGTTAAATTAAAAAATTTTGATATACATGATCTTGCTAGATTTCCCAGGCTGGCCTTGAACTTCTACTGCCTCAGCCTCCCTAGTAGCTGGGATTATAGGTGTGCACCACTGCACCAGTGCGAATAGTGTTTTCAGACTCCCTGTTTCTTTAGCAATGCCTCTCCTTCCAAAATGGGTAAGCTGCTGAGCAGTTGCTTTGCTCCATCTATGTAAGTCTCTCCTGAAGGTGATCTCAGTGGAACTTTGCTTTCTGCCCAGGTCTGTCTATATCTCTCCCTATCAATGTGCTGGTATTTCCTTGGAGTAAGAAGACTTAAACAACAACAACAACAACCACATTCTTTATCTGATCTTTGCTTTAAATCATTTGATCTACCTCAGAATATTATCTGAGTCTTTGCCTCAAACCTCTTGAAATCCCATTTCTGACTATTTGGGACTGGAAACAATTGGTTTGTCCAAACTGGAAAGGCCCACAGATTTCTGGACTCTATTCTTTTTCTGTTCTTCTTGCAAACTAGTCAACTCTTTTCTCAGTTTATCTCTTAATATTTTTTTCCCAGATGCTGCCAACCTGTAGGTGAACAGAGTATGAATGCTGTATCTTCCAAACTCTCCTCTAGAAATGTAAGTTCAGCTGTGGTTCTTTGTGGCCTGGTGATCTGTGAATTAAAGAGACCAGCTGCATGTTTTCCATACATCCAACATGGGACAGGATGGATCATTATAATACAAACTGCTTGAGAAAAATGGTGAGGACAATAGTAGGCCCAGGCTCTGCCCTCCACATGTTCACAGAAAATGTACCTTGCCCTGCATAACCATTCATTCATTCTACTATGAGTTTTCTCACTTCCTGCCACTTAACTGATACACTGATGACACCCATGTTAGAAATGTGAGGACTCTGCTGTCCTCTACTAGCTTCTATTTTTGTATTAGTCAGAATGAGTAGCAGTAGCTGCTATAACAACAACCAGGCATTTCAGTGAGTTAACCTAATAAAAGTTTATTTTTCACACATGTTAGGGTCTATGGAAGGTTGGTAGATCTCCTAAAGAATTGACACAGGAAACTGGGCTCCTTCATCATGAGCTTCCCTCTTTCAAAATCCCTAACTCCAGCCATAAGAGTGGGCATGAGTGGTCATGTGGAGTGGATTAAGGCTGGGGTTAGAAAGGTGCCCATCGTGTCCACTCACATTCTATTGGCCAGGACCCAGTTCCATGATCTTCTGTGTTTTGAACGTGTTCCCCAAAAGTTGGAAACTCAATCTCCAATGCAAAAGAAGAGAGGCCTTTAGGAAGTGATTGAACCGAGTGGATGAAGACTATTATTGTGAGAGTCATGGCTAACACGAGGAGAGTGGGCCTTTATAAACCGTGTGTTCAGCCCTCTTCTCTCTCTCACCTGTGGGGGGCTTTCTGCCACATTTTGATGTAGAAAGAAGGACCTCACCAGATTCAGCACCTCAGTCTCGAGCTTCCCCGACTCTAAACCATGAGCCAATTTGTTTCTGTTCAGTGTAAATTACCCAGACTGTGGTATTCTGTTATCACAGCACTATGGACCAAAGACAAAAATTAGTACAGTACAGTGGGACTATGCTGTAATAAACACCCAATAATACGGAAGTGGCTTTGGAACTGGGCAGTGGGTGAAAGCTGGGACAGTTGTGAAGTGCACGTGGGAGACGTGAGGCCGGCTCTGAAGAGATCAGCAGGGGAAGCCTGAAACTGCTCAGAGCTGATTTAAATGGTGTGACCAGGATGTTGGTGGAACGTGGCGAGTGAGGCCAATTCTGATGCAGTCTCGGGGAGAAGTGACGAGCAACGTGCTGGAAGCTGAGTCAAGGCCACCTTGTTACAAGGTAATCAAGACTTTAGCTGAACTGTGCCCATGCCCAGGGACATCCTGACGGTGTGCAAGAGGAATGGTCCAGGACTCCTTTAAGGTAACTGTTGAGAGCCACAGCCAAGGGGCCCCAGCAAACTTCCAGATGATTGGCTCACTGTGGCCCCAGCAAACTTCCAGCTGATTGGCTCCTCTGCGGTGATGCTCATTGGGCTGTTTCCCCGCCCTTTCAGACCCCGGAGCTGCTCATTGGGGGACTCTTTTGGCTCCCCCCACACTACCCAGCCAATCGGCCTCCAGAGCGGGAGGAGTGGGGGTTGAGAGGCTCCCCAGAAGCCGGTGCTGGCAGTTGGGCTCTGAGGGAATTCCTGAAGAGCTGTGTGGTGTGGCTTGTGTGTTCTAAAAATAAAGTTCATTTCTGCTTGACAGGTGGCTCCTGAATTGTGCCCAGCCAGACCGTGGCAGTAACTGTCAGGGATGCTGGGAAACGTCATCTTTCTGCGGGTCCAAGAAGAAAGAAGTTCCGGGGGTGGGGACGAGGGTCTCTCTCCAACCCTCTGCCTGGGCATTCTCCCCTCAACTGAGCGACCGGGCTCTTCGGGTTTTCGGGCTCTGCTTACTCCTTTAAGGACAGTGTCTGGAGTTGAGCCTCAGCACTTTAGCATCATCCGCTCTGTGGCTGCTCTCAGCAATCACTGGAGAGAATCTCAACATGCTGGCCACAGTGCTTGGCATGGGAAAAGAGAGGGACAGGGGGTGGCACCAACACCTACTAAGTGGCCTCTATGTTTCTAGCTATTGAAATGATTATTTAGCTCCCAGCGATAGAACTCATAGTCTCCATCTTCTTGTACAGAGGGTGAATTGGTTCAGTAAGGCTGTGTTGCCCGAGATCCCAGGGGTCACAGGGCTTGTGACCCTACGCTTAATGTCTGCGTTCATTCTGGATGACTGACTTAAGTTGCACTGAGGAAGTTGCTACCCTGCAGCCTTCAGCCTGGGGGGTGGGGGGAGAAAACACAAAACCAAACAACTGACTGAGGGAGACCCTGGGAGCCGTGAGCTCTCTAGCTGGCCGAGGAGCAAGTCCTTACAGAGGAGGACAAGGGACTTGCTCCCTGGGCTCCCCGAGCCTCTGCTCCAGGCCAGGTCCTATGTGGAGGGACTCCCCTCAGTTTTAGTCTGGGGTTTTCATTTTAATCTGTGGTCCTGTGATGGGGACTTCTGGGAGAAAAATCTAAAGGAAACTGCTCTTCTAGCCCACTGGGCCATGTCCCCAGGAGGTGCAGATGTTCTGATAAGGTGCAGCTCTCCTGGAGATAAGGGCAGCGCTGCTGCTGAAGAGGCTTCCTGCCGCGCCCCTGGCTGGCCTGGTGGACTGAGCTGCAGGGCTGAGGGGGCGGTTCCTGGGTCAGTGAAGCGCTGAGGCTGCACTTCTTTCCCTGCCTGCTGTCTCTGGGTCCCCTGTCCCTTCCAGGCATGGGAAGTGGGAGAGAACAGGTTTTAGAGGCCCCAGAGCTGAATATCAGCCTGGCTTGGTTAATAGTTAGCTCCAAGACTGTGGTGAGGTCATCTCACCACTCGGATCCCCTTTCATCATCTATAGCATGGGTTATCAATTCCTTTTATTTTTGCAGTGCTGGGGATGGAACCCAAAGCCTCACATATGCAAGGCAAGTGCTCTGCTACTGAGCTCCACACCCAACACAGGCTATCTGTTCTTATCAAAAAGGAGTGTTTGCTGAGATCAGCAGTTCATGAACCTGAGAAACCTCATTCCTCCAAGGTGTCTGGTGTACAGTAGGTGCTCAATACAAGGTGGCTACACTTCATCACCATCATCATCATCATCACTATCCATTCTTATCACCAACATCACTATCATCACTACCATCACCATCACCATCATCACCACCACCATCACCATCATCATCATCACCATCAACATAATCATACCATCATCACAACATCACCACCATCACCGTCATCATCACCATCATCACCACCACCATCATAATTATCATCACCATCACCACCACCACTATCACCATCGCCACCACCACTATCACCATCACCATCACCACTACCACCACCATCATCACCATCACCACCACCATCATCACCATCATCACATCACCACCACCATCATCATCACCATCATCATCAATATCAACATATTCATACCATCATCACCATCATCACCACCATCATCACATCATCACCATCATCAACATAATCATTACCATATCACCATCACCACCATCATAATCATCATCACTATCACCATCACCACCATCATCATCAACATGATCATCACCATATCACCATCATCACCACCACCATCACCATCACCACCATCACATCATTCATCATCCTGTTCTGACTGCAGCCTTCGCTTAGTGAGGCATCCCTTCTGATTCTTTCTAGAAAGCCATGCACCAGACTCTGGGGTTACAGTGGTGTTTCAGTCAGCTTTTTCACTGCTGAGACTGAAAGGCTTGACAGAGAACAATTTCAGGGGAGGAGAAATTTATTTAGGGGATCACAGTTTCAGAGGTCTTAGTCCAGGGACAGCAGGCTGCATTCCCTGGGGCGCGAGGTGAGGCAGGACATCATGGCAGAAGAGTGTGGCAGCTACATGAGACTCCACTTGCCAGATGCCAAATATATACTCCAAAGGCACACCCCCAGTGACCCTCTCCTCCAGCCACCCGCTGTCCCCTTCAGTCATGGCGAGTAACTGATTGGGTTAAGGCTGTCATAGTCCAGTCATTTCTCCTCTGAACCTTCTTGCTCTGTCCCACACATGAGCTTGGGGGACCCCTCACATCCACCCATGACGAGTGATAACTGGTCCTAAAACAACGCCTCCTTGGTTCCAGGTAGGAAGGCAGACGGGGTTACTGATGAGCCCTGTAGCCCCCGCTGCTACCTTTGGGTGTGGCTTTGCAGGAGCCCCCAGGCTTCCCCCCGCGGCCTGCGGATGTTGCTGGAGCTCCTAGTGGCCCATGACACTGGGTCTACCTAGAGCCTTCTGCATTCCTCCAGTGGCGCCTTCTGACTCTCCCCATGTCTGTGGGAGGAGCTGCAGCCTGAGGAAGTCCCACAGTTAGGAGACAGAGACAGGATGGTCGCTCATTCACCAGGATGCAGCGCCGGGGCCCTGGGCCTTGCTGGAAAGGACATTCCCGTGGATGCTGCAAACTCTTCCGATGTTAGCGTGTAGTGAGGTGGGGGGCTTTCCACACGGATGGGAACAGTGACCAAAGCTGGCGGAATATTAATTGGTGTGCCACATTCATAAGATGGAGGGGGAGGAGAGCTTGAAATGACGGGGACACAGCAGTAACACAGATGATTCCTAACGGGAAACAGTCAACATACATACAGTGGCAGCAAATTGGATCCGTTCACAACAGATTTCCTCCTAACCCAAATTGGCTGTTAGCCTCTTTACAGACAGAGGAAGCTGGCATCTCGGTTTGGACGAAGTGGAAAATTTTAACCCTATTAGGGAATGCAAGGTGCCAGCAGCCACGCTCCCTCGGAGGCACCTTGTGAAGTCCCAGCAGAGGCGAAGAAGCCACCTCGAAGCCCCGACTTCTCATTGGCAAGGTCCCTCCGTCGTCTCTTATCATCAGATGTCCCTTGCAGCACAGAGAATCTCAGAGCTGTGTGTGCTTGGTGGCCTGTGTCTCCCGGTTCTGTGGTCGACGCAAAAGGTGCTTTTGCTGGAAACGTTCTAGGAGTGTGCGGCTGCTCTATCTGCAACCTGAGAGATGGCTCTGCTCCTGCTGAAGCAGCCAGGCCCCCGGAGAAACGCAGCTCTGGGTTCCACCTAGGTCCAAGCGTACGTTTTACTGCCTGGCCACCATCAGCGTGACCCTGGGAGCGTCGGTCCACGTATCCGCCGTCAGGTTCGTGGTCTGCAGGGAGGGAGAGCAGGACACTTGGCGGCTTGGTGGACAGGGCAGCAGTGAGCACAGGATTGCTGGAGTCCCTTTGACATACTGATTCCATTTCCTTAGGAGAAAGGCCCAATAGTGGGATTTCAGTTCTTTTTTTCCATTTTTTGAGGAACCTCCATGCCGTTTTCAGTAGAATAGTTTTGGTGTGAGTAGGAATGCAGTCCAACAATAAAAGTACAGCATAGTCAGTAGATAAACCAGTGTCGTGGGTGATGATTGGCATCAGGTATGATGACGTGTGTGTACTTGCCTGTGCTGGACTTTTCTACAGCTGGCAGCACAGCAAGTGTGTTTACACCCTCGAGTCGTGTGCTTGCCGTGAGCTCACGGTGGCCAGAACGCCACTAGGTGGTAGGAACTTCTTATGAGACTCCTGCTGTCTCAGCAGCCTGTCACTGACCAAAACATCACGACGTGATGTGCTCGATGGACACGGGAATTCTGTGCCTGAAAGTTCTTTCTCTGGTTGGAAACGGTTCAGAAGCCTTGTTCTGATGATGATAGAAATTCAGCAATTTAGGTTGGGAACAGCTCTTTCTTTAAGCACATTAAATAGAAAATAATTTCATCTTGGGCAAAGGCAGTGGATGAATGCAGTTTCCCTGTGGATTCTGGCTCCCATCTGGAGTACCAGCTAGTCCAGGCTGGAGTACCACCGTGATTTGTTGGGGACTCCTGGTTTTCATGGACACGGAATGGCCCCAGCTCTGCCCTTGCCAGGTTTCTGCCTTTTCTGGGAGCAGTTCTGTGTCTTCATCAAGCTGCTGCATAAAGACGAAGCCTGAGCCCGTGCAGGGCCTGCGCCTGTGATCCCAGGGACACGGGAGGCTGAGGCAGGAGGATCGCAAGGTTCAGGTCAGGTTCAGCCACTGAGGCCCTAAGCAACTTGGCGAGGCCTGTGTCAAAATAGAAAGGGCTGGGATGTGGCTCGGTGGTAAACTGCTCCTGGGTTCAATCCCAGTACTGAAAAGCAAAAATAAAATAAAACCAACAAAAAATCAAAGGGAGCCCAAGCCTGATAGGGCACAAAACCTGTAGTGATGTTTTCTGGTTATCCTTCCAATAGCTGTAGGATCTGTAGTGATGCCACTTCTCTTACTCCTGTTCTGATGACTTTTTTCTTTTGTCTTTTTTCCTGATCAGTCTTATTAGAATTTCATCAATGGATCCTAGCAAACAACCGTTTTTATAGAATTTTATTTTATTGATTTTTCCCTATTGATTTCTTCTCTGATTACTTTTATTTTCCTTTTTTTTTTTTTTTCTGCTTAGTTTTGGACACACCCTTCCCTCTTCATCTAGTTTTTAGAGTTGTAAGCTGAGATAATTGAATTGAGACTTTTCTTCTTTTTCTAACATATGCATTTAAAGCTATAAATTTTAGCCAGGAATGGTGGTACACACTCGTAATCCCAGCTTCTGGGGGGGCAGAGTCAGGAAGATTACAGATTTGAGGCCTGCCTGGGTAACAACCCAGTCGCAAAATAAAATAAACAGGGCAGGTGATATGTCTCAGTGGCAGAGTGATTGTCTGATCATGTGCCTACCAATGTCTTGGGTTCAATCCCCAATAATGCAAAAATCAAAACAAAACAAAGACCAAAAAACTGAACTTACGAATTTCCCCCTAAGTAGGTGCTGCTTTATCAGCGTCCTATAAATTATGATGTATTTGCATTTTCATTCAACTCAAAATACTTTCCAATTTCCTTTTATTTTCTCCTTTAACCAATGGATTATTAGAAATGTATTACTCAGTTTCTAAATATTGGCGATTTTCCAGATATCTCTGTGTTTTCAGTGTCCTATTTAATTTCAGTTTGGCCTGTGGAAAATGTTTTGTATGACATGGATTATTCAGGCCCTTTTTATGGCTCAGAATATGTCTTATTTTGGTGATTGTTTCATGTGCACTTGAAAAGGATGTGTATTCTGCTATTGTTCCCCAGAACACCCTATAAATGTCAATTAAGTCCATGTGGTTGATAGTGTTCTTCAAGTATTACTAAAGACTTTCTGTCCACTTGTTCTGAGAGTTATTGAAAAGAGGACATTGGAACCTACAACTGAAATTGTAGACTCTTCTATTTCTCCATTCAGTTGTGACCGTTTTCCTCCATATGTTTCATCTTCTGTCACTAAGGGCATAAATATTTAGGATAAATATGGCTTCTCTATGAATTAAACCCTTTTCCTTCAGAGGTGACCTTTGTCCCCTCTTTGCGGTCCTTTGCTCTAAATGTACCTTGTCTAATGTCAACAAAGCCACTCTATTGTCTTCTGCTCAGGGTTAACTTGATGTCTCCTGCAGTCCCCTGTCTTTACCCCATTAGTGTCTTACTAGTTAAAGAAAGTTCCTTGTTGGCAGCATAAAGTTGGGTCTTACTTGTTTTGTTTTTTAACTCAACTTGAAAATATCTTGCCTTTTGATTGAGGTGCTTAGGTCGTTAATTTTAATGCCAATATGACATGAGTGAGTTAAACGGACCGCGTCACTGTAGTTTCCGACGTGTCCCACCCACTCACCTGCTCTTTGTCCCTTCCCTCCCTCCTTTTGGCCTTTCTTTAGATTGAGCATCTTTCTTTCTTCGTTGTGTCTGCTTTGTTGGTTTATCATTTCTGACTTTCGTCTGTCATGTAGCTGTTGGTTTATGGGTTTACTGTCACCTTCCATTGATCACGGTCAACCTTCCAGTGATATTAAACCACTTTACAGAGGTATAAGGAGCTGATTGCATGTTTTGAAATACTTTCCTTCTTGCAGTATATTCTACAGGGGACTAGAGGAGTCCACATGGGCCTGGCCTTTGCAGAGGCAGAAGTAGGTGTGGCTGATTCTTCATCCTGAAAACAGGAGTGACAATGAGGAAATCAAGGACAGCATGTGGGTGATGGCAACTCGTCACTGGTAAGATTAAGATGATTTGTGTGAAGAAGAGACTTTTCTTTTACATTGAGAAAAACTGTTCCTCGTTGAATCAATGGGGATGCATGAATCCTTTTGCCACCAGAAATTAATGTCATTTGTGTTTCAGTGACAAAGTTTTAAGTTTCCATGTAGCCTCAAAGTCAAATGTACTTTTTGTGTTGTGCAGAAGGAACCAGATTTGCAGAAATTGGCATCTATGGCTGTTTGCTCACAGGGGACCTTTACCTTGTCCTCCAGGGAATATGGTAAAGTCTTGGCTCTGGTGAGGTTCTGAGTCATCTCAATCTTATATAATCTGGGTGGCAGAGTGAAACTAAACAAACAAACAAAAAACAACAACAACAAAAAACCCTCCTTTCTGATCAGTTTCTTCCATATGGTGAATTTTGCTTATTTGAATGTTCCTGGTACTTGCACTTGAAGCCCAGCTGGTTTCTTGGTGTGGTAGAACCTGGGGGAAAAGGCAACCAAGCAGAACAAATCAAACCCTGGTGTCTTAGTCCATGTTGTGCTGCTATAACAAAATACCTGATGCTGGATGATTTACAAAGAAAAGAGGTCTATTTGGCTTGTGATTCTGGTGGCTGGAATGTTTGAGTAGCATGGTTCTGTGTCTGGCTGACTCATGATGTGGCAGAGAAGTGGGAAAGAACTAGCTGTGTATAGAAGGAGCACTTGGGTGAGCAAAGAACAAAAGCGGGAAGGGGCTGGGCTTGTTCTTTTTTAAACCTTCTTTCTGGGAATGAATCCACTCCTACCTGACCTGGTCGCCTCCCTCTAGACAGCTTTCCTTCATTCAGGAGCGTGGAGTGCCATGACCAAGCACCTTCCAATGGCCTCAAACACCTCAGTACTCTTAACCAGGGACCAAACTTCCAGCGCATGGACCTTTGTGAACACACAGCAGATCCAAAGCACAGCACCTGAGCCACAGGGGAGTCTGCAGTCTGGTGGCCTCAAGGTCAATCCTGCTACCTCAAGGTCAATCCTGCTGCTTTTCTCACCCATCACTTTTCCAGGTGTCTCCCTGCTGCAAATGGATCTTTAGTAATTTCCTTCCCAGTTCTACAGATCCCACCACTCTAGATCTTCTTCCTTGTTTGAGCCACATTGGATATTTCATCTGTGTTTAGCACGTGGAGGATTCCATTTTGATATTTTCTTGACAGGATCATTAACTTTTTGTAAAAAAAAAAATCATTTTATTGCATTTTCACGAGTATCTTTCCTATTACAAAAGTAAGTGTGTGAATTAAGAAGCTTAAGAAAATGCATGTTTAAAAAGAGGAAAAATATGATCATTTTAAAAAATCAGTCAAAGTGACTGCTTTTGATTTTTGGTTATATATTGCCAAAATTTTTGCCAGATTCTATATGTATATATATATCTCCTCCCAGTCTTTCTTCTCTGGGTTTATTTAGGCATGGATTTCTGCTTCTTTTCTTTATAAATGATATTACACAGGATAAATGGCTTTGTAATTTAACTCTTCATCTGACAGTTTCTGTAATCAGCCTTCTACATCCTTAAATATCCTCACACTCTGTCTTATTTATGTATTTATTTATGTATTTATTTTATTTTATTTTTTTGGTGCTGGGCATGAACCCAGGGTCTCCAAGATGCAAGGCCAGCCCTCTACCACTCAGCTACCCCCCAACGCCCACCATATGGATTTTAATGTCTACAAAGCCTTCTCTTTTGGATGTGCCCTGATTTATTTTTATTTTGTTTTTTGTGTCCTGTTGGTGGACTTTTGAGTGATTTCAGGATCTTGCTCTCACGGGCAGTTCCATGCTGCCCCTCTGCACTGGGGTCTTTGTACCCATCTGTGATGATTCCCTGGGGGTCAGTTTCTAGCAGCAGGACTTCTGTGACAAAGGGTATTTATCAAAAAAAAAAAAAAAAAAAGAAAGAAAAAGAAAGAAATGTATTTCACACGAGATTCTAGAGAAGATTTCAGGAATATAAACTTTGATTCATAAGGTGATTTCCCGCCAGGTCTCACTCTCACTGCCTCACCAACCCCAGGCCTTACTCTCCGCTCCAGTTCTTCACCTGCGACTCAATCTGTGCCTGGGGTTGAGACCAGGCCTCAGTGACGTGGGGGTGTTCCCAGCCTCTGCTGCTCGTGGTCCGGGTGGACATTCACGTTCTGCTCTGGCCACATTTGGGTGCTGAATTTCGGGGAGCTGCCCCAGATGTTTTGGGGTGGGGAGGGGCTGCTCAAGTGCCAAAATATGTTCCCAAATCCGACAGTTTCCCAGTTTGGAAGCGCATCTGGCCTTGGGAGTGTTTCGGATGAATAAGTGTGAGCCTCGGCTGAAGGAGAGATCGATGCCCACTTAGCCGCAAACGCTGTCTCACTCGTTCAGCTTCCACTTCTTTGCTTCCTAGAGAGGCTCAGGCTACGTGGCGTACCTCCGAGGTGGATGGGAGGCCTGGTTTGGGGATGTTCTGATGGAATTTTCCTTTTGAGGCTATCCTCCCCTCCCCCCGCCCCCAGGCACGGGAGGCCAGGTCTCAGGGGCCTTATTTCTGCCCTTGTTGTTTGTTGGAATTTCTTTTCTTGGTTTTCAGTTTTTAGAAACTTCTGGGGTTTTATTGGTGTCCTACAGTTCAGTGTGACACGTGGGGAACCCTCCTCCGTCTTCCTCTCTGAGCCCTTTTTCCTGGCACGGCCATCCCTGGGCCGCTGACCTCCTTGCTGGCCTGTGCAGACTGCTCGGTTGTGCTGTCTGCTGAGGTGTGAAGCAAAGTCTGAAGTCAACTCATGTCTTCTCCCAGTGGGTGACAGTGAGGTGCCTTTCTGTCCTGTAGTACAAAAGAAAAAACACGGTGAAGGCATTGGTCTGCTTATCCTGTGTGACGCTTAGAGACTGTGAAAATGAATATGGGGGACACTGCCTGGTGGACATTGCCTTATTTTCCTCCTCAGGTGGGTGCCTGCTTTCCGGGTGATCTGCACACCCAGGCGCCTGCTGCCCGCGTGATTGTTGTGTCTTGGGGCAGAGTTTTCCTGCCTTACCTCTCTCTGCTCAGCCTGCTATCTGTGAGTCTTTCTCTTGGCTACAGGAGGACTCCACCAATTCATTTCTGTGTCCCTGAGTTGGTTTTCTCTCCTGTCATGCGGCTCTTCCCTTCCTCTGTCTCCCCACTTTCCCACTGCAGGGTGGGTGGGGAGATGCACTGGACACCCCTGTCTTAGTCTCTTTGTGTTGCTATAACAAAAGATAGGGGGCTGGGAACTTTATACAGAAAAGAGGTTTAAGTCACACACCATTTTGGAGGCCTGTGAGTCTGGTGCTGGCACTGGCTCAGTTTGGTGAGGGCCTCATGTGTATGGCTGGAATCCCTGTGGAAGAGACAAGTGGCTTGTGAGCAGAGAGCTTGAGGAAGGTGCTAGCCGGCCTTATAACAACATTCTCCAGGGGCTTGATCCAGTCCTGGGGGAGCTGCATTAATACCACCCAGGGAATGTCCCCTGATCTAATGACCTTCGACTGCACTCTACCTTACTGGAGACTGAGCCTCCAGTGCATGAACTTTTGGGGCAAAACATGAAATCCAACCATAGCACCCCATTATTCCAAGAGGTGCCCTTGAAATTGCTATAAAAAGAAAAATAAGAAATGTTTGTCCCCACCCTGCCCTCCCTTCGGTTGGAGACACTGAGTGGTCATGTGCTCCGGACCAGAAAAAACCCATAGTGACCGCACAAAGGTGCCCCTCTGGTCAGATTGGCCATACTCCGGGATTCAGAGGAGTCAGGGGCTGCTGGGTCACCGGCCCACTGGATCCCAAGTGCACCCCTCCTCTCTGTGGGTCTCAACCTCCCACCTGCAGTGTGATACATGGGGGTTGCTTGAGCACGCTAAGGCCCCTCCCACTCCATGTGACCCAGGAAGGACAGCTAGTGAATGGATGGGTCACTTCCTAATGAACATGATTGTTCTCTTTCGTTGGACCCTTCAAAACTATGATGACACAAGAGACCCAGAATAGCCAAAGCAATCCTTAGCAGGAAGAGTGAAGCAGGAGGCATCACAATACCAGACCTTAGGCTATACTGCAGATTAACAGTAACAAAACAGCATGGTATTGACACCAAAATAGACATGTAGACCAATGGCACAAAATAGAGGACACAGACAAATCCACATAAATACAGTTAACTCATACAAGACAAAGGTATCAAAAACACGTATTGGAGAAAAAAACAGCCTTTTCAACAAATTGTGCTGGGAAAACTGGAAATCCACATGCAGCAACATGAAATTAAGCTACTATCTCTCTCCCTGCACAGAACTCATCACACACCCATAAATCAAATGCATTTTTGTATATCAGTGACAAATCCTCAGACAGGGAAATGAGGAAAACTACCCCATTTATAATAGCCTCAAAAAACAAAAACAAAAACTTGGGAATCAATGAAAGAGATGAAAGAGCTATATAATGAAAATTATAGAACCCTAAATAAAGAAATCAAAGAAGAACTTAGAAGATAGAAAGATCTACTTTGCTCTTGGATAGGCAGAATTAATATTATCAAAATGACCATACTACCAAAAGCACTCTACAGATTTAATGCAATTCCAATCAACTCAAAGAGTATCAAGGACCTAGGAATTAGACTAGAGACCCTGCACCTAATAGAAAAAAAGTGGCCCAAATCTTCACCATGTTATCATGACTTCCTTAACAAGACTCCAAAAGCACAAGAACTAAAATGAAGAATCAATAAATGGGATGGATTTAAACTAAAAAGCTTCTTCTCCGCAAAAGAAACAACCAGTGAAGTGAAGAGAGAGCCTACAGGATGGGAGTAAATTTTTACCACACACACATCAGATAGAGCACTAATCTCCAGGGTATACAAAGAACTCAAAAATTACCAAAAACAAAACAAAACACAAACAAACAAACAAAAAATCCAAAAACCCAATCAAGAATGGGCTAAGGAACTGAAGAGACACTTCTCAGAAGAAGATATACAATTGATCAACAAATATATGAAAAAATGTTCAACATCTGTAGCAATTAGAGAAATGCAAATCAAAATTACTCTAAGATTTCATCTCACTCCAGTCAAAATGGCAGCCATCAAGAATACAGACAGCAAAAAGTGTTGACAAGGACGTGGGGGGGGAAGGCACACTCATACTTTGCTGGTGGGACTGCAAATTGGTGCAGCCAATCTGGAAAGCAGTATGGAGATCCCTTGGAAAACTTGGAATGGAACCACCCTTTGACCCAGCTATCCCTCTCCTCGGTTTATACCTAAAGGACTTAAAAACAGCACACTACAGGGACACAGCCACATCAATGTTTATAGCAGCACAATTCACAGTAGCTAAACTGTGGAACCAACCTAGATGCCCTTCAATATATGAAAGGGTAAAGAAACTGTGGTATATATACACAATGGAGTATTACTCAGCATCAAAAGAGAATAAAATCATGGCATTTGCAGGTAAATGGATGGAGCTGGAGAATATCATGCTAAGTGAAGTAAGCCAATCCCCCCCAAACCAAAGGCCAGATGATTTCTCTGATAAGTGGTTGCTGATCCATAATGGGGATGGGAGGAATGGAGGAACTTTGGATAGGGCAAAGGGGAGGGTGGGGAGGAGACAGAGCATGTGGGTAGGAAAGATGGTGGAATGAGATGGACTCATTACCCTAAGTATATGTATGAAGACACACACGAACGGTGTGACTCTATTTTGTGCACAATTAGAGAAATGAAAAATTGTGCTCCATTTGTGTACTATGAACTAAAATGCATCCTTCCGTCATGTATAACTAGAACAAATGAAAAAAAAAACAAAAAACAAAACATGATGATAGAAGAAAAATGTCACCCCTGGGTTACCAGGCCCTGGGCTCTGGACCAACCCTAAAGATATACAACACAGAATCTTTTTGTGCCTCAGCCAGATCCATGTTTGATTTGCCAGGGTTCGTTCATCTCCTGAGTCCCTGGGGAGTTGGCCTTTTCGTGAGCGTTTAGCGTGGACTTCACAACGTCTGCCCTGGGAGTCAAAACCAGGGGAAAGTGGAGTCACCCCTGCAAACGGGTTTGGCATGGCCATCCCAAGAGGACGTCATAAGCAAGGCCTGAGTTTGTTTATGGTGACCTGTGGTCATGTAAGGAATTGTCGGTCTCGACTCTGGTTTCTGTCCTGCTGTGCGGCTGTCATGAGATACCCGACACTGGGTGATTTATAGGGAGACCCTGGTGGTCCTGGTGTCAGGGGAGGGCTCTGCTGCCTCCCCAGACCCCTGTGTCCTCACGTGGCGGAGGGGACAGAGGGCCTGCAGGAGCTCCCTCAATCTCCACTCCTCTGTAAGAGGGCAGGTGCATTCACGGGGCAGAGCCTCCCACAGGCAGCGCCTTATCCTACTGTCACACTGGGATTAAGTTCCAGCTTGAAGTTTGAGGGACCTCCTTCACCCTCCCATGGCGGTTTCGTGTGTGCCTTGGGCTGGAGGTTCTGATCCTAGTCTTTGGAGGTGCCTCCAGCAGCCCCGTGGCGTCCTACACAGATCTCGGAGGTGACAGAGCGTGGATTAGCTCAGCTGGACTGCTCTCCGTGGAGGTGCAGACAAGTCTCCTAACCACTGAGAGCCTCAGTTTCCTCATCTGTAGGATGGGACACGTCCCTTCCTTCCTGATGTGAGGCGAAGGTCCCACTAGAGCACCCTGAGCCACGTGTTTCTTCCATAGTGAACTTGGGGCTGGATTCAGATGGGAACAGGATCGCGTGTCTGCAGCGCTCCTGACGCTTCGGACAGGAGCAGCTGGTGCCATGGGTGCCTGCCCGTGCCTGGAAGGGTGCGTAGCAGCATCTGTCTGTCCGTCTCTCCCCTAGGTTCCTATAACTCCCAGGTGTGGCCAAATGCGTTCTGGGGCCCCCAGTTGAGAACTGCAGCTCCCAAGCTTGCAAGGTGCTGCTCTTGAACGCCAGAACGAATTGTTAGTATGAGATGGTTTTTGTGGAGTTAGAAAAGATTCCTGGAGCACGTGGCTCATTTAAAACAGCATCTTCCTTGCGACAGGCCGGGCACTGATCACTGGCTGTGCAGGGTGACCTGGCTCCTTCTCTCGTGGGTCTGTAGCTGTGTCCCTGCACAGGTCTCCTTCACACCTCTGCCACGAGTTCTAAGGGATGCATCCAGGGAGAAGCGGGCCCCTCCTTTAGCTCCAGATGACCCCAGCCTGGCTCGGCACAGTGTCAGGTCTCAGCCGGGGTGGCTCTGAGAGCAGCAGGCTTCAGGCCCCTCAGGAGCTGCCCGGTGGCGGGGACAGGTGTGCCTCTGGAGTCCGGAAGGCGGGTGGGAGATGCCTCTGCAGTGGTTGTGACCAAGGGTGGGCGGTGGCCCGGGATGCTGAAGTCAGCCTTGCCCGTGTTCCAATGGGACTGTCTGGGCTAAGCTTGCCTTGGCCACCGTCATTGCCCGTGACCTCCAGAGTGGTGGCCCTGGAATATTTTCATGGCTGATCATGGACACCTGGTGCATCCGGGGAGACTATGGCCCAGGTGGCTCTTGCAGCAACAAGGGAGGCTGGAAGGCCAGACTCTGTGCCTCCCTCCTGGCTGAGGAGAATGCAAAGGTTCAGGGAGGACACCTCTCAAGATGCCCAGGGCCCTTTCTTGAGCAGTAATGAGCTCTTTGTCCCAGAGGGTCCAGTCCTGGGGACCCTGGCCTGGTGCAGGAGTGTGCTGGGCCTCTGCCGAGCGGCGGCTGGGCGGTGTGCCTTCCCCAGAGACCACACTCAGCTTCCTTCCTCAGAGGCCACCCAGCTGGCTCGGGGCTCTTCCCACTTCTCCCCTCCTCCCTCGGATCCTGGTCTCCATCCTGTCTCTGAAGTGAACTTGCTCTATAAGTTCTAACAAGAATTATTATGATCTAACTTCTTGTGGCTTCAGGAGATACCAATCTGTGGTAACGCTTCAAATGAAGTGTCGTGAATGAGTAATTACTTTCTGAAATCCGAGGCGTTCTGTTGAATGGGAATCATTATTGTGTGTTAATTAAAATCCCACTGATTATTAAAATTATATTTTGGTGTTTTAATAACTCTATAAGGGACATGTAGATAAAGCTCAGAGATACACATCGGTGTGGGTTCTTGTTAAAACCCCATAAATATTGGTATTAATTCAAACATGTACTTATTGGATCATGAAAGTTAAAAGGAATTTCTGCCCCGTATGTACGGTCTGGGTGTTGCAATAGGCCCATCTTTCTTGCATGCAGAGAGCTTTTGATCTTTGTGACATCTAAGAGCTTCCTCAGGGTGCAGGGTGGTGGGGACATAAGAGATTAAGAGCGGTTGGAGCACACTCCCGTCAAATTCCTTCTGGGCTCTTCCAAGGAACAGAGGGGAATTGGAACTCAGGACCCTTTGAATCTCATCATATTAGATCAGGGAACCGCCGCTCAGAGCTGGTAGGGATGGCCAGCCGTCTTCCCACCGAGCCTGGCTCCTCGTCAGTCTCACCTGGGAGAACATTCGTGCTTCTTGCTGCTCCTTGATGGTGGTGACCTGTCCCTGCTGGGTTTCTGCTTGGGAAAGCGTCTGGAAGGTTTCACCTCCTTCCTACTCTCCCACCTCCCCCTGGGCTCCCATCTCCCGTCCATTCCAGGCCTGCGGAGGAGGTCCCCAGAGGAGGCTTTGATCCTATGGGGACTGTCCCACGGCCCTGCCCTCTGCAGGTGTGTCAGCTGATGTCCCAGTGGTGCCCAGCCAGCCTCGCCTTCCTGCTGCTAGGACTGAGCTCCCCACCGGAGCTCTCAGGTGCCTGGAGACGGTGTCTCTGTTGGGAGTGGGTAGAGCAGGGCCCCAGGAGTGGGACGGGGACATGGTGTCATCTGCTAGAGTGAAGCAATACCCTTGGAAGTCCCTTCCGTCAGGGCACATGGCGTGGCTGTGGGATGTGTGTCGCTCGGGCCCTGGCAGGAAACAGCGTCCTCAGATTGGGCCATCTGGAGAGGTCTACAGATGTGCCACCTGTAAGGGGTGAGCAGGGAAGAGGGACATCCTGGGACAGTGCAGTGCCACAGTCCTGGGGCAGCAGGGAGGGCAGGGCAGCTGCTGCCCTGGGCCGGGAGGCAGAGAGCTCGGGAAGGTGGGGACGCGGTGGCGGGCCGTGGGGAGCCTGGAGGGTTGGGGGAAATCCCTGGTCCCTGGCTACCCTCCCCTCTGGCCTCCAGCTGTCCAGCCCACAAGGCCTGTGGGCTGGACAGAGCGGCTCCCTGGCCCAGGGAGGATACTGGAAGGAGGTTCAGGAGCCCAAGGGAAGAGGAGCAGCTTGGCCTCGTGGCGGGTGGGGCCGTGGCCCGTGGCCAGTGCTCACCACTGACCAAGGGGCAGCTTCTCCACAGGGGGCGTGGCCTCAGGGTAGGTGGGAGTGAACTCGGGGGGCTGGTGGCAGCAGGCCGAGGTCCCGAGGAAGCTGCTGCAGGCTGTGGGCGGGTGAGGAGATCAGGCCTCTGGGTTTCGTAGGAGTTCGGGCAGGAGACCAGAGCGGAGGCTGCCCAGATGGACCAGTGGGCTGGTGAGTCCGGTGGACTCCTTTGTGGGAGGGGACAGGATGTGAGTGGGACTGGTGGGTGGTGAGGCGGGTGAGGCTGGAGGCGGGGCCTGGAGGGGCGGCTGGGAGGCGTTTCTGAGAGTCCTGGCCCCTGGAGGGGAGAAGGCAGGGAGGAGCCTGGGGTGCTCACCAGAGGCCGCTCACCAGAGGACGGCCAGCGCGGGCTGACTGTGGGTGGAGGGAGGGAGAGCACGGTGCCTGGGCCGCGGCTGCCTTCAGAGAGGCCAAAGGCTAGCCCGAGCTGGAGGGTCACTCTTCCCTAGCTCCTGGGTGCGGGCCCACTCAGGGTCCTCTAGGCCCATGGTCTCGGGCACCCCAGCCTGGCTTCCTATCAGAATCTTGAGAGTCAGCTGGAAAGCAGCTTCCTGGCTCCCAAGAGGGGAGCTGGCCCTGGAGTCTGCATTTCTACAGTCCCCAGGACCACCATCCAGCAGGGCTGTTGACAATGCTGTCCTCTCCCTTCATCCCTTACCCCAGGGACAGTGGTGTGGAACCTGAGGCTCTGGGGGCGATGGCCGGCCCAGCTTCCTGTGGCTGGAGCCCTGAGTCTGTCCTCAGTGCTGGGGTTCCCTAAAGCCAGGCTGGGGGAGAGAGAAGGCCGGGGAGGGGGCCCACCTCCACTCCTCTGTTCTCACCTCTCTCTCTGGTAAAGCAGCTTCCTGGGAGGTCGCCTCCCGAAGGGCAGGGCAGGGCCACACAGCGGCTGGGCATGTGGGTGCCAGGCCCTCCCTGGTGGCCAGATCTTGGCAGACAGAGCCTGCTGGGCCTGTTGGGCCTCAGCAAGCCCCACAGAGGGAGCTTGGTTGGGGTGGAGGGGCCTATGTGGGTCCCTGGGTCCCGAGCCTCGTTTGAGCATCTTGATGAGCTGAGCTTGGGCCTGCTCTGTGCAGCTGGAACTGTCCCAGCAAAGCTGTCTTCAGGGTTCGGTGTCTCTGACGTCCCCGTGCACTGTCGGGGCAACGCACAGGACCTTGGGTTGTGTGGGGACGGGCGTGGGCGTCTGGTCTCAGGCAGTCAGGCAGACCTGGCCTCACACGCCCCTGTGCCCTGTGGGTGGCCTCTGTCATTTGGTTTCTTCATGTGCAACATAGAGGTAGCAACACTGGCCTCTCCAAGCTGGTGCCCAGCCCAGTGTGGGGGCGTTGGGTGAGACGACTGGGCGGCCAGCCTCTGCTCACCGCCACACATGAGCCTTGGTGGGTGTATGGACATACAAGAACCTGGCCACCAGGATCTTGTCCTACCAGGGGATGGAGCTGGTCCCAAGGAAATGAACAGCGCCAGGCGAGTCTTGAGCGCCAGGCCTGGAAATGTCAACACGTGAAAGGGAGTTAGTCGCCACACTCTCTGGAAACCCTCTTAAGGACTACTGGAACTCCTGCATAGCCGCTAAACCCTAATCATACGTTCCTTCCACCGATTTGTTCCCTGTGTCCCAACCCAGGCTGGGCCAGTGTCTTCTCTGCTTCACCAGCTGGGTGCCTGCCACATTGGTGCTCCTGTCACTCTGTGGGGGAAGGGGTGATTGTCTGACTCTCCATTTGACCATTGGCTGTTGGGGGCACAAGTCTCATTCACCCCTGTGTCCCCAGTGCCCAGCCCAGATGTGGCAGAATAAAGGCCAGGTTTCCTAAATGACTGAATGGACGTTAGGAAAGAGATCCTAGCCCTCTCCTGGAGAGCAAGTGGGGGTTCCGAGTGTCGGAGGTCTGAAACACAGTGTCAGACGTGACAAGGGCAGCGATAAGTGACACATTGGAGGGTGCCGAGAGCCAGAGACGCTTTTCCCAGGGGATCCAGAGGTCTTTGGGAACAGGTGGCCATTGAGAGAGGGTTTGAAAGAGGAGGTGACCACTTGTTCCTAAGTCTGTTCTTCTCCATCTGCAGGTGGGTGGGAGCGGTCAGAGACAGGACCCCACCCTCTGTAAGCCCCCTGGCCACAGCAAGCTTCCAACACTCAGGTTTTGTTTCAAAAGAGTGGAACATGAAGAGCCAGAGGGGAGCCACAGGACAGTGAAGTGTGCAGAGAGCGCCAGGTCTGCCCAGGCTGGCCTCACACCCAAGGAATTCTGGGTGGTGGACAGGGTTGGAGGGTCAGGCTGTGGACTCTCCAGCAGAGCCGCTGATGTGCTACCAGGTTCCAAGCTCAGCTCAGGGCTCCTCCACTGAGCTGGGCCTGGGGCAGGAGACAGTTCATACTCACTGGAGGAGATAAGGAGATGACTAGTGCTTTAGGGCCTCCGAGGGTCTCCAACAGCAGACGCTCTGGAGACTTCTGTGATGGAGAGGCCATTCATGTCCACGTGTGCTCTGAACACGTCTGTGTGCCTGGCAGTGGGACAGGACAGTAGAGTCATGCCCCGTGGAGCTCACACCCTAGTGACAGAGCCGGTCGTCTAGCAAGCTCCCTGGTGGGAGTGAGGGAGGCCGGGGGAATGAGGTGTCCTGGCAGGGAAGGCCGTGAGTAGAAAGGCCAAGGACAAGGACATAGTTTGACAGGAGCATCCCTAGGGGGAGAGCAGCACATGCCTGTGGTGGGAGGGACCAAAGGAAGGCCATTATGGCTGCAGGGGAGGGAGGCCGAGTGGACAGAAGGGAGGGAGGCAACTACCCAGCACACTGAGCCCAGGCCAAAAGAGGCCCCATGGCTGCCTGCCCTTGTGGCTATGAGCAAGGCCAGGCATGTTCTGTGACTGACCGCCGGTGGTGGCCTGTCATTTGGTTTCCACCAAGGATGGCCATGCAGGCCCTGGTCTCTAGGGGGTTGAGTTCTGAATCTTGTGCCTAAACGTGTGTGCAGATGTCCCTTTGAGCAGGGCCTGTCATGGTCACCCACTCGCCACGCCTCCCTCTCACTGAGGGCACCACAGGTGTCTCTCTGCCTCCCCCTCAGACCACCAGCAGCGGTGTCCACCACACAGGGCCCTGCTGAGGCCGGCCCTCTCCCTCGGAGCTCGCAGCTGCAACGCTGCTGGGACCTGGCAGTGGCAGAGTGGGGCGGGGTGCGGCCAGACTTGTGCCTGGGCTGGTACTTGAGAGTTAGCCGAGTGCCCAGCAAGGAAGGACATGCCACACAGAGGGACAGCAGCTCAGAGGAGTGGAGATCTGCGACGCGCGAGTCAGCAAGGAAGGTGGTTGGGCAGTGGAGAGGGAAGCCGAGCAGAGGCGGGGTGGAGAGCTGTCCTGGCCAGGGGGGCTGTTGGAAAAGCCCGGATCCGGCAGGCGGGGTGATGCGGCCTGGGCCTGCTCCAGGTGGTGGGGCGCTCCCCACAGGTGGCCCTTTGATCTCATAAGAAATGGCCTATTCAGCATCTCCCAGCCTGGGCCAGCTCCTGGCAGCCAGGGTGGGAAGGTGGGAAGACACAGGGATTGTCTGCCCAGCACAGAGCCCAGAGTCACTCAGCAAGGCGGGTGTGCACCGGGCAGCCTCCGGGTTCCAGCAGGGCTGGGTGGCTGCTTGCCAAGGATCCCCCCCCGCCCCCCCGTGGGCTGTGTGCTGGCCCCAGGCTGGGCGCAGGCTCCTCTGCCTGCCCTTGCAGGTCCTGGGTCAGGAGTGGGTGTGGGGGGGACGAGGGGTTGGGGATCACTGGGATTGAGCGTGGGGGACTGTTGTGCGACGTGTGCACAGCAGGCTGCAGCCTGGAACTGACTGCCGCACACGCCCTTCCTCCCCCAGAGACTCTCCTGACCCCCTTGTTGTGAGAGGCAAGCCGGACACGTGGCCCTTGATAAGGAACACGCAGGGTTCTCCTTGCACCCTCCACCTGCCGTGAAGTCAGGACAGGGCTGCAAGAGACAGTTTTACTTTATTCTTCAAAATGACAATGAACGCGATTAATGCTGAAAACAACAGCTCCTTCTAGACTTTTGGCTTGGTTCTCTTTGTTTATTTTGGGTGTCTCTGATCTCCTGTCTGAAGTGCATGTTTCGAAGGCCCATTGGATAAGGGGTGATACTGAAGAAAGCTCACTCGCAGAGTGCCAAGTTCAAGAGAGAGAACTTGGTTGGGGGCAAATGAGTGTTTGGGGACAGGGTGGGTAGGTCAGGTGTGAAATCACACAGTCCTGACCTTTAATCCTCCTGGCTTCTCTAAACTATATGTCCTTGGCAAGTCACATAAACACTCTGAACCTCAGTTTCTTCCTTTGGTAATAATGGCTGGTAATCATATCTATGTGTAGAGTGCTGTAAAGATCAAGTGTTTGTGTATATATAATAGCTGATCAAGAAACATTAGTTTTCCATGCATTAAGTTTGAAAAATTAGCTGGCACATGCCTATAATTCCACAACTCAGGAGGCTGAGGCAGGAGGATTGTAAGTTTGAGGCCAACCTGAGCAACTTAGTGAGACCCTGTCTCAAAATAAAGAATAAATAGGACTAGGGGTGCAGATCAGAGGTACAGTGCCCCAGGGTTCAATCCCCAGTATGAAGAAAGAGAAGGAGAAGGAGAAGGAGGAGAGAGAAAGAAAAGTTGGTTTAGGAATAAACTTTAATTAAAATATTCTGCCATACTAAGAATGGGTCAGGAGTCATAAAATTATTTAGAGCTTGTTGTCATTGAGTTAAAAAATCCAGGAGGCTATTTAGTCAACATCTGTTTTCTCCTCCCAAGCCTCACAATGATGGACTCATCTTAAAAATTCAAATAAAGCAATTTAAGTTTTCAAATCTATTTTATTTATTTGCTCACTTATTCACTTACTCTGCAGACAAGCAGTCAACACCTCGCTGTGGGAGGTCTGGGGTGGTTCTCGGGGACACAGACAAGAGCAGAGAGGAGGGCTGGGCAGCAAGAAAGGACAAACTGGCCCACTGGGTCCCCGTAACTTACTAAGCGAGTCCCCGGGGCAAGTCATTTACACACTGTGGCTCGGTTTTCTCCTTTATATAATCAGGACAATAATATTTCCCTTGCAGGGTTGTTTGTGAGGCTTACAGATAATACATGTAAGATGCCTAGCAAGGAGCAGATGACAGCGGCCATTATCACCAGGCCGAGGTCCCTGCCCTCCGTGGCTGATGGTCTCCGTGGTGACAAGCACCCAAGCAGGGATGGCCCACGAGGATGTGCCCCGGGAAGAGCACGCGTCTCTTTCTGCATCCGTGCATAACAGACCCAAAATGGAGGTGTGGGGACTTCTCAAAGCAAAGTGACAAGGGCTTTTATTTGGGTGGCCTTCTTATCCTGTCCACTGTAAAGACCACTGAAAAAGAGCCAGATCTCCCTTGTGCTTTTAGAGATGTTGCTTAGGGTGGCCGCAGAGTGGGAGCTGCCCATGGCTGTGGGGTCCCAGGGGAACATGGGAACATGCCGCCACGAGGGTGCGGCAGCCCAGGGAGTGGGCGAGTGGTTGTGGGGAATGCTGGAACGTGTTCCTCGGGGGTGGGCTTTTCCTGCTACCTCAGAGCCCAGACGTCCTAATGGGTTTTAATGACTCTAAGACTCCAAACCATCCCTCGCCTCGGCCGGACCCAGGGGCTGAGCTACCAGATGGCCTCTTTCCCGGGGAGGGTTGGTCCGAATGGCAGGTGAGAGCCAGGTGGGATAGCCTGGGCTACATGGTGGGATAGCCTGGGCTTCGTAGTGGGACTTCTAGTTAAAAGGATTTTGTTCAGGACTTTGCGCCTCCTCGCGGGGCAGGAAAATGTGTAGGGCGTGGGACCAGCCTGGAAGTCAAATCTCAGGTCACCCGTGACACACCAAGTTCTCGGGAAACGGCCTGTCTCTCTGGTCTCTGTCCTCATCTGAGAAACGGGCATACTAGTGAGAACTCCTGCACTAATGCCAGGATTTTCCTCCTTCTTGAGGCCTGAGCCTCGCCTTCGGCAAAGTGGACAACTTCTCGGGTGCCTCCCAGTTTTGTAATCCTATGACTCTCTTGTGGGCCAGTTCCTTCCCGTCACCGCCCGGCGAGGCCCTGAGAAACACCTGCCCGGGGCAGCCTGGACTTGGCGTAGCAGCTGCTCCAGGTGGTCTTCAGTGGCCTGGGCGGCTGCCCACCCGAGACCACACGGGCCAGGGGTGGAGGACTATATGAAGAGTGACACTGGCTAGTTCCCGTCCCTCTTGGCTGCCACAGGCAGACTGGACTGGGAGACGCCGAGGGCCCCAGCCTCCTCCAACTCACACGTCGCAGTCATCCCTGGCGGGTGAGGTGCCTAGAAAGCGGGTGCCGCTGTCCGTCAGTCAGTCGGGGGCTCCCGCAGCCCTCCGTCCCTCCTTCAACCGGCTGCTCTGGCTTTCCGGTACCCGCCCTCTCTTGTAAGCAGGAGCGTCCCTATCAGCTGAGTCACCCGGCCAGGACACCAGCCAGAAAATTACGGTAGCAGCTCCAGGACTCAAACCCCTGCCCAGGGGGGGCCTTGCCTTGTCTCCACCGGCCGCGTGGGTGGGAGCCCTCGTCCCTTGGGACATTTTGCCTTCCCTTCCCATCCTAGAGACGTACATGGGAGGGCAGATGAGAGGCCACCACCTCCCTAAGGCTTAGCTGCTGGCCTGGGTCCGGCCTCAAAGCCCCCGCTGGGCAGGCGATTTCCCCGCTGGGCAGTCTCCTCACTGTGCAGCTGAGAAGGTGGAGAGCGCCTGTCCCCGTCGGTGGCTTCAGCTGGCGTTGCCCTGTCCCTGGGCCTGTTGAGTAACTGCTGGATGTTCTTGGCTCTTCAGGAGTGGGTGTCACCAGCATCTGGAGGGCAGAACCAGGGAGCTGCTAAACGTCCGCCAGCGCTCGGGTCCGCCCCCCACGGGCCAGGGCCCCCAGCTCGGGGCTGAGTGCAGTCCCCGGCTTCCCACAGGGCACTCTCCCTTTGCCCGAGGACTGGCTGTCCTGCCCAGGGGGCCTGACGACACCAACACGCTGTTCTGGGTGCAGGGTGCGCCCGTTCCTGATCTCCAGCTCTGGTCTCTACCTGGGGCTATTGTCCCACATCTCACTGCTGGTGGGAGGGTGACATCGGGTGTCCCACCTACGGCTCAGCACGTTCATGCCCCGACCTGCGCTCGTGTCCGGCCTGCAGGCCCTGTCCCCTGCCATGCCTCCCCACACCCTGCTGTGTTTGATTCATGGCCACAGTCGCCTTCCATGTCCCTCCCCGGTGCTCCTTTCATCTGTTACCTGGATGAAAACTCTCCTTCTCTGTGTCCAGGGTTCGGTTCCAGCCACTGCCAAGGTCATCTTTCCAAAGCTGACTTTCACTAGGCACCTTCCCGCTCCAGGTTCTCCCCAGGTCCCTTTGCTGGGAGGGTAAGTAAGGCCCAGCTCCTTAGCTGGGGTCCTGGGGCTCACGTCGGGCTGTCCACTCCCTGCCCCTCCCTTCTCTATGCCAAGACCTTGGCAGTGTGGGGCGCCCCTGGGGCTGCACCGTCTGCATGCCCCCAGGCGGTGAGATGCAGGAGGAAGGAGCCTGTCCCGCCTGCCCGTCACTCCTGCCTGAAGTCATAGTGACCATGATAGCAGACAATGATGACATCCCACTGCCTACGGAGTGTGGCATCCCGCTGCATCTGCACAGACCGCCTGTTTCCACGGCCATCCATGGCTCATTTTATAAAGAAGACCAAGACGGGGCAGGAGGCTTCACTATTTCAGAGCCAGAGACTGTGTCCTCCACGGCGTGTCCTCCACACCTGTGTCCGCATGGCTGGATTTGTGTCCCCGCTTGTTGACTGCCAAGCTCTGGCCATAGGACTCTCCTTCATTCATAAATTCACGAATTCACTTATTTGTGGGGAAATGCATGAATCAGTGAAATGAGGAGCTTATGCATTAAGTAATTGAGCATTTTCCATGTGGCAGACGCATCAAAGTTGCTTCGTGTCTTTTTTTGGAGGAGGGTGAGATGAATACACGGACAGATCGCTCTGGTCTACTGAATTAGGAAATAACTCAAAAGCAACTTTTTAATTTTAGAAACGTAACTTTTTAAAACTAAAAGTGATGGGAGCAGGCCATTCTTACCCAGGGAACTCATGTTGCAGAGGAGGGCACTGAGAGTCTGCCCGAGGGGCATCCCCGCCCCGGACGGCACCTGGATTCAGGTTTATGGCATGGGCTGGATTTCCTCCAGGAACTGCTCTTCCTTGTGTCTGCAGGCGGATGGTCACTCTGGGCTTCGAGACCGTGGCAAAGGGCAAAGCGCAGCCTGAAGGGGTGAGGAAGAGGGAGACCCCCAAATCCTTCAGAGGTCTTGTGATTTCATTTGGCAAAGGGAGACACCATTGTCCCATTTCATGGGCGGATTCCTGAACCTTAGACAGGACTCAGCTGCCCAGCGGCACTCAGGGCTGAGTTGCACCAAAGCCCCTGGAGTAGAGAGAACCGGGCAGCAAGGTGCTCCTGCTGTCACCTGGAGGACCTGAGCTCGGCTCTGCCACCTGCTTCTGCGTGGCCTGGGGCAGGGCACTTCTTTTTGCATCTCGGCTTGCTCGGGTACAAAATGGGGAGCTGGGAGGCTTGAATGAGTCATGCCCGTGGAGGACCCACACCCGTGCCCGCATCACCCCTGCTCAAGGTGAGTGTGTATCACGATTGTTTTCATCCACGGGACTTTTAGTTCTAGATTCTGCCAGTTACTCCTTGGCTGACCTGGGCAGTCGGGGAGCCTAGGTTTTCTTGTGTGCAAAAGGGGGCTGACAGCTCCCACCACCGGCTCCCCGAGATGCTGGAGCTGCCATCCTGCCCAGGCCCCGTAGCTGCCCAGACAGCGCCAACTCTTTATATTTCCTCTTCTCTGTAGAGGCTGTTGGAATTGAAAGAAAAGGAGCTTCCATGTAGAAGAGAGAGGGCAGGGGAGTCCTTGGGAATTCTGGCCTTTGGCAGTTTTCCTGAGCGTCTCTGGGAGTGCTGGACAGGCTCCAGGAGCCCCTCTCACTTCACCTGCATGGGCATTGCCACATTGGCATGGCCGCAGAGCAGGGCTGCCCTGGGAGAGCCGTCTGAGTCACGGGAACCTGGGGACGTCTCGGGAGTGTCCCGCAGCCGGGTCAGGCCTGTATGGCAGAGCATCTCCGACCTCTGTGCCCACAGAGATCTCACCGTGCCTCGGGGGGCCGAGGGGGCAAGGCTCAGCTAGGACTCCCACCACTTCCCGAGCAGACCAGGGCTCTCCTCCGGACCCCGCCATCAGCCTGCTGAGTGAACTCGGGCCAGTCTGAGCCTTAGGGTTTCCAGCTGGAAGAGAAAGGCAGGAATCAGGTGTGGCCTCCAGGGTCATCTGGGCTTGTTTCTCTGGGTTGAGGTCTTGCTCCTCGTCAGGCCCAGAGCCTGGGGCCCAGCAGGTTCCAGAAGCTTCCATGTGAGGAAGTGAATGAACAACTCCTGGGTCACAGCACAAAGGTGCCCGGTTCCTTCCAGCCCACCGAATGCCCCCTGGGTGGTGGCACAGAATAGAACCACGGCAGGTGAAGGTGGCTTTGCAATGGTCTTGGACATCCCTCGGCCGCTCTGGTCAGTGGATCAGGCTGGGCCAGTTACGGGTCTGCGTTTGAGAATGTAACATTTCACACTCAGAATACTTGAGGGGAAGGCGACCTTGGACATCAAACCAGCTGTGGGCTGACGTTGGCGTGAGGACTTCCTGGAGGCAGGGCCTGGAGGCGGTGGCCAGTCCTCCCATGAAGGGGCAGATGACTGATCCACGAGGTTAGGCCTGATCACCCCAAGTGGCCTCCTCCGGGAGCCAACAGGTTTTCCTCAGTCCCTGCTGATCACTGCTGCTGAGAGCCGCGCTTGGCAGAGGCGCTCCTGCCCGTGACTCAGGGCTGACTCAGCACTGAGGACCGAGTTTCCATGGCCTCCAGCTGGGCTCCCTCTTCCTGAAAACGCTTCGGCCAGACCATCCCAGGGAGGCTCCCCCTTCCCAGCTGCCCCGGGGCAGGAAGTGACCAGCTTGCCTCCAGCCCCGCGTGGCTGCCCAGTGGGTGCTCCTCTGGGAGCCAGTGTGTCAACCTGCAGCAGTCCCCAGAGGCTGGCCCCACGGGGTCCTCAGACGGGAGGCCGTGGCTTCGGAGCAGTGGAACGTGGGTCCTGACTTTGAGCCTTGTGCCTTTTCTGGCTCCATTGCTCTTCGGGGTCTCACTCAGGTTCTTTGCAGGGCAGGAGGTGGCTGTCCCAGGGGCTAGGTGGTCTCAAGTAGGGGGACCTGGCTTAGCCTCAGCCGTGGCCACAGTGCTTGGAACAGAATGTGCTTCTGGTCCCCAGGCACGGAAGACTGGCCGAGTTAGGAAGTGCTGAGATTTGCAGGTGGGGAGCGAGGGCTCTGGGGTTAACCCTGGCCTCTGGACCAGCGGACCGGGTGTCCAGCAGTGTTGGAAGACTCTCTTCCAGGCTCATTTGACTCCCCACATGCAGCTGCCTGAGGCCCAGTGGGCATCCTGGGCGAGACCTGGCCCAGCACATGATGGGAGGTCTCTGGAAAGCTCCCAGCTCTCAGAAAACGGCCATTCCCTGCTGGCCACTGTGCCGTCCAAGCCTGACAGCCCGAGCTCCCCTCGCTGGAGGGAGTGCTCCACAGACCCACCTGTCCGACGAGACACCCGGGCTCAAACAGTAGGTGGCTCTGGCAGCCAGAGGCCATGGCAGGGTTTGGTGTCCTGATCCTGGCTCCAGACCTGCTGTGGTCTTTCTAGAAACAGAGGTGAGTGCCAGTGAGCTGGCTCCTATCAGGCTCCAATCGTCACCAGTCAGCCTCTCTGCTGCTCACTGGGTCACCAGGGGACGGCCCCAGGTGCGCTCCTGAGCGGGTGCTGCGGTTGGCTTGCCTGACCTGGGGACTGTTTGCTCTTCCTCTTAGGCACGCTCAGAGGTGGGCTCTTGTCATCCCACCTGTTCAGAGGAGCAAACGGAGACATCGAGAGAATCAAGGTGTCCCGTCCACCACGGCCCAGCTGAAGGTTCAGAACGATTCTGCTCAGAGACACTCAGCCAAGAGTGCAGCCCACAACTACCCAATGCACCCAGCTCCCAACGCTGCCCCTTCCAGCCCCACTCGGCAGTCCCCCCTCCCTGGGCTCCAGAGGGCCACAGGCCGTGCCTTCCAGGGCACGTGGGGACAGGCTCCAAGGCCAGGGGCATGTGCAATGCAGACGCTGCTCCTTTTGGAGCTCATGCCAGCTACTGTTTGCAGGACACAGAGCAGAGCCACCTGGCCTCGAGCTATCCAGCTCCCCAGATCCCAGACTTCCAGACCACAGACCCACAGAAAGCATCCCTACCTTCTCTTCCCTTCCTGGTCTCTCTCCCTCCTCTGTCTCGCCCTGAGTCTCCCAACTCTCTCTGGGTCCAACTGTCTCTCCCTCTCTCTTCCAAATCACGGAAGGCCATAGACTTGGGGGAATTGGCCCTAAGAGACTGGGGAGAAAGCTACGTGGCCCCAGGTGAGCCCCAGGTGAGCCCCAGGTGAGCCCCAGGTGAATGCCTCTTAGTTCCCACGCTGACTTCAGCCAGCTCTGACCCTCCTGGCCCCTCAAGGCCACCTTCTCAGGAGGAGGTCATCACTGCCTGCTGCCCAGTGAGCACAGAGGCTGGGCGCTCACAGCAGATGGTGGCACACAGCCCAGCGGGCTCTGCGCTTTGTCCAGCACTGCATGCTCCTCCTCACTTGAATGTGCCTCTGGACACCTCGGGTGTGGCTGGCCTTGCCTCTCCAGCTTCGGGCTGACCATTCGGGCTGCCCGGCCAGCTCCTGCTCAGCTCCAGCTCACCCCATGTGATGACCTGCCCTGCTGTTCGAGGACCCGGGGGAGGAGTTGGCTCATCTTTACGCAAGTGAGCCGGCCAGTCGGCACCTGCACCCATTCCCACGGTGGCAGCAGGAAAGACGGGGTTTGCAGGACCTGCCTCACGGCTTCTTGCTCTTGGCCTGAGCCGTGCCCAGCTGTCAGAGTGACAGATCACCTCCCCCCCCCCCCCGACACAATAGCCATTGTCACACCTACTGCCCCTAAGACTTTGAATGTAAGGACGCGTCCAGCCCCTTGGAGACTCCCCTGGTTCACTCTGCTGCCAAGGGACGGTCTTGTCCCCAAGATGTGGCGTTCCTCATCCTTTTCTCTGGATTGGTAAGACCTAATGCTGTAAGTAAACTTCCCCAGGATCTTGAGACACCTCTCACCAGGTAGCGATGATTCACTTCTGAGCCGTCGAGTAGGTCAAGGTTTGGAATCCCCTCCGGGCTCGCTGCCCTGGCATTTCCCCCACCTTCCCTTTCTTCCCCTCCTGCCCGGCCCACCTTCCACTGGTCTCCCCTCCGTCCCACTCAGCAACAGGAGGGCTGCCTGGTCCAGGGGCCCCCGTGGGTGGTCTCCCGCTCCAGGGAGATGGGCTGCTGACATAGTGGGAGTATCTTCCCAGAGATTTCAAAGCACCGAGACTGAGCTGTTGGTTGTGAATTTAAAAAGAAGAAAGATGAGAGTCAAAATATCCCAAAGGCAGTATTAGGACCCACCATAGCCCCACCCCTTCTCCACCCTGCCACCCCATGCTCCGCCCGAGATCCGCACTGGGTTTGCTATTGATGGAGAGGCTACCTTTGGTAAGGGGGATGCCGAGGGGAGGAAGGAAGAGCACCAAGGCTTAGGTGGACTAACTCTGGGCGACTTGCTTTTTATGTGTGAGCACAGATTTTGTTACTCTTTGGGCCAATAATAAGAACGATGGTAATAGCAAAATAGTGAGGCATCACATGCTGGACATTTTTCTCAGGGCTTTGCGTGCACTGGGTAATCTGATGTTCACAGCAGCCTTCCAAAGTGGGAACTATTCTTATCCTGATTTTCCAGTAGAGGATACTGAATCTCAGAGATGTTCAGTAACCTGATGATGGTCACACAGCTCAGAGAAAATCGAGCCTGACATGAGAACTCCAGGATAACTGTGTTGCTATCCATTTTGTCAGACTACAAGCTGGGTGTTAGGGATAGTCTCCTGTGGACTGTCACCCCTGCCAGGTACAAAGAGGGGTTGCCGAGAGGTGGACACAGGAGCACAGCCTGATGAGACCTCATCACCAGGGCTCTCTCTGTGACACCTCCTTGGGCCTGAGCTGGGATCCTTGGCTTCCAGAGTAGGGGTGGTGGGGTGCATGCGTCTGCAGGGCCTGGCCCACCTTAGGGCACACAGGAAGAGGTCCGCCATCTCAGATAGGTGGGGACAGGCCCTTGTCTTTGTGTTTGCTGCTGTGGCTGTTGTTTCCTAGAGGAGGAAAAGGCTGACCCCAGCCAGAATCTGTGAACTACAGCCTGGTTCACGGCCAGGCAGGGGCCCATGAGGTCTCTGGGAGTTTTAGCTTCTTTCAATTCGCCCTTTGATGGTCTGAGTTGCAGAATCCCCACCAATGTTATTCCAGGTGAGGTGGCTGGGTGGGCATCTGGGATGGAGGTGCCGTAGCAGTGGGGGGCAAGCTGTGGGCACAATCTGGTGCAGCTGTCCAGCCTGGCGCATTCCGGACACACACTGCCCCACGCTATTTCCCTCTGGCTGAATATTTCCTCCTAAGGCCTGGGTGCCGATTTCCACTCACCCAAAGACTAAGCAAAGGCGGCTGGAGTGGCCTGTGGCACCCACTGTGAGTCACAGGGCAGAACCAGGATGCGGGCTTCCCTCTAGGTCTGCGGGGGCTCCTGGTGCTAGTCCCACCTGGGGTCCCTTTGCATGCAGGCTCCTGCAGGGCTGGCTGTGGGACAGGGGAGCTGGCAGCGGGGGGCTACCCACACAGCAAATGCTCTCTGTACGGCCACAGCAAGCCCAGGCCTTGCCAAGTTCGGAGTCGGCTTGGCCTTTGAGGGTGCCGAGTTTGGAACCGAACACTGCAGCCCCTTTTTGGAGTTGAAATTTGGTTTCCTCTTGGAGAAAGGCTACTTCCTGATTGCTAGAGAAAGAGAAGAAAGTCTTTAAAAGGCTCCAGCATTCCTGTTGGCCTGCAAACCATCGGCCTCCAGCATTTTGATGATTTAAGTGTCGATGGATTAAAAACATGTGGTCCGTGTTTCCCCTGAATTCAAATGCACGCTGAACTTAGAGAAAAGTTAAAAAGAAAGAGAGAGAGAGAGAGAGAGAGAGAGAGAGAGAGAGAGAGATATGGAGAGAAACAGTCCGTGTTTTACTCCATGTCCTGGCTTTGAAAACTTGGCTTAAGGAATTTATGGAGCACACGCTCCAAAGGGGCTCTCCTGGGCCCTCCGGAAATGTCTTGGGTTGGCAGGAGGTAGAAGGAGCTTGTACTGGGGTGGGTGTGGGAGTGGGTGTGGGGTCCAGATCCCCCCAGGCTGAACCAGGTTTGCTTTGTCCAGCTCCAGACACTAGGGCAGTGGTCCGAGGAGTAAACAAACCTTCAACTTCCTCTCTTGCAGAGACCTTTCCCCATCCTGGTCCCCCATCTACTGAGCAGCACGGTGCTCCTCCGTTCCTGTGGATTCTCTGGTAAGCTCTGACGCTCGTTCCTTCTTATCCAGTGGACACTGTCCAGCCTCTCCGCCTTTGCCTGGGCTCAACCCCCTCCCTCCCTCCCTCCAACCAAATCCTACCCACTCTCACCCGGCAGATTCATGACTGTGTCCAGGGGTTCCATGGACACCTGGGGGTGACAGTGGAGGACTTGTGGAAGGACGTGCCTTCTACAGCTCCAGACTGTGGGGAAACCCACTGTCACCCTCTGGGACTCAGGACGGAGGGCAAGCAGGGGATCCTGGTGCTGGCTCCTGCATGCATGGCACCCCATGGATTTTAGAGGGTTTCCTCGGGCCCCATCCTCTCAGCCCGTTTACCGCAGGGAGTGATGTTAGCTTCATAGACCAGGGAGGCCTTCAGCTTTCATGTGGCTGGAAGTGAGGCCACTCAGATATCCGGGAGTTTCGTGGCCAACCTGAGGAGTTGGGGAGAGCCCTGATCCGAGCAGCGTGCTGGGATGGAGGCCTATAAATAACTCCCACCAGCCCAAGCAGAGTGATCTCCGCCTCCCACTGCATAAACACACGCTAGTGCCCAGGAGCCTTTGCTGGCTGCAGGTTTGGCCTCCCAGAGGCTCGCAGACCGTCCAGCTGGATGTGCGACAGAGGCAACCACTCTGACTTTCAGGCAGTGACTGCTGTGTGTCTGGCCCCGGGTGAGACATGAATAGATTATCCCCTTGAACCCTCGTGCCAACCCCAGAATCAGCATCGTTCCCACTTGACAGATGAGGCATGGACAGCCCAGGCTGCAGGACCTGAGCCGGGGCTGCCGGCCAGGGAGGGAAGTGCTCGGTCTCCTGGATCACGTAGCATGGCTCCCTCCCTCCCCTCCGTCATCCTACAACCACCCTACGAGACCGGGCCTTCTGTACGGCCTGTGTTTTTCTTTGGTAATAGAAGTAACACATGTTCCTTTCGGGAAAGCTGGGGAATTCAGAAATGCATACAGAAGATGAAAATCACCTGTGTCCTCGCCTCTCCCAATGACATCCTTGTGTCCTGTGCGCTCGCCTTCTGTGTTTAGACGTAGGTGCAGTGACACAGGACAGACGGCTGCAGACATACCTGCTGACGGATGACGGAGAAGTTCTGTTCCACGGGCGTTTGTCCCTTGGCATGGACCAGCGGCTGTTTCTCCACTTCCTGTTGAGACACTTGAGGCTCAGGGCAAGCGACTTGTCCACACCTGCAGGTGGGTCTGACCCACGGTCCTCCCCGCCACCTCTGTCCTCTTGCTCTGCCCACATCTCCAGGGTGACACATTTTGGGATGAGCCAACCACTCCGCCCACATTCCTCCGGGGGACTCTTGACCAGCTGGTGACTGAGGCTGTGTGGCCTCAGGTGACTCCGATTTTGGCTCCCCTCATTCACACAGTGGGTACACTTGGACTCAAGGCTCCGGGCAACTGTAGAGAGGAGTGTGTGTGTCTCCTCTCACCTGCGAACCCGGAGGGGCACAGGCTGGCGATGAAGCCGGTTTTGCCGCTGGCTTTTGGTGAGAACTGGGGAAAGCCGTGGACCCTGTCTCAGTCCGCATCACGGGGTGCGGGTCATCATCCTGCTCACGGGGGTGGGGGCTCACCGCGTCCTCGCTGTGTGGCACGGCCTGTGTGGAGATCTTCTCCTGCATTCGTTCAACTCATCCTCACAACCACCCTGCGAGGATTAGGCGCGATTGTTACGCCCACTTTACAGATGAGGAAACTGAGCAGGAGTGAAGGAATTGAGCATGCAGGACAACAGGAAGAAGCACCTGAGACAGACGAAGACTCTCGGAAACTGGAGATTCTTCTTTTTTTTTTTTTTTATAAGAGAGAGAGAGAGAGAGAGAGAGAGAGAGAGAGAGAGAGAGAAAATTTTTTAAAAAATATTTATTTCTTAGTTTTCGTCGGACACAACATCTTTGTTTGTATGTGGTGCTGAGGATCGAACCTGGGCCGCACACATGCCAGGAGAGCGTGCTACCGCTTGAGCCACATCTCCAGCCCTGGTAATTATTTTTTTCTACACAAGACTCAAGGCTTTTGGTTGAACAAAGTGGCTCAGGACATTTTCTCTGTTCTCAAAATGTATCCCTGTCAACAAATAACGAAAGTGAAAACCCTTCTCACTTTCCTCTACATTAGAAAGACCACTGCCCCAAACTGTGGAACACACTTCCGCAGAAGGCGTGCTACCCAAAGTCTGGCCAGCAGGCACATCTGGGCGGACAGTCTACCTGCTTCACCCCTAAGGCAGCAGGGCCCCTTGCTCTGTGGAGGAGCTGGGCTTACAGTCTATGTGGCTGATTTTAAAAGCCGGGTGGACAAAGGGAAGGACTATAATCAAAATGGCTATGACTGGATCTTACCTCCCACTTAAGGCTAAATGCTGTGCTCTGAAAACGGAGGACTTTCTCTTTCTCACATGTCCCCCTTTTCTTTCGTGCATTTGGATCCCATTTTCCTCTGTTCTTGTACCTTTGGGCTTGGCCTTTGGTGTGGCCGACCTTCCTAGGCAGAGATCACCAGGGCTTCGGGAGCACTGGGTGGGGTCCTTCCCAGCGTGGCTGAAGCTCCTCATCTTCCCGGGTCTTGATTAAGATCAAGCCGCCAGGCTGGGAGGGGCGAATCAAAGTTTGTATCTTCCAAAATTGGTGGAATGCAAATCTGGGGACCCAGAGTGTGACACGCCGAAGGAAACCAGGCACTTTGAGGCAAGGTCTCTGGCTTTCCCTGTCCTCCTACCTCCTGTCCCTCCTGCCCCCCAGTCAGTCATGGAAACCAGAATTCCTCTTACTCAAGGCGGATCACAGAAACTCGGACCCCTATACCCCGGTGCCAGCCATGAACCTCCTCTTGAAGATGGTCACCCTGGGGGTGTCCTGCTCCAAGTTCAGGGGGAAGGAACGGCCGGCTTGCCGGGTCCCCGTCTTCGGATGTCAGGTCTGACCCTTTCTGTGGTCTAATCCCTTTGTCACATGGCTGTCCAACCTTTTCCGACTCTGAGCATAAAACAAACAGCTTCCCTGGGCTGCGGCTCCCTGCAGGTCCCCATGTTTGGTTAAACACATTTGTTACACCTTGCTCTTGCTCACCTGGTGCAGGAGTGTGGACTGCGGCCTCAGGAGTATTATGCCCTTCCGCCCTCACGAGGCCTCTGCAGGAAGCTGGGGCTGAACCGACTCCCTAGACTTTGAGCAGGAGATGAGTTTCCCTCAGAGTATGGGGCTTGGGGCAAAGGCCCCTCCAGTGAGCCGTGGATTAAGACAACGTCACCCAGGGTGCGGATGGGCAGTGTCCTAGCAGTGATGGGTGGTGCGGGCAGAGGGACAGTGAACCTGCCACCAAAGTCCCTGGTTGGAGAAAAGCATTGGTATGAGGTGATATGGGGAGGAGAGAGGCACAGACCAATAGCAGCCCTCCTGGGGCCAAGAAAAAGCCATGCCTCGGGCACGGTGGGCCATGCAAAGTGGCCAGCAGAGACGTGGGGGGGTGCTCCAGACCACAGGTGGGCCAAGTTAGTGCTGGCCTGTCCTTGGCACTCCCCACTCTGTCACAAGTCAGCACATGGCTGGCTCCGTTACAGGAAGGCTCACGCAGAGGAACCAGCCTGCGTATGACCTGTCCACCACAAAGATAAACTCATCAAGGCCTGGGGGAAGGGTGCCCCCTCACAGGGCTGACAGAGGGGACGGGACACAAGTCACCCCAGGAAACGGTGCAAAAATTCATACAATTGAAAAACCGTGTAGAAAGTTCGTGGATTATAAGATATTTTAAATGTCTTTTTAAGAATTTGTAAAATGGCATAAGGAGATGGAAAGAGAGCTGACCAAACTCGAGGAAAAAACTGAAGGGAAAAGAAAAATGTTACATAAAGAAAAGCCTCATTAGAATCTATAAAAATCAGGATCATGGTGCTAGGAATGTCCTCAGGGACGTGGTGGCCAGGCTGACTCTAGGAGGCCTTGGTGGCAGTCAGCAGAACATGCGTCACAGCGCGAGACTCCTGTATTGAAAGACATTCAGGATCCTAACCCTTCCCCCAGTGTCAGTTATGCCCCTCAGTCATTGTGTCAACCAAAAGCACCCGCCCAGTTCTCAACGCATGTAGACATAGGATGATTGTGAAGGTAGAATGCTTTCACAATAGACAGGAGGGTGAGAAGTAAGACAAAGATTGGGGTTCCTTTAGGAAGAGCCAGAACAGAGGACACAGAAAAATATTTAGTGATATAACTGAAGAAAACTTGGCTGAAGTCAGAGCTGTTCAAAAGTAAAAAGTGATTCAGAAACAGCAACACCAACACATGTGCTCTTGAAAATATGGACTTTCTAGAGTAAGAAAATAATTCTATTAGCTTATCAGAGAAAACACAAAATTTGAGGTATAACAGAGAAAAAATGACAGGGTTACCTTACAGTCTTCCACGGACATCTTCAATACCAGGGAACTAATGCTTCCAGAGAGATTGAAGGTAAGGAAAAAAGGTATGCTCTGAGAACTTTGTTGATAGAACTGGGGATGGAGTCCAGGGGTGCTTTACCACTGAGCTACAACCCCAGCCTTTTTCATTTTTTTTATTTTTTAAGACGTGGTCTTGGCAAGTTGCTGAATCTAGGCTGGAACATGCGATCCTCCTGCCTCAGCTCCTGAGCTGCTGGGATTACACGTGTATGCTCCTGTGCCTGGGTTTGCTCAAAGAACTTTAAATAAAATTATATTTTACTCTGGAGAAAAAGGTTTTAGGAGTATAGACAAGCATGCATGCACTTTCAGGTTACAATGCATGTAAGCCTTTGAGGGAAACTTCTAATCTAGACCACACAGAGATAAAGCAACAGAGGAACGAGGGAGTCCGGGTCAGGTGGTAGACACCTCAGTCATGAAACAGATGGTAGAATGAGCTGCAACCTCTTCACGGGATGAAATGTAGCTATCACGAAGCTGGACCAAAGCAGGACAATGGAGGGTGGCGGAGGGGTAGGTAGGGAGACACCTGGTGTTCATTCCCTCCTCCCTACAGCAGGGACCTCACAGTGTGACACTTGCACTTGATTGGAACCCAGCTCCAGTTCCGTGGGCTTCAACATCTTCCTTGATGTAGACAGGTCTTCTAGGAAGGAAGTCACATTCCATATCCTGAATAAGACCCATTTGTAAGCATCCCTCCTAATTGTACTCCAGTTTCTTCTTTATTTCAGTAAATTCAAAAAACAGAATCCAGTGTACGTATTTGAACTTGTGTGCGCTGGGCACAGCTCATGCCTAGAATCCCAGCGGCCGGGATGCTGAGATAGGGGGATCATGAGTTCAAAGCCAGCCTCAGCTAAAGTGAGGAGCTAAGCAACTCAGTGAGACCCTATCTCTAAATAAAATACAAAATAGGGCTGGGGATGGGGCTCAGTGGTCAGTGCCCCTGAGTTCAATCCCTGGTACCAAAATTCAAACTTGTGGGCAGGTTACTATTTTTGTTCTTCTTTCTTTCATTTGATTCTATCTGTTATTTTATGTATTTTGATACAAAGAATAAGGCCTACAATGATGTTTACCAAATATTGATGACCTTTGTTCCAGGGGTGGAATTTTGATAGGTTTTTTTTTTTTTTTTTTGGTGTGGGGCGGTATGGCTGGGTATTTCCACAATGTTCATGAATTATATTTACTAAATAAATAATGTCAATATTCTGGGGGCGGGGAAAGATGAGCTCACATGGAAGCAGAAAGCAAGTGTCGTTTTGTTTTCCCGCTCTGTGGTGGGAGGCAGCTCCCTGGGCCACGCATCCTGAAGGCTCAAGTTCTAACGGTGGCTGTGAATTGACCTTAGGGGTTCCCAATGTCTTCTCTCAAAAATATACATGTGTTTTGAAACCAAGGCTACTGCTGAATCAATGATGATGATGATGATGATGATGGTGATGGTGAAAGGAGCCAGGTGGTGCACACACCTGTGATCCTGGACCCTCACCCACTGGAGGCTGTGGATTATTTGTGAAGCCAGTGGTGTGTCACTCTGTGGAGCCCAGCACACCAAGGGCACACAGCGGCTCCCGGCACTGCCTGCTCGACCAGCATGGAGCTCTTCTCATCCTAAACCCCAAGAACGTGCGGGTGGTCTGGCCACAGCACTTGGTGTGCTCCACGGACCAGGGCACTGGGACTAGTCAGGGACAAGCAGTGACTCCAGGCAGCCTGGATGCAAACACTGTGACTGCTCCCGGTGTGATCAGCAGGCAGGACTCTACTTTGTGTGGGCACAACAGCAGGGCAGCATTCAGGTAAAGGCCTGCCTCAGGGAGCCAAGGACGAAGCCAACACAGAGGGAAGCAGCCAAGAGGGAGAGACATACTAGCTCCTACTATGTTGCTGAAGCACCTGGATCCAGCCGTGCCTGAAGAGTTGGAGGATATGCAGGACCATGAGTTCTCTTTTCACTTGATCCATTTGGCTTTTCATCCCTTGAGGCTGAGTGGTGTTGATGAATTGGAAAACATCATGCCAGGTATACCGAGCTGGTTGCCAGGCTTTCCTGACTACCAGTTTCTACCTGACTGTCTGGGGTGCGTCTCAATAAACTCACTGAATGTTTCAGTCCCCAGGGTGGTGGCTGTGTTTGTGGAAGTGCACGCCTCTCTTGCTTACTCTGCCCCGTGTCTCAGGGACGGCTTCCCCCTGAAATCTGAGCTGCACTAGATGAATGAGTTACAACTCAAAGGTAGTCACTGGCAAGTGTTGTTTTAAATGATCTAAATTAAAGAAATGGCCTTTCCCTTTTAATGTGCATATAAAACCGCTGCACTCTTCTGGTTAAGAATCGAGCTTCCATTACCATTATCAGAACCATAAAAATGAGTGAAGTGATGCAAAAATGCAAAGTGTTTTATGGAAGTTATGAGAAATTGGTTGAGGACTTTCCCTCTGTGAAGTTGCAAAAGGCTGTCTTCCTTTTTATTCTTTCATTCTTTAATTTCCTACCTTCTTTCCTCCTGCCCATCTTCCTCCCTCCCTCCCCCTCCCCCTCCTCCCTCCCTCCCCCTCCATCCCTCCCTCCTTCCTTCCTCCCTCCCTCCCTCCCTTCCTTCCTCCCTCCCCCCTCCTCCCTCCCTCCCCCTCCATCCCTCCCTCCTTCCTTCCTCCCTCCCTCCCTTCCTTCCTCCCTCCCTCCCTCCCTTCCTTCCTCCCTCCCTCCTCCTCCCTCCCTCCCCCTCCATCCCTCCCTCCTTCCTTCCTCCCTCCCTCCCTTCCTTCCTCCCTCCCTCCCTCCCTTCCTTCCTCCCTCCCTCCTCCTCCCTCCCTCCCCCTCCTTCCTCCCCCTCCCTCCCTCCCTCCTCCTCCCTCCTTCCTTCCCCCTCCCTCTTCCTCCCTCCCTCCCTCCTCCTCCTCCCTCCCTCCCTCTCCTTCCTCCCCCTCCCTCCCTCCCTCCTCCTCCCTTCCCCCTCCCTCCCCTCCCTTTCTCCCTCTCCTCCCTCTTCTCTCTCCATCCTTTTCTTCCTCAATTCTGACCCAATTTCCTTGATTTAAAACCAGGAATGCCTATATAAATCCTTAGCCAAAGCAGAGGAGAGCCCCCCCACACAGCCCCTGGTTTATGGAGACAAAAAGGATGCAGTGGGCTGTTCACAGGAAAGTTCTAAATGTGATGATGGAAAGAGCATGTGAGGCACATTAATTCCAAAAGGCCCCTTTATTGGATTGCGATCTGATTGTGTTTACAAATATATAGCCAGAGGCTTTTAATTTTGGGGCAATTTCATTGTTCATAGATATATATCTGGCTGCAGATATACATCTATGAAATTATGTGCTTATGTGTTTTAAATGAGATACGGCCCCTCTCCTGTAATGCAATAATATTCCTACTTTATGATCTACAGTTGCCCAAAGTTGGGGCAATTTTATAACAATCTTATTTGAAATACCGTAATAGATGGAAGATGTAAATAAGGGGATGTTGAGAGACCCGGCTGAAATCTGAATTCATCGGGATTGAGCAGCCGCTGAGCTAACAAGGACAGACTTTATTAAATCGCACGATCCGGTTCTTTTGCATTTCCAGGCGCTTTTCGCCTCTTTGCTGTATATTTGTCTTTTAAGCCCAAGTTCAATAAATAAACCCAACTAACAATTAAAAAGTCCCCAAATGACTCTAGATTGAAAAATGCAAAAATAGCCTTGCTGGCGCTGCCCTCGCCGTGGAGTTTGATTAAATTCTCTAATTGCGTCGGAGGGGCCGGGGGCTCACAATGCGCAGGCGCCTTTATGGGGAGCCGCCGATTAAAAACTTCAATTACTACTAAAAATGGAAAACGTTTGTGATGGATAAATGCTCTTCCTTTTTTGAGAGCTGCCTTTTCAACACAACTGATTTGGTGAGATACTACTCTATTCCCCCCACCCGGTACCCTGTGGATGGATTCATGTCCCTGCCCCAAACCTGGCCCCTTCTGTCCTCCGGGTGCGACCCTTTGCCTGCAGCTGGTGTGGCTAGACAGCTCTTCCCCGGTCAGAGACTGGCCACCCTGCAGGAAGTGGGACCCGAAGGTTCCTGGGGAGAAGAACCAGATGTCTGCAGGACACATTGGTGCCCAGGGTGGTGTCTCTTCTTGGCTGTGCCAGGTGCACGCAAGAGCAGGGCGCAGGACAGGAACAATGGCCCCTAAGCAAACAGGCCTGGACCTTTTAGGAGTCTGGGTACTCACTCCTGACTTGGGTTCCAATGTCACCTCCTCACCCTGTCCAGTCTCACCCCTGTGATGTGGTGGGCTGGAATAATACCATGGCTCCTATCACTCACAGCCGCCCTGGGTTTTCTGTGGTCAGCTCAGGGGTTGGCTCCTGGTGGACTCAGAAAACAGGCCCTGCTAAGCACCCATAGAGAGTCTGCACCTGGGCCATCCAGCATCGCTCGTTGCTTAGTGGGCTTCTGAGGAACAGACCATAGAAGGAGTCTGCATGTGCAGACCCTCCCTGCACCAGATTCTCCTCCCTGACCAGATTCTCCTCCCTGCACCAGATTCTCCTCCCTGACCAGATTCTCCTCCCTGCACCAGATTCTCCTCCCTGACCAGATTCTCCTCCCTGTACCAGATTCTCCTCCCTGCACCAGATTCTCCTCCCTGTACCAGATTCTCCTCCCTGCACCAGTTTCTCCTCCCTGTACCAGAAGCCAGGGGCTTCGGCATCCCACAGACCTGAGTTTGGATCCTGCCCTTTGAGCCTTGGCGTTCCCATCTGTGAAGGGGGCATCAGCCTATCCAGCTCATAAAAGTGCTACACAAGGAGAGTGCAGGTCAGAAGGCGAGGGTCGCTGAAAGTGCCAAGAGTGGGAGGCCCTGCTTTCCCTCCGTTTAGCCTCCGCCTCCGTCAAGGTCACCATTTAATAAACTGGGCATGGCAGAGGGGCCTCACACCAAGTAGGAAGGCTGCCATGTCCCAAGGCCACTGCCATCACACACAGGTCCGTTTGTGATCTGTGACCGTATTGACAAGTGCGGGTCCCTGTGCAGAGGGGCTGGTGTGCGGGCATCCTGTAGGGGTCCCCGCCACCCGACTTTCCCTCCTGGCGGATCCATACTCCTCCCCCATGGGCACCTGGCCCCAGAGGCAGTGCCACGCGGCTCAGGTTCCTCTCTGAGCCTTGGATGAGTCCCCAGATGCTCTTCGGACACAGGTCTAGTCCCTGTGTGACCCGGTTCCCACCTCAGGCCGGGGCTCCCTGCTTCCTCTCCAGCCGCCCAACCCTCCTGCATCTTGACCTCGTCCCGCGTCTGTCCAGGCCTCTGTCCACGTGCTGTCCCTCCTACATCCTCCTCGCTCCACCTCCTCACCTCCTGGCTCACTTCCTGGTTCCTGACTCTGAGAGGGTGAGTCAGAGGCCCTGGCTGCAGGGCGACGAGGCTGTGCATCTCCACCCACAGACCTCGGGGGTTTGCAGTCGCATAACTGTGGGCATTTGTGGGGCACAGTGCCACTCTGGGCAGACAGACGTGGTGCTGCCTGCTGAGGATGATGACATGGCTTCAGGTCCAGGGCACCTGTGGCCCAGAGGTGGGTGTCATTAGCCAAAACTGGTCCTGGAATCCTCTCGGCTGCAGGAAGCCGCCCAGCCTGAGTTCCTCCCCTCCCTAGGGAGGCCATGTCTAGAGTCTGCACCATGTGGGGTGGAGGCCTGGTCTCCATCCCGGCCAGGGTCAGCCTTCCCTGTGGGATTGGCCGAGGCCTCTCCTGTGACTCTCCTGGCTTCTCCTCCCACAGTCCTTCTTCTCTTGCTTCCCCACAGCTGTTTCAGGGAGCTCCTGGGTGAACCTCTGGCACAGGCAGCTTCACTCCGTGGTCTACTCTCAGGAGCCACTAACCAGCGGTGCTGCAGCTGGCCCGGGGCAGCGTCTCTGGGAGTAGGTGCTGCAGGACAGGCCCTGGAACTCCGCAGGATGCAGCGGTTCAGCCTTCTGCTGGCCATGAGACGGGCCTGGGTGTGGGAAAAGGGAAGCACCATGGGTGTGGTGTCTCAGGTGGGCAGGGAGGGGTGGCATCTGGTGTGTGGTGGAACATTTCTGGGGGCCAGGCTGTGACTGATGCCAACTGGGGGCAAGTGTGAGCTCCAGTCCTATCGGCTGATAGAGATCTCATCCCCTTGGGGGGCAGAAGGACTCAGGATCAGGCCGTCCTTGTAAGAGCAGCAGAACGTTCCCGGAGAAGCTGGCTTCTCAGAATGCGCAGGTCGGCCCTGCCAAGGTCAGGCCCTAGACCAGGCAGGAGTGGGACCCACCGCAGCTCTGAGCCCCCTTTCCCAGGCCTGCCTCCCTTACTCCTTCAAGTTAAAAAGTTTTCTGGGCGATGAGATGGGGTGGGGCTTCCCCTCAGGTAGGCCGCAGCGTAGTAGAGATAAGAGGAGGCAGAGCGGTAACAGGAGGGGACATGGAGTCTGCTGTGGCTCTGGCACCAGGGTGGCAGCAGTGGCTGCAGAATGTTTCAGTGACCTTCCGCTTGTAGGATGTCTCAGGAGGACAGACCAGTCAGGATCCCGGGACCCTTGCCCAGCTGGAGTGACCTTCGCTGAGGGAGCACGTCCAGACAGCACAGGGGGGGCTGTGCTCGGTGCCGGGGTGAGCTGCCCAGGCCCCGCTTCAGGACAGGGCACTCGGTGCCTCAGTTGCCTGCAGTGTGGCACGTCATTATTGCCTGGACGTTGTCCTCCACCAAGAGAAGCTTCCTGACCCCAGGTCACGGACCTCCAGAGGCAGCCTGCACGCTGTGTCCGGTCAATGCCATGCACAGAGCCTCCGCTCCTTCACGGTGACTGGAGGCGCCCCTCGAGGTCAGCTCTGCTCCGGAGCTTCCTGGGGGTTGGCTGCAGCTCCTGGCAACATGATTGACGTTCAGGTTTTCCTCTGCCAGGTCCTCATTTCAGCCCCCTGGACCCCTCCTCGTCCCAGGAGCACCCAGCAGACCCCCACACCTCCCTCAGATGTCCGGGGGCCTTGCTCCTTTGCCTCTGTGCTGGGTTAGGGGAGGAAGTGCAAGGCTTCTGTTTACCCTGAGGGCGCTGCTGGGACTGACACCTGCCACTCTGTCCCCTGGATCTGAGTCCACTTGGAGCTGCAGAGTTGGTGGCTGGTCACAGTTAAAAAATCTTTTCAAGTGTTTGGCAAAGTCCCAGTTTTTTTTTTTTTTTTTTTTTTTCTCTCCCTTTGCTAGGTTCCAAGCCTCCTGTGCTTTGAGGGATCTTGAAACTGGACGTTTTGGAGTCATTTATATGAAACTCACCCAGGGGCTCTTTGGTAAGACGGGTCAGATGTCGGGCAGCCCTGCTGGCTGTTTTGTCTTACCTCCTCGACCTGATGGCATTCCTAATACTGAGAGAACTGCCCGTGCTCTTGTCAAAGAGCGCAGACTCTTTTCTGAAGGCAGCCTGTCCGACGGCCTGGTGAGATTTCAAAGTTGGCACCAAGGCTCACTTCCCAGGCCTAATAATCTCCGTGCTTAATCTTTCCCCAGAAGGGAGAAGGTTTTGGAAGAAAAGGACTCTCTCCCCTTCTGTTGCCGGAAGAGTCTGAATTACAAAAAAGAGAGCAAAGGCAGCTGATGGCCTCCCTGACTTGTGGCTCCGCTGCAAAGGCCCCTTTCTAGGGTCTCACCGTTCTGGCCGACCACATCCTGCGACTCCATGGGCAGAGTGAGACCCGAGAGAGCACAGTGTTGAGTTTGCTTCTCTCTGGGACACACCGGTCGGTGTCCGCCACCAGGAGAGGACAGGCTGGGAGCAGCTGCGACTGCAGGCTGATCTCAGGCTGAGGGACTCGCTGAGCCCCTTCCTGCTGGGGGGGGCTCTCACACCTGCCCGTCACTCAGCCCTCCAAGGAACCCTGTGACGTGGGCACCCTTGGGCCATTTTAGACAGAGAAGGCAGGACATGTGAGCACACCCGATGACGCTGAGGGTCCTTTCCGCCTTCCACAGGTGGGCAGGGGACCGGACGCCGCTGCCTTCTGCCTGGAGTGTGGAGCGATTGTTGAATGGAAATAGTATTAATAATGTGACAGAGGTTTCAGGGCCCCGGGGCCTGTCTTTAGGTGGCTTCATGATCTACCAACATTCTGAAGCTTTCTTCAGGGCAAAAAGGCTTGAACTTGGACCTGGCTCCTGGCCTGGCCGGGTGTGGACTCGGAAGACCACTCTGAGCCTGTGAAGCCAGGACCATGAGACCAGGCAGGTGGCACGGTTGGCCCTTGCCAGCCATTATGACCAGGAGCAGGGGTCTGATCTCTTTTCTTGCCCTGTGACTAGTGACCACTGGGGTTCTATCAGACAGTGGCTGTCTGTGGTGTTTTGTGTGAGTGGCTTTTATCTCCCTGCACAGGGAGGTGGCATGGAAATGGGCAGAGAGGGTCCTGGCTCTACTTGCCCTATGAGTGTCTGTGCATTTGTTCCTGGACAAAGGGACTAAAGACGGGGAAGGTAGGAAGCCAGGGCAAGGTTGAGCCCCAGGCAGCGCTGGCCTGAGCTCCCTGATGAGACTCTGCCGTAGAACTCACAGAGCCATTCAGGGGAGGCAGCTGGGTCTGAGCTAAGTCACTGGTGCAGCCATGTCGTGTGGCTGTGTGTCTCTGTGCGCCTGTGTGTGACCCTGTGGGCGTGTGCAGTTGAACAGTGTGAAGACGCTCTGTTGGGGTGACAAGACACTGGTGGCCGTTTCTCAACACGGATCCTGAGTTGATTGCTTCCTCGTTTCTTCTTTCCTTTCCCCTCTCCTCTGCCCCTCTCCTCTGCTTTGGCAATTTTGATGCTTTTTCCCTGTGAAACATATGACTTATTTTCAGGCTGGCTGGAAGCTATCACCTGGGGGTGTTCGGGAGGGTTCGGGGGTGGGGGGGATCTGCTCTCTGGTGTGCAGGACCCAAGAGCCCGCTGAACGCTGGGCACTAATCTGAGCCATTGCCTACCCAACCCCCCGGTCTCCAGCGGGGAGATCCCTGTACATGGAGAGCTCAGGGATCCCGGCAGTCTCTTACCTTGTTATCAGCAAAAATGGGATAGGAACTGGGATTTCTTTTCATAGCATTTTTAGGGATTTTTGGGTGGTGGGTGGGGGGAAGAAAAAGAAACCTATCAAAATGGTTTGCAATCACCTTATCTTCCTATAACTTAGAATTAGCCATTTACCTTTTCTCAGGTTTGCTTGCTACTTTTCTCTGTAGGCTCTCAAATGATCCTGCAAGAGATGAGTGTACTAGACACTTTAAAAATGACTGGAACCTTACCGAGGAACCCACCCCAGCCCGCAGCTGCCTCCAGTGACGCTGTTCTCTTCTTGGTTGGTCCATTTCATTTTCTAGGGAAGTCGCCATGACTGTGAATTTAATGTCCTTCCTTACAATTCGCTACAGCTAAGCATATAGTAGACACACACAGCACCCCTGCACTCTGTGAGTCCTACACAGATGACACAAATCGCACCACGTACCGATCCCACAGACCCGCAGCCATGAGCTTGTTTCCCTGGTGTTGTTGTGGAGACCTGCCGAGGGGACAGATAACATCAGGCTGGCTTTCCTTGGTGGCGGGGCCGATTCCATCACATCACCCTGCCGTTTCTTAGTCACCCACACACCCAGGGATTAGCACTGGGCTGTGTGACTCGCTTCCCATAAACCTCTGAGCGAAGAACCTGGAACCAGAAGCACTTTTACCCATGACCAGAAATCACAGGTGAACCCGAGTTGAGACTCTCCCCCATCCAGTCCCTGTTAATTACAACTTGCCTCAGGATTGTGTGGCTTAGTGCAGAGTCCCCTGACAGCTGCAGTGGCCCCCACTCCTGAGGACACCAGTACAGATGCTCTTTTTTAAAATTAATTAATTTATTTTAACTAGGTATATATGACAGCAGGATGCATATTGAGTCATGGCACACAATGAATTCAGTGCAGCACAGCCACTCATTTCTGTGGTTCTGCACCATCTAGCGTCACGCCACACGTGCCGTCATACATGTACCTAGAGTACTGGTGTCCATCTCATTCCACCATCTTTCCTGCCTCCATGCACCCTCCCCATCCTTCCCTCACCTTTGCCCAATCACAGTTCCTCCATTTTCCCAAGCCCCCCCATTATGTATCAGCGCCCACTTATCCCATGGTCTTGCTTCTACATGGGGCATACCCCTACCTCACGGTTGCTCTCTGCCATGGGAAACCTGCGTTTTTGTATAACGTCTCAGGACACGGAAGGTCTGTAGTGGGGAAGCCACCCCAAGGGGTGGAGAAGGAGGGTGAGGTCATTTCTATGTCTGTCACCTTGGGAACAGGTGGATTCTCAGATACAAAGCAACCTGGGCAGACGGTGACCAGGAGGAATGGAGATACTTCTCTGGCAGCTCTCTGGAGAGTCCCTCCATGACGGGGCAGCAGGGGACGAGGGGACTTTCCTATGATTACAAAGCCAGAGTGAGAAGATGCCTGGGGTTCAACACAGACGTGGTTGGCTGTCCATGGGCACCTCCTCTCGGCCCCTTCGTAGAGAGGGCTGGTGAGGAGAGTGCAGTGGTCTCCCTGGAGTGCATGGTGGATGTGGAATTTCAGGAAGGGACGAGAGTCTAGCCACTGGGGAAGGATGAGTGCCTCCTCGGGGGTGGCCGTGGAGACCCTCACAGCAGAGGAGACTTGCAACCTGACTGCTGAGGTGGGAACAGGAGCTGTCCAGGTGAGGTGGTGGTCCAAGAGGTGCAGGTAGCAAACAAATCGGGGAAGCCTGGGGACGGGAAGCTGTTCAGGGTGTCTGGAGGATGGGAGGACCTGGGAAAGCAAGGACACTGCAGGGAGCAGGGGTCTGGATACAAGCACGATGTCACCAGGAACTGAAGGAGGATTAAGGGCAGGGAAGCAAGCACGGGATGCGTGTCCCTGGAAGATGGCCAGGGTGGACTGGAGGGAGCACAGCTCCAGGCAGCAGGGCCTGAGAGGGAGGACGGAAGGCTTGTGAGGGTGGGAGGGATGGAAAAGTCGCAGCAGTGGCTGGCAGAGTGTGTCTTGAATGCATTGGCTTCTAGGCCTTCACTGTGTTCCTGCAGTGGGGGCATTATCGCCCCTTGAACAGACAAGATGGTGAGGATCCATCGAAGCTAAGTAGCATAAGCCCGGAAGTCCCTCACGTCTATTCCAGAGTCAGCTACGTGTCCCCTGATTTCTGGCGCAGGGAGAAAAAGCATCCAGCAATCCTAATGACCAGGATTGTAGCTCTTGGAACCGGGTGGAGAATAATAAAGGCAGACACCCCTCCTGCTTCAGCAAGGGGTTAGGTGTGGTCATGTGACTCATTCTAGCCAATGGGTTTTGAGTCAAGCTGACAGAAAGTAAATTTACTAGCTGATGGGGAACCTTCCAGCTCTATACTTCTCTTGTTTGGGTGATAGGAAAACTTGTGTAGAGACTCCATCAGCATGGCCCTCTCAGTGACCTGAGGGGCAGAACCCACCACCTATCCATGTTGCTGTGGAGTATAAGTGGAAAGCAAACCCGTGGCTTTTAAGCCATGGGTGTCTAGGGTTGTTTGTTTTAGCAGCAAACCTGCCTGGTACTGACTGATGTGGGAATGCCTTCCCTGAGTGAGGAAAAGCAGGTGAAGAAGAAGATTGACAGCAAGAGAAGAAAAATGCCCTTTCTGGAGCTGGGAAGGCTGAACCGAGGCCGGAGGTTATTGTAAAAGGAATTCAGGTTTTGGAGATCGGCAGACCTGGGGCCAATGTCACGTCAGACACCCGCTGTCTGAGAGGTTGCTGGCAAAGGGCCCCTCCGTCTCCTCCTGTGTTCAGTTGTTACCACCTCATCGGGCCATTAGGGTGAGCACAGCTCACACACGGGGCATCCAGCAAAGTGTCCTGTCCCTGGCGAGCACTCAGCCAGTGACGGCCATGACGCTGGGAAGGTGGTCAGAATTCAAACTTTGAGGCACCACACACTTCTCCTACCTCGTCCACCTGTTTTTGTTTAGTGCCAACAACAGAGCTTGGGCACCATAGGCATTATCTCATATTCCTTGGATAAATGAAAGAATCAAAGGGACTGCGATTATTTGCGTTACGTGCCCTCCTCTCCCCAGCGGGCTGGGAACCCCTAGGTGGGAGGGCCCCACTTAATTAATGAAGTCCTTCGTGCACCGCTTCCTCAATGCCCAGGGAGCATCGCTTCTCAGAACGCTGCCCTGAAAGCCTGAGTCACCCTGGCCTTTAGGAACCGCCAGCTCTGAGGGCCAGTCTGCCCTGGCACACAATCCCCAGCCCAGGTTTGCCAGGAGACGCCCCCTAGCCCCCAGCTAGCAGGACGCTATTTCTACCTCCGAGACCCTTCAGGCCTTGAGTCCAGGTGCCTGGGAAGCCCCCCACCCAGGAGCCACACCCACCACCCATTTTGTACCTAGGTCTGGCTGCATTCTGGAGGGCCCCGACCCCTGCCCTCTCAGACCCCACCTGCAGATGGCCCGGAGAGGACCTTGGCAGGGCTGAGCTGGCAGCAGCCTCTCTCCTTCCCAGGGAGACCTGTGTGGAGCAAGTCTGTTTATCAGACCACGCCTTGTAGCCAGAGGTGGTGGCCCAACAGGGGCAGAGACGCCCGCGTTGCCTCACAAGCTGTGCGTTGCTGCTATGCGCCCGCAGCCTCAGCGGGCAGATAAGCACCTGTGTGGGAGAGGGAGCCCTTGATCCTGGGCTGATAAGCTCAGGCAAGGAAATAAAAAAAAAAAAAACAACACAACAACAACAAGAAGGGAAAGGCGAGCGGCCCAAGTCGGAGGCTTTTCATGTACACACGGGCGTGTCCCTCACCTTCGCCAACACACCGTGATGCAAAAGCCTGATTTTAATTTAATTTGGTGGTCACGCAATCATGGAAGGAGAGCATGTCAGAGCTGGAAGCGACTCTAGGCATTGTCTAGCTGAATCCTTTAATCTTCCAGGTGAGGACACCGAAGGCCACAGAGCTGCAGCAACTGGCTCAGGATCACCCTGCGAAGTTTCGACAGAGTTGGAACCAAACCCTGGGTCTCCAGACCCCAGGGCCTGCCATCCTTCCACCACATGGGATTGCTTCACAGGCTGCCACCTGACTGCTTGGTGCACCCTGCAGACTGCACGCTGGTGCCCAAGTGTCCTCATTATCATCCCAGCGTGTCCTTGCTCCTCTGGAATTGGAAGCACCTTCTGCACCCTCTTTTGGCAAGGTCGACCAGTTAGCCCAAGGCAACAAGGGCGGATGCCTTGGACCCCAGTGATTTCAAAACCTGCTATCCCATATTAGAAAAAAAAGGGAGGCCCAGATCCCAGAGGTGACTTGCCTAGGTGACACAGCCACAGAAATCAAAGATCTGGGTCTAATATTTCGAAACTCCTGACATTTGTGCTTTCCGTCACGAGTGGATCAAAACCCAGGTGGAGTTGAGCATTCCCGTGAGGGGCACCAGCCTCTGCCACATTCCCCAGTGGCTGGTTTTGGACAAAAGACCCCCATATTACCTTTGGGATAGAAATGGAGTCTGGCAAGCCTTTGCAATGCAGAAATAGCCCTGTTCTCAGCTCCACGGATGATGCATTGACGTGTAGATGAGTCCTTCAGGGTTTTGGTGGGGGATTCATATCTCAAAAAAAAAAAAACAACAACAAAAAAAACACATTCAAGCTGCATTTTTCTCTGTAAGACTTTCTTTCTGGGGTTGATCTATTAATGGAGTGAAACAATCTAGATTTTAGTTTAAAATAGCTTCTTGATGAAAGCAATAGATAAATGTCAGCAGCAGCAACAAACTATTATCATCTCAAGAATAATAAATATAATTGGTACTTCCCAGTCTTTATTTCCTGTAAGTAGCCAAGCCAAACTTAGCCAGAGATGATATCTAAAAATATTTACCAAATACCTACATATAATTAAAATATTATGCAGTAGGCGTGTATTCCTAATGAGAAGCAGGAAGCTCTTGTCACCTTGACCTTTCACCCCAGTCCTTGTCTCCTGCGCAAATCACTTCTGATTCTGTTAACTGTTCTTACTTGTTTGTTTTTCTTTATCCTGGTGATTAACTCCAGAAGTCCCTGCACATGTTAATAATGTTCCTTTTGATTGATGGAGTTTAGACACAATATCTTGGCTCCTGTAACAGATTAAGAATTTGTTAATTTAGACCCTCACCCTCATCGGTCCACCTCTTCCCCTCAACTCATTTTGCAAACACACACTCCCACACAAACACATCCACACACACTTGTTTAGTTTCTTGCAAATCTAAATCACACATGCATACATTTTATTTTTTTTAACTCTTCATGGTAACATCCGACTCCCTAGTGACAAGACGAGCATGTCAGCTCTCACCTGTCTTCTCCACGGTCCGCACACTTCTCATTTTGCAAGAACTTGACTTTTGATTTTATACTCTTAAGTTTGATAACATTTATTTTTATCTTATTTGTATAGACAAACTCTACCATACTTTGTCGGTAAGGCGATTCTAGAAATTGAAATACAGGAAACAAATCACATGGTCTTTACTGCAAATCTGTGAGCAGGTCATCTCCCAGCCAAGTCGGGACTGTGATTACTACCGGAATTACTGCTCATTTCTTTTTCTTGTTTTAGTTTCCAACTATTTGCCTTTTTTGTATTTATCACCTCCTTAATTCAAATCCTTAGAATTCTACTTCCTTTTCATAGATCCTCCCCGTTCCCACCCCCAGATCTTCCATTCTGCTCTGATCTAGACCAGTTGCTCTGGGTCCGGTTGAGCTGTCTCTCTTGGACTCTCTTGCACGATTATCCGGGTTGAGCACTGACTCCTATTCATCTTTCTTATTTTACATTCCTGTATTGTGCACGCATGTCCGCTGGACACTTGCTAGTAAGTATTCATATTCCTGATGCTGTCTTCATTTTTCTCTCACACTTTATTCTCACCCTCCAGTGGTAGCTTAGCAGGGTGTAGAATTCTCCGATGACACTTAGTCTCCTCCACAGCTTTGGAGGAATTTCACCTCTGTATTCACAGACCCAGTTGCGCTGATGACCAATCATGATGCCAGTTGTGTTCTCTTGCTTTCGTGGAGGCTCCATGACTGATTTAAATTTTTTTCTTTATATTTGCTGTTCTAAAATTTCGTAATGACATGCTCAGTTACAGATTTTTTAGAGCATTTACTGGACTGACCACTCTGTGGGCTCCATTATTCTGAAGACTTTTTTCTTCTACCTTTGGGATAGTCCCTTGTATTATTGTTATTAGATTTATTTATTTTGGGGTGGGGATACACTTTCCTTTATTCTACCTGTTTTCCTCTTTCTAGAACTTCTATCAGCTGGATGTGGAACCTCTTTTGTGTCTCTTTTGCCCTCCTGTTCCAGTACCCAGACTGTTCGGATGACAGGCCTGTGCCACTGTACCCAGCTTCTCTAATTTCTTTAAAGAAAATTTGTCTTTTTTTTTTTTTTAATAGGACGGGCAAGGGAAGCGTTCCCTTCATCTTCTGCTTCACCTCTACTTCTCACTCCCGCCTTTTCCCACGTGTGGCTTCTGATCTCAGGAGACTTTCTGGGGTCCTCTGCTCTCTGCCAAAGAAGTGTGGCCTCTGTGTGTGGCTCTGTTCTGACCCTGGGGCCAGTCCTCCGCTCCCTGCTTCTGTACTGGAGATGCTGTGGACTGTCCTGTCTGTCCATGGGCCTCCAACGCTGGTGGCTGACCCCCTTTTTGTTATTTTACCTTCATTTCAACAATCACAGAAGGGGAGGTCATTCTTGCATCTGGCCTGGTTAACGTTCTGTCTGCGGGTTATGGTGGTCCTGTCTCTCTCCGGTCTGCCCGAAGGGCTCTCACCATTTATCAGGATCCTCCTAGATCTGTGATCCTGTGGCTGCTGGTGCCTCATCACGTGGCCCCGGGGCTGCTCTGCATCTGGTGCCTGCTCTGTCCCAGCCCTGCTGTGACCCAGCCCTAAGACAGGTCTCCTTGGCTGGGCTAGCCCGTCCCTAAATGCAGGGTCCAAGGGACAGAGGAATCCTATGGTGACCAATGCTCATGGCTTGGGTGTCCCCCGGTGGGTGCTGCCCTAAAGTGGCAGGCAACAAGCTCTTCCCTCCTGCTGGCATGTCCAGGGGACCCCTTCAGCCTGAGGCTGCCACCGTCCTGCCTCTTTACAGTGCTGTCTTCCCAAAGCAGAGGAGAGGGGACAGGCCTGTTCTCTGGGGAGCTACCTAACTCACCATTTTCTTAAAAACGAACAAACCAACCAAACTTTTAAGTACACAGTTTTAGACCCGTGTTAGGCGCACAGTGAAATGGTGCAGAAGGCAGCAGGCCCCCGTGCGCCCCCACACCGCACACACCCCTCCTCCAGGATGCACATCCCCCTGGAGCAGGACATTTGTCACAGCTGAAGCCCTGGCATGTCACTGTCACAGAGTGCTCCAGTTACCCGGGCTGTTTGGTATGGTCCTTCTATGGGGTCATCAAAGTGGGGTGACCCTGATCCCCCAGGGCTGCGGTAGAGTATCTGTGGCCCTGACGATGCTCTGGCTCTGCCTGTTCGCCCCCAAGTCCCTGGGGACTGTGGTTCCCATATTGTCCCCACAGCTCCCCTTTCCAGGGCACAGTGCTCTGCACTGACCCTTCCCCTGGGTCTTCCACAGCTTCAAGGCTCATCTCTTTACTCTCCACCTTGTGGGGGTGATGGCTGCAATGCTCCCTCATCTGGGAGCATTTCTTCACGTCTGCTCCCTCAGGTTTGGTGGCACCAGGTGCGACACATGCATTGTCCTCCATCCTCCTCACCGGGGCCTCTCCAGCTGGCTGTCGGGCCTGCACACACCTGGGCCAGCTCTTGGGTCTTATCCTCTGGCTACACAGCTCTCTCTTTCCTTCCTACTCACAATCTGTCAATCTCACCTCCTTCTGGCTCGCTCTTTCCCTCAGTCACCTCGGGGCCTTTGCACTGCCCTCTATGCACCTGGAATACTCTTTATGAACACGGTTTCTATCTCTTCTTCCCTGAGAATTCCCTTACGAGCCCCTTTGAAATGGCTTCCCTGATTGTCTTGAAATCCACGGCTCTCCTGGGATTCCCTTCCTTTCCTTGCTTTTGATTTTCCTCCTTGGCATCTAACTTCTAAAATTCCCCAAACCCCACTCACTTATTTTCACATCTTCCTCCTCTGTCTGTCTGATTTGATGCCATTTTCCAGAGCTCAGAATGACATCTGGCACACACAGGTTCTTAAGGTGGACATGCGGACTGGGGGTAGGATGGAGGCTCGTGGAAACACCCTCCCAGCCACGGGCCTCGGCTTTCCACCCCGGCTCTTCTAGGGCGTTGCTGTATCACAATTCTCTTTTTTGAAGAGTAAATTCAGGTCTTTATGTATTAACCCCCCCGCAAAAAAAAAAAAAAAAAAGAAAGAAAAAGAAAAAATAGACAAAGAGAGAGAGTGCGATCAGGTGGAAGTCCTGGAATCAAACGCCCTGACAGTCTTCTAGCTCTAGTCCAAGCGGTGGTCCCCGCCCCCCCTTGAACTTGCTCCCTCCAGAAGGGGAGGGTCTTCTGTGCAAACCTAGCCCACTGCACCTCATGGAAGCCGTGGCCCCGTGGTCCAGGGCCTGGGTGGACACACATGGGAGGCGCAGGCCCTCTGGTAAAGCCAGTGAAAGGCCCCTCACTGCCACCTGCCTCTCTCCAAGGTCACTGGGAGGTCATTTGCAAACGTCACAGTTGCTTCATCTCCACGTTTCTCCCCTTGCCCGCTGGGTGACTCCTGGGAATGGGCTGCCCTGTCCACCTTCTAGGCTCTTCTGCGGAGCAAAGACGGCCCATGCACAGCACGCTGAGGCGGGGCAGGCCCCTCATGCTGGCCGGGGGGGCAGTGTGGCCCTGGGGTCCTGGCTGGGAGCTCCTGGGTGCTGCCTCCTCTGCGGCTCTGGGTGACTTCCATCCTGGTCCTGCTGTGCAGGGCCTGGGTGAGGGGACAGCCACACCCAGGGCTGGGCTGTCCTCCTTCCCTAGCATCTGGGGTTCTGTCTCTAGGAAACGGGAGGGGTCACTGAGGCTCTGACACCAGGCACATCTGCAAAGCGGGAGTGGCCATCCCAGGCCAGGGCCAGCAAGGAGAGATGCTGGGGCAGGGCTGGCCACCTGGTGATGTCCTCTCTCCACACATCTGAGACCAGTCCCATCTCCCAGGCATCCTTGGGGCCATGGAAATGCAGGGGAAGCAGTTTTCAGAAGATGTGTCTAAGATTTTCTTGAAATGTTATTAGAAATCCTTACAGCAAAGCAGACCCGGGAGGATTATTCTTCAGGGTCTGACCAGGAGGGACAGGGCTCCCATCGGGGAGTGGCTCCTTGGAGAGGAGCTGGGCTGTGTGAAAGGAGGGCCGCAGGAGGAGAGGCCGTTCCACAGGCGCTCTTTCCAGGAGCGAGCAGTCGTGGGAGGCAGGAGCCGGGAGGGGAGGGCTGGAGCCCGAGTGGACACAGCCCGGGGTGATGACCAGCTGGACCACAGAGGGGAGCTGCGATTACCCCCCGAGTGACAGTCCCAGGACGTCTCTGCTCAGCACCAGGCCGTGTGTGTGTGTGTGTGTGTGTGTGTGTGTGTGTGTGTGAGAGAGAGAGAGAGAGAGAGAGAGAGAGAGAGAGAGAGAACTGGGTGTTTATATGGAGGATTTTTTTTGAACTCCCCCTTCCCTCCCTGAATAGGTTCTGGGCTGTGTTTTGCATCCCCGGTTCCCTCTGCAGGCTCTGGGAGTACCAGGTGGCATTCTCCAGGGTTACTAGCGTCCCCAGGGCAGAAGCGTCTCAGCAGGTCTTCTTCCTTCCCCTCGCTCCCCTTGGCCCAGACCTTGCAGGCTTCCTGTGACTTTGGCAGCTGCTAGGAGCACTTGCAGAGTTTGGCTCATTTCACCCACAGTCCCCCTGGTCCCCGGCAAACCTGCTCCCTCGGCTTCTGGAAACGTCACTCTGGCTGCTGCAAGGTGCTTCCGTGCCTCAGTTTCCCTTCAAACGCTGCTTTCTCTGCAGGGAGATCTAATGAGATTGATGCACGTGAACTACCCGCACCACTGCGCACTCTCCTTTGTATGAAGGACTTGGGGCTTAAAAAATGCCTCCGCATCTGCTCTCCTTTAGAACGTGGGACAGGGTGGGAGCACGAGGTTCGAGCCACAAGAAAAGTGGGTGGCCTCGCCGTTTGAGTGGGATTGAGCAAACCAGTGATGACGTGGATCCCTGAAGCTCTGCTCTCCCCCATCCCCCTGGCCCTGAGGCTGTCAAGCAAGGATGCCACCTCACATGGGCTTCTCCCTTAGTCAAGGCTGGGATAACTGCTCCAGAGGAAGGCCTGGTGCCTTGTGAGGGACAAATGGCTGCAGGTGACACGGGAGGAGGCTCAGTCCAGTCTCTCTCTCCATCTCTCTTCTTGAGGTAGAAAGGGGTGGAATGTGGGCTTAGGACCTCTGGATGGGAAAGGCCGGAGACTCCGCACGCAGAGATGCCTTAATAAACACAGGATTTAGGACGGAAGCGAGGGGAGCCGGGGTCTTAATCAATCTATATGAGACCAGTTCTGCTACAGACGCCAGGGCAGGTCTCAATCCTCAAGACTTAATTGGCTCCTCTCATGTCAAAGCAGGAGTGCACGCACCGCCCAGCTGCCAGCGCTGAGAAATTAGTTATGAGAGGACAAGTTCCCCACAAGGCTACCCAGAGAAGGGGGAGCACAAGGGGAGCCCGAGGAAGAAAGGCGAGAAGGGGAAGAGCAACCAACAGCCCCGCGCTCGACACCGAAGGCTTAACATCAAATGCAGCCAGAAATCCATTTCCACAGTTTCATTGGCCATCCCGGACGCCTCATTTCAAAGGAAAAGATTTGAATTCAGAGACATCACGCTCCCTTTGTTCTCTTGCCCTCCAGCCTTTGGTGCCAGTGTGGACTGTACTACAGGGAGAGGGTGAGATCAAACCCCCTCTCTGCTCTGCTACCTGCCCCCGGAGCTGGCCCTTGGCATGCTTAATGAAATCAGCTTTGCTATAGATTGACAATGCCCTGTCAATTATAATCATTTATCTTGGCAAGCAGAGCATTTGAACACTTGAAAGAGCAGGGGTTCAGCAGGCCCAGAAAAACCAGAATAAAATTATACTGCATGGTAATCAGAGCGAGAGTATATGCGCACATAAAATTTTACTTTAACTGTCAGAAGAACCGATACGATCTTACGTCTCATTTTCTGCCTGTAGGGTGTCGGCAGCTCCATTTGGTCACTTTCTGCTAACGGTGGTGCATCCAGGGACTTGCAAGGCCCTTGTGTAAGTGGAGGAGGGGAACTGCCCGGTGCACAGCCAAGGTTGGTCACTGCTGTTTGCTGGGGACACCAGGTCGGGTGTGCAGTGGCCGATGGCACAGCCAGCAGGACTGGAGGAGACTCTCCCTCCACTTGTGACTGTGTGAGCAGCGACAAAGGTTTCCACCTTGCAGGGTCTCGGGCTGTCTTCTGCATCGTGGAGGAGATAGAAATGTCTCCTTACCAGGCGGCAGGGCACAGTCTTAGATGTTCTTGCACAGTATCATGAAGTCCTGAGTTTTGCTGAGGTCATGTCTGCCCTCTCCTCTGAGCACTTTGGGGTGGGGGCAGGGGCCATCAAGGCCGGATCGGCTGGCAGCAGGCGCTGCTCCACTGTGCGGGGTCTGGTCGGGAGGGCAAGGCCCTGGGTGGCTGCGGAGTGGGAAGCAGCGGGCGGGGGATCTCTGGGCCTCACATGCCGCAGCTTCTGCCTGGCTTCTGTCTGAGAGGCCTCCAGGAGGACCAGACGCCCGGAGGTGAGGAGGGTGCAGGGAGAGGGCTGGACCTCGGGGATGGAGAGCACAGGAGGAGGACAACGGGTCCTCAGATGCAGGATTGAAAAGAAGGACTGAAGAGGATGAGGGTGGGCGGCAGCTAGCCAAGGCCGCAGGCACAGCGGGTGGGTGTGGCAGGGTCCATCCTCGCCTGAGGCCGGGCTGACGTACCCTCCCGTCCCTCCTGGCCAGTCAGGCCTCCCCTGGAGGGAAGGAGAAGCCCGTAGATCAGGAGGCTTTGGGTTTCGTGAGCTGAGGGGTTCTGTGGTCAGCAGAAAGAGGCCAAGCTGCCTCTGGACTTGGCTGGTGGACACATGGAGCCAGCCACACCTTCCTCCTGGCTCCTGCTGCAACCCTCCGGGGACACTTGGGTACATAAAGTAATAGCAAACCCATCGACGGCAGGTCAGGGGGCTCTCCCTCTGTCCCGTGGGCATCCGTCCAGCTGCCCATAGCTGGCTGGCAGCAGGGCACAGCCAGCCTGGCACCATGGGACCTGCACGGCATCCACCTAAGGGGTAGCAGCGGGGAGAGGTGCTCGTGGCTGGGGGCCTGGGGACCTGGGGACCGGGTGTGGGGCGCGTCCTGCAATGGCAGAACTCAGAGGCCAGTGTGGGCGGGACTTTCAGGGGAAACTCCCAGGACGTGGTGTCGTGGTCAGCCTGGCCCTGGGCACCCTCACCTCCGCCCTCCTGACTCCTCCCACCCTCCTGGGTGTCCTGGGGAGAGGGGTCTCTGTGCTGCTAGCTGGACATGGAGGCTGCAGACGGCAGAGTGGGTCCTCTTGCTGCTCCTCCGGTAATGCCTTGGGCTGCTCCTGGCCCTGGCCCCGCGCCCCACCCCTCGGGTTCCTCGGCCGAGGGCCAATTAGCTGCAGAACTTAGTTCTGGGCAGCTGTGCACAGCTGTTTTGGAAAAGGGCTTTTAAGAGACCAAAACATGGGCCTCCTGCAGCCTTACCGGATTTCTTCACTGTGCGTCCACCCAGGAGGGGCCCTGGCAGCTGAAGCTGGACACAGGGTGGGGGTGAGTGTTCAAACTTGCTGTTTTCCCAGCTGGAGCCCCATGAGATAGGACAGGGTCTACGGCCAGGATCCTAAAGTTACTTCCCCTGTTGATTATGGCAGCAACCATACCTAATTCACAGGGTGTTGTGATGGTTAACAGAGACACTTTTCAATGACACTGGAAAAACCACCCTTAGAGAGAGAGTTGTCAGGCCCAGAGAGGTTAAGCCGCTTACTGAAAGTCACACAGCACTTTGGGCACCAGTTCTGGCTGGACACTGCTCTCTTTACCACCCAGGGCACTCCCCTTTCCTTTGTACTTACTTTCTCTGTCCTCAGACAAGAAGAGCTCACCCCCTGGGACCTTTCTAATAACATTTCCTTTCTCTAATTCATACATCACAAATGTACTCCATAAATTAAAGAAAAAAAATCATCCTGCCAGTGGAAATGAATGAAGCTATTGTAAAATGACATGAATAGGAATTAAAGTCTCTCTCAGCTACATTTTTGGGGGTGGGGAGGGACACTAAATCTCTCAGTGGGGAGCAGGGTGCATTATATCCTGGGGCCTGAGCAGGAGCAGGGCCCTTTGGGAGATGAGATGGGGGTGTCCAGGCTTGTCAGCCTGCTCCCCTGAGGTCACGGAGCAGGCCAGAGACAAGGAGCCTTCTGTGTGGGGTCAGGCGGTGGGGGAAGGGGTGTCAGCTTCACACTGGCCACAGAGAGGCTTCGGGGACAGGTCTGGACCCTGATGTGTCCCCTGCTCCCCCTCCGCCTCCCTCCCTCTCTCAGCTCCTACCACCTGCCATGCCCTAGGCACTGGCCTGGTGCCCCAGGAGAGAGCTGACCACTGGGGCCCTCTGAGTTGTGGGGTCATTGTCCACTGTCTTTCCTCCACCAGTTTCCTCTACTCTCTGCTCTCAGGGAGCTGAGTTCTTCTCCAGGTCCCCTGCAGGGCTCTGCTGGCCCTGGTCTGAGCAGGTGCCACCTCCCCATGTATCCTGCCCCGCGAGCCCTCCTGGCGTGCTGGTGTGCGGGGCTGTAGGACATTTCTGGAGCTTCATCAGCTGCGTGGTCACTGCTGGTGGAAAGTGTTCGGTGAGTGGGTGGGAGCGACCCCTGGGCAGAGAGCCGGAGGTGGGCGGGGAGCTGGGCAGGTGGGCGGGGAGCCGGAGGATCAAGGCAGGAAGGTCCCACTGTTGGTGAGCAGTGGAGGCCACACCCCAGCTCAAAGTGACTGGGTGCCAGCGATCGCTCTCTGTTGTCCTCCTCCCAGGCCTCCCCGGCGCTGTAGCTGGCCCCTGCTACCCTCCTGAGGGTCTTGTCTCAGGGTTATTTCTGGGCCCCTGACGGGGGGTTGAGGGGAAAGACCATGTCATCTGAAGCCAGTCTTGTTGCAGCTGCCCCTGAGCGTGTATTAATAGATGGGTCTCCTGTGGCCCTGGCCAGGGGCACGCCCTGCTCTCAGATCCTCATGGCCAAGGAGCCCCACACCACCTGCCAGGCGGGAACACTTACCATCCTGGTTTTCTGTAGGGGAAACTGAGGCACAGAGAAGGTGTGCCTCTTTCTGAGGCTCCCACAACTGGTCCAGGTAGCCCCACATCAGCACCCAAGTGCCTAACCCAGAAACTTCCTGCAGCGTGGGTGTCTGGGCTGAGATGAGAACTCCGCTGGAGGGCAGGACACGGGTTTTGACACATTAACCCTCTTCTCTCACTAAGTCCCCCTGACCAGGGCACCCCAGCTTCCCCGTAGCCCCCAGCCGAGTCACAGTGGCCCACGTACCCCCACAGTGTCCTATGCAGAGGAAGCCCACGTCCCCCCAGGAGAGCTGGGCAGAGGCGTGCTCTGGAGGACTGGCTATATGACACCTGGTTGCTGAGTCTGCTTTGGGGTCCATGGAGCATGTTGTCCCAGAGTGTCATGCTTCCACGCCATGGGAACACACAGAACTCTGGGGAAGGTCCCAAAGGTGGACCTGGTTATGAATTTTGTCAGCAGATTCCCCATGAACACACGGCATGACTTCCCCGTGTTGTTAAAACCTTCTCCCTGGTGACTGGACACCACAGACTAGTATTCAGCTGTTAAAAGGAATGAAAGCTGATCATTTGGGACAACATGGCTGGAACTGGAGGTCACGATGTGAAGTGAAATAAGCCAGGAAGGCAACGCGGCCTGATCTCACCCAGGCCTGGAATCTAAAGAAGTTATTCCAGTGGGAGTGGAGGGTAGGGACGGCAGCCAGAGGCAGGGCACAGGGGTGGGGGGTGGTCCGATGGCGGGTAAGGTGGACGGATGGGTGCTGAAGTGCTGCGGTTACACAGGAGCAAGGCATCTGGGGTGCGGTCGCCCAGCAGGGTGACTACAGATAACGGTGCACTAAATATCTCAGAAAGTTAGAAGAAACGATCTTGAAATCATTTTCACCACAAAAATAAAGAAATACATAAATAAATGTTTGAGGAAGTAGATATGTTTAAGTTGATCTAAACACTACCCGATGTAAACATGCATCAAAATACCACACAGGACCCTATAAATATACAAAAAAAAAAAAAAAAGAAAAAAAAAAAAAAGCTCTTACAAATCGGTTAAGACTACGTCTGAATCAAAACCCTTGTCCATTCTGCAGTCTGAACTTCCGTGGTGGCGCAGCCTGGCATCCCAGTCACCTGGGGGACCGAGACAGGAGGGCCAAGTGGGAGGGCAGCCTGGCCGCTTAGCAAGACTCTGCCTCCAGTGAAAAGGGAGGGCAGGGCCGGCAGCCTGGGTAAGGCGCCCCTGGTTCAACCCCAGTACCCCCCAAAACAGAAAGAAAAGCAAAGCACGTCCCAGGTCCCGAGCATCTCCGTGCACTTGCACACCCTCTGTGGCGGACATGGTTCAGGTCCCCTCCTGTCTCAGGCCTGCCAGGGAAGGTGCAGGGCTAAACTGTGCCCTTCGGTCATCCGGGGGCGGGTTCTGCTGGTGAGATGCCTCGGTTCAAGGCGAGTCCGTAGGTTCTCCATGCACATGACCACCCCTGAGGTTTGCAGATGGTTCCTGAACTGGTGGAGCACACAGCAGTGGAACATCCAGGGGAAGAAAACCATGTGGGGTCCCCTGAGAGCCTGCTGTGTTGCATTTAATCTGACCAAGCCTCCAGAGGAGGGAATTCGCGTTCCTGACACACGGATTTGGAAACCGAGGCCTGGAGGGCTGTTCAACTTGTCCAGGGTCACACTGCGTGACAAGGTCACAGTATAGGCCTGTCAGGCCCTGACACTGGGTCCTTCCTGGTCCCAGGCTGGGGAGGGACATGTGGCGTCAACACAGTGCATGTTGGTGCCCTCTGGCACTCAGACCTTCTCTGCCCCTTGGACACACAGGAGCCAAGCGTCTCGTCCTCCAGCTGCTCACGATTTGGCAGAAGATGAGGTCAAAAGATGTAGCTGCCAAGGACCCACGAGCCGGGTGCAGGGCGCTGGCCTTCCCCATATGGCCTCAGTGTCTCGCGATCTTCCTGTGGATTCAACCAACACACTTACTTTGTGATCCCGTCCCCAGTGAAGAGCGTGTTGCCATGGTAACCGTAAACCATAAACACTTCATTAATGACTTTTTGTGTGTGTGTGTGTGTGGTGCTGGGGATTGAACCCTGAGTTCATTAATGACTTTTTTGATGTTATTTTTCTGCATGAAATTGGCTGGAGAGCACCTCTATTTCCTCTGCACCGTATCTCCACCTGGCAAAGCCAGATCCATCCTTGAAGGCCATTTCCTCCTCTTCCAAGAAGTCACTGCAGCTGGCACCCAGATCACTTGTCCATTCCACTGATGCTTACTACAAGCCTTCTATTTTTGTGGGATTCATTAGCTTATTTCTCAGATTCATTTATCTATCCATCCATCCACTCATCCATCTATCCATCCATCCATCAACTCATCTATCCATCCACTCATCCAGTGCCGCAGCCCAGCTGGCTGGGCAAAATAACCGGGGGGTGACGAACAACTTGTGTAGATTGATACAGCAGGAGTGGAAGCCGTTTATTGTAGGACCCGAGGGATATTTATACATTCCACACAGCTTACCTAATTAGCATAAACTAGATACAGCAGTCAACCAATCAGGAATCTCCACACTTAATGGCTCACTGGCGTTACTTCACAAACCACTCCCTCTGGCATTTTGCCAGGCGCCATCCAGACTTGTTTACAGACTCTAACATTTCTCTGGCAAAATGGCAGGTGCCATCCTGACTTGTTTACAGACTCTAACAATCCAGCATCTATCCATCCACTCATCCATCCATTGACCCATTCACTCATCCATCCATTCATTCCATCCATCTACTCATCCATCCATCCATCCATCCACTCATTCATCTATCCATCTGTCCATCAACTCATCTATCCATCCATCCATCCACTCATCCATCCATTGATCCATCCACTCATCCATCCATTCATTCCATCCATCTACTCATCCATCCATTCATCCACTCATCCATCTATCCATCCATCCATCCATCCATCAACTCATCTATCCATCCACTCATCCAGCATCCATCCATCCATCCATCCATTGATCCATCCAGTCATCCATCCATTCATCTATCCATCCATCCATCCATTCGCTAATTCATCATCCATCCATCTACTCATCCATCCATCCATCCATCCATCCATCATCCATCCACTCATCCATTCATCATCCATCCAGCCACTCATCCATCCATCCATCTATCCATCCATTTGACAAGTGTCTGCTCAGCTCTACTCCGTACTAATCCTTGTGTTTGATGCTGAGAGTGCGCGCGCGCGCGGGCGCACACACACACACACACACACTGTAGTACCCAGTCCTCACCCTGCAATGCTCATAGACCACAAGGCTCATAGACCAGCTGGGGAGGAGATGATCCCAATATGCCTTTAGAACCTGGGAAAGGCAGACTCAGAGGGGGAGTGGCTGGCTGTTTGTGGGGTCTTGAGGAAGGCTCCCCAGAGAAGGAGCAGCTGAGCTGTCACTGACGAACACAGAGCAACTTCCAGGTCAGCCTGGGTGAACAATGGCCTCCAGGCCTGTCACTGGCTCTGTGGTGTCTTAGTGTAAATTAGAAAGTCACCTCTCTGGCACCTTCGTGCAGTCAAAAAACTGCAACCCTCCTTCATGGCCCTGCACGTCCCTCTCTGGGATGCCGCTCAGCCCCCGGGATGCCCCGGCCAATCCCCATGACAGAGCCCCACCTGGCTCCAGATGACCATGGCGCTGAGGTTGGGGCCAGTCCTAAGGTCCGAAGACCCTGGTCCTCCTCCTTACCTGGGTCTCCAGGGGATGCAGAGACAGGGCTGTGAAGCTGCGGGCCCTTCTCCACTGAGAGCTTTGCTGGTCAGCTCAGCTCCCCCTCTGGCCGCGGTCCACCCTGGGGAGGGAACCTGGGAGCTCATACCTGGTGGGTCCTGTGGGGCTCCATGTGTCCAGGGCCATGGTGCACATTCCAAATGGCAGCCGTCCTTACTATAAATAGGGCAAGAGGCCGCTCCGGCTATTTGCCCTTTGGTCTGGGACCTGCCATGTCCTGGTCTCTTCAGTGGGCATAATGAGATCCCTCGCTCCCGGGGCGGTGAGCCGGTGAGACACTGGCACAGGAGCCCTCTGTTGGTTAATTAGTTCCATAACGTAATTGTCCCCCGCTGCTGTCCCTGCATTGGGGCGGGAGGACAGGCACGCCCTTCCTCCCAGGCTGAGTGGACAGATAGATCCAACAGGTGGGAAGGGTGGGGGCAGAGATCTGAGCCTGAGGTCAGAGGACAAGGGACGGGGCCCTTGGAAATGCTGCCACTGGGCCTACCCGGGGCCAGAGAGGGAGGGAAGCCCCGCAGCTGGGTGGGTGGGGTGGCAGGGATCAAACCTGCCACATTTTAATTTGGAACCAGTGCCCCAGGGAGGGATTTAGACACTGTCAGGCTGCTTTGTGCAAATAACCCCCCTTCCTGGACAGCTGTCAGGGTGAGTCTGGAGGAGCGCCTGGCCCCTCCCCCAGGGCAGGCGGGTGGGGGCTCGGGCCCTGAGCCAGGCCCTGCAGGCACAGGCCCCTCCTTCCTGCTGCAGCCCTGGGGCCGGGCCTGTGAGCCTGTCCTGCATCGAGGAAAGGGGGCCGGGGCACGTCCTTGAATCCCCTGGCCTTGAAGCCAGGGCTCCTACTCCCTCTGTGGCCTTGCTTCTTGGATGAAGAGACACCCCCATCATTGGGTCTTACACAGAGTAGGTGCTCAATAAAAATGAGTGTCAAGCTGGAGGGAAGCGAAGGAGTGGAATATAAAGAAAACGGGGTTCTTTTAAAAACCCACCCAAGGGAGAAACTCTGCAGGGCAGGAGGGAGGGGTTCTTTCTCTCCTGGAATCTTGGAGCTCTGCTTGGTCTGTGTTACACTGGGTCAGATGTAGTCTTTGGCCCCTGCTGGTCACCTGTCACCTGTGGGACAGTGGCACGGGAGAGGTAGGCAGGGAAGGCTGCAGAGCCCACTTGACTCACAGCTGGGGCTCCACCATCTCCTCTCCCCTTCATGGGGGTCGGAACTGGGGGACGAAACGTTCAATGCACTCTTAGCAGGAAGTAAGACGAGTGTCCCCCAAGTCCCCAGCCAGCGCTTGCTGTCCTAATGTAGAGGGTGTGGAAGTCCCCTGCCGTCGTCGGTAGAGCACGGATGGACAGACAAACCAAAGAAAAACAAATACCAACCTCCTGGAGCTTGTCCCCCACCCTCCCTCCCGGATTGAGTCTGTCTTCTCAGTAGAAAGACACTTGCTTTGGGGGGTGTTAGGGGAACGGAGCTGAGGCTCAGGGCCACGCTGTGCTTCCTCCACGTGGAACCTCAGGACCTTTGCTTCACCTGTGACTCAGTTTCCTGTCTGTAAAGAGGGTAGTAGATACTGGGCGGAGACGTCCGTAGCACTTAGCTGAGAGACAGCTGCAAACTGCAGCTGCCGTGGGGACAGTTAGAGGAACCTCCACCCCATTCCTGAAGGAAGTGAGGACCTGGCTCCCTGAGCTGCCCAGGCCTGCCTGGGGTGGTCATCGCCAGGTCTGGAGGAGGGTGGGGCATTAACAGCTCCCCTGATCTTAGCTGCCCTTGCTCCTGGGAGCATGGTTTCAAAGGATTCTCCGTGGGCCAGAGCCAGCCCCAGTCCTCCTGGTGTGCAGAACCCCCAGCCAGGCTCCCTGCGCCGGCCGAACCCTGGCGCGGGGCCGAGAGGAGCCTTCAGGAGCGCTTAGCAAAGAATGCGGCCATTCAGACGGTGACTGTCCGTCGCCCCACCCTCTGTTCTCCGCCTGGGGTGCTTGGCAGCCCAAGCCAACCACAAGACAAGTTTTATCATCTGTTAAACCTGTCGTTTGGAAAAAAAAATGACTTCAATAAAATATTTCAACAATTATAGTCCATTTTAATTAGGTGTGTACCACATAATTATAGATTAAAAAATGAATAGGGTTTCAAAACCCAGCGCCGTGGTCCTGCGAGCTCGCTCTTCTCCCTGTGGGATTTCCAGCCCAGTCCTGCACCTGAGGAGACGCCGCATACCTGGCGGAGCCCCCTGCGCCCCGGGACTCACCACCTCCTCTCACGGTCCCCCTCCAGCGGGAGTCCCACCCACTGATGAGCCACTGAGGAGGAGGGGAGCGGTGGCAGGCTGCAGTGCTGGTGCTGGAGACAGGGACGCCCGACGGTGGGGGGGCGGTGAGAGGAGCTGGCTGGCCTGGGCAGCCCTGGGCCACTCTCTGCCCCAACAGAAACCTGTTGGGTAGCCTTGGCACGATGGCTCCACTCTCTGGATGGAGCTGCTTTTCTCCTAAAAGAAGAGAATTAGACCATCACTTTCCCACATTTATGTTTTTTTTGGGGGGGAGGCACTCATTTTTATTATTTATTTATTTTGTTTTACTGTTTTCTCTATTTGAATAACACCCAAATTTTCCATATTAATGCGTCACGCGATGTTTGGATACTGTGTGCGTCTCATGGTATATATATCAGGTCAAACTTATCTCTCCACATTTATCATTTCTTTAAGATAGAAGCACTCGGAATCTTTTCTTCAGAATATATGTGTGTGTGTGTGTGTGTGTGTGGGTGTGAATAGGGCTGGGGTTGTGGCTCAGTGGTAGAGTGCTCACCTCACACGTGCGGGAACCTAGGTTCGATCCTCAGCATCACATAAAAAATAAATAAGTGAAATAAAGGTATTGTGTCCAACTACAACTGAAAAATAAATACTTTTTAAAAAGAATATACATATGCAGAATACACACACACACACACACACACACATATTTGACCTACTGTGCATAGCCCACCAGAACTTCCTGCTCCTGTCTCACTGTGGCTGGTATTCATGGAAGGCCTCTCCCTCGACCCCTTCCCCAGCTCCTGGTACCACCATCTGTTCTCATTTTCTATGAGGTCAGCTTCTTTGGATTCTGCATGTGAGGCCCCATGGTACCTGGCTTCCTGAGCCTGGCTTATTTCATTTAACATGATAGCCAGTGCTACCCAGGCTGTCACGAAGGACCGCTTCTTATTCTTTTTAGGGCTGCATACTTTTCCTTCATGTCTATGATCTTCCCTATCCATTCATCCATCCATAGACATTTAGGTTGTTTCCGTTTCTTGGCTGATGTGAGTGCACAGGTGCAGGTGTCTCTTTGACAGACTGGTTTCATTTCCTTTGGATGCACACCCAGGAGTGGGATGGACGGATCATATGTAGTTATAATTTAATTTTTGAGGAGCCTCCTTGCTGTTTTCCATAATGGACGTGCTAATTCACACCCCTCTAGCAGTGAGCACGGGCACCCTGTTCTCCCCCTCCTGCTTGCTGCCTTTTGTCCTGATAATGCCTTCCCCGCAGGTGTGAGGTGCGGCTCCCTGCGGCTTGGGTTTGCATTTTCCTGATGACTCCTGATGCTCAGCCTCTGGTCAGTGCTGGCTGGCCACTTGTGTGTCTTTTGAGAAACGTCAATTTAGGCCTGCTGCCCAGCTATGATGGGGTCATTTGCTTTTTGCTGTGGTGTTTTTGGAGTTCCTGGATGTTAGACACTTGCCAAAGGTATGGTCTGAAAATCTTCTCTCCCGTTCTGCAGGTCGTCTCTTCACTCCGATGACTGCTTCCTTTGCTGTGCAGAAGGTTTTTAGTTTGATGCAACTCTACTTTTCAAATGAAAATTTGGAAGAAAATCCCAGGACATACTTAGTTAAAAATACAGGTGCCTGGTCCAGGGAGCCTGGTCCTGAACCTGCTCTGGTGACCCTGCAACACTTTAAAGCTTGAGAAGACCAGGCAAGGTTGTTTCCAGCTCATCCATTTCTTGTTCAGCAAGTATCCACCGAGCACCCAGGTGCACCAGCCCTGTCCCAGACGCTCACCGGTAGCATGAACCAGGGCTGGCCAGTGTCCCTGGTCCACTGGGGGACTTCCTGTCCAGTGGGTGCAGAGGAGGGCTTGTTCCCACCTGTCTTCTTGCACTCAACTGAGTCCTCAGCATAATCCCAGGGAGGGGACTCGGGACCTCCCCTCACCTGTGGGGCTCCCCCAGGCCTGGGAACCAAGGTCATAGACCTCCCCATGACAGCTCTAGACCCAGCCTGGGATCTTGTGGCGCAGATCCCAGCAGCCCCTCAGGACCCAGCATCCCCCTCTTCACATACTCACTGTAGCTACCAGTTGGGGTTGGGATTCTGCCTCCTTGGCCCCGGGTGACCCTTCTACATGCCTCTGCCCCTGGGAGTCCTTTACACCCTCAGGACACTGGAGACCCCAGGCAGTCCCCCCTCAAATTAACTCCTGTCCTTCCCACCCACGTGCCCCAAAGAAAACTCGGCACCTGTGGTCTCTTTCTCTCTGCATCTTAGAACCACCTTCTTCCTTGCGGTGTGCTGGCTTCAGAGTGTGGCAGCCATTCTGCACGGGACCAGAGGTGAAGGGCGTGGGCCACCACCTCAAGGTTTCAACATCCTCTCTCAAGGGAGCGCTGCATCCTGTGCATGGTAAGAGGGGCCTGCTTCTGTGAGAACGTGTGCTGGGTGGGTGATTGACGGGAGCTGGGGAGGACACGTGGAGGAGGGCTGGGTGAGCCCACTGGCTGATACACCTGGACAGCAGACAGGCAGCTGCCCGGGGAAAATCTTGGTCCAAAAAGATTAAATGGAAATTCCAGAAACAATTCCCAAGTTTTAAATGACTTCTATTATGGTACATTGTAATTGTTCTACTTCAATTATTGTTGTAATTCTTATATTGTTATGATTAGTCATTGTTAATTTCTTACTATACGTGTAGTAATTTGTAAATAAACTCATGTAGGTATGTGTTTACCACCTAGGGACAAAAAGCAGATCCAGGTTTTGGGGATTTGGTACTGCTTATGGGTGTTTTTGGCTTCGGGCACCCAGGAATGTCTTGGAACCAATCCCCAAGGGATGGAGGGGTTCTGTAATGTGGGTGGGTGGAGAGGAAGTGGGGAGACATAGGTCGGGTGAGAGGACAAATTGAGGATCAGATGAGGGATGAATTAACAAATGTGGCCAGGACACAGGGAGCCGCTGGGTCTCTTTCTCTCTGCATCTGTGAGCCTCACGCAGCAAGTGCCTGGGTGATGGGAGGAGTGGGCCAGGGTCAGCTGCGGTAAGGAAGAAACCAATAAACGGACGGCAAGTGTGTGTGTGCACAGGGGGGCAGGCGACGTCCTCTGGAAGCCAGCTCTGCCGAGTCACTGTGGTCCTGGTGGCGTGTGGAATCCACCGGAACTCAGTCTCTGCAGACAAGCTCCGGCCCATCTGAGGATGTGCAGGAGGTGAGTGGGCTCCCCTGGCTGTGCAGCTACAGCACAGGCCAGTGACTCACCCCCGAAGCCTTCCAGAAGCCACTGAGCCAAGTGCCTGGAGCTGCTGCTGCTCGGAGCCCTGGGAGATTCCGGGAGCCTCCACCGGGCCAGGCTAGCTGGTGGCAGGATGGCACCAAAGGGGTTGCTGTACGGTTCTCCGCCATCGCTGGCTGAGAGGAGCCAGATGATTTCCCACAAATTCTGGGACAAATGTTTGCCTTAAGGCTCAGAACGCGGTGCCAAGTTTCGGCCCAATCAGATACTTCTGGGTACTTGCGACTCATTTGAGAAAGAAAGGGAGGGGTAAGAGAAAGAGGGGGAGGGAGAGAGGGAGAAAAGGAGAGAGGGAGAGAGGAGTCCCAAGTCGGGCAGGACGGGAAGGAGAGGCTCCCGGGGGTGGAGGCAGAATGTCCTTGGAGGACAGCAGCCCTGCTGGGTGCACCTGGCAAGAGAGTGGCGAGGCTCTTCCCAAGGTGGGGCAGACTCGTGACAGCAGTGCTGGGGGACAGCTGAGGCTCTGCGGCTGTGGGGGAGCCCTGTCCTCCCTGTGAAGGGCTATCCCAGGATGGCTTTGGGGCTGGGGCTGGACACAGGGCTGCTTAGCATCGTGTGGCCCCTGCCTGGCTCTCTGCAGCTGCACCAAGGCTGCTGTCCTTCTCCAGGGTACCTGGCACCTTGGGCGTCACTACATCCCCAGGGAGGAAGAGTGTGGGTGCAGAGGTGCAGAGGGGTCTTCTGCGTGCGGAGGAGCTGGAGGCTCCAGGAGGGACCCAGCTCTGGGTTCCATGCCAGGCCTGAGGACGGGGGCTCCATCCTGCAAGGCGGAGCCGAGGTGCAGGAGTGCTGGTGTCCTAGAAAGGTGGCCTGGAGCCACACACGTCAGGAGGACACCAGGGACCGGTGGGAAGCCGGGAGGCCAGACTGGAGACCCTGGCAGTGGCGGGTGGAGGACCATGGGACCTGGCTGAGAGTGGCCACTGAGGGGAGAGAAACAGTGGTGATGGGGGGCAGGTGACTGTAGGGTGAGGTACAGGAGGACACCATGCCCAGGATCAGGTGGCCGGGCTCGGCACTCACGTTGGCACTGCCTTTCTGAGTCAGCCTGCAGGGCACAAGCTTCTGCCCCCCTCTCCTGCTCAGCCCCTGCAGTGCAGCCACCAGGATGCTGTGGAGTTTCTCTGGACCCCTGGGTCCCTTACCCGGGCCCACGTGTGTCCTGGACACACCTGTGGTCAGAGTTCCCACAGCTCATCATGCACGGGAGGCACAGCAGCTGTCACCCACTAGCTCTGAGTGCCCTAAGGGCAGGGGCAGTGTGGCCCTGGGTCCAGCCCAGGCAGGTACAGCTCTGGGCTACTGAGTGAGGAGCCCATGAGAGAGGGTCAAGGAAGGGGGCAGGCGCTGGGAGGAAAAGAGGGCAAAGAAGCACAGGAAGACAAGGGCCAGGGGAGGGAGGGGGAGGCAAGGAGGGGAGGGGAGGGCCAGGAGGCTGGCTTCCCCTGAGCCTCTGCCTGCTCTGGTCACTAGATCAGGAACTTCCCCAAGAAAAGGGACACTGAAGGAGGGAGGGAGCAGGGACCCTGGCTCCGGCTGTCACTGGGTCTGCTGGTGACGAGGTCTGGGAGGCCCTGTTATGGCAGAACAAGAGCTGATCCCCTGTGTTCCCCAGAGAGGGCTCCGTCACCGGGCCCGAGCCCACGCCCACTCTGAGGCTGCAGGAGACCAGGACGCATCCAGGGTTGACCCTTGCCCTCTCCCCGTGGTCACTCTCTCCCTCTTTCGCTCACACAGGCTGTCAGTGCTGAGCTTGAGCGAGGGGCTGGGCTTCGGACCAGGCTGGGCAGGTGGCTGAGAGGGGAGCGGCCAGGGGCTCCTGAGGTCAGTCCAGCTCTGCCCCAACTCAGGACTGGGCCTTCGGGAAAATCTACATCTGAGTTTCCTTCTAAGCAAATCAGCCCAAAGGTGAGCTGGGAGGCTGCAGGGTGGGTGGGAGAGGACGCCACCCCACCCAGAGCTTGCTGTGCTCCCTGGATAGAGCCCCTGAGGGTGTCCCGGGGGCCAGGAGGAGGGTGCATCTGAGCCATCCTTGCCATGCCGTCCAGGGGGCTCCGTGAGAGGAAATGGGATGCGGGAGGCTTGGGGAGCCAGGGTCAGCTTCTGAGAATGCTCTAGAACACGAAGCCCGAATCCTCCTAGAACCGTCACGACAGAGGAGGGGCAGGGCAAAGGGGGGCTGAGTCCTGGTGAGGCTCAGCTGGGCGAGGGCTCTGGGAGGCTCTGGGAAGGGTCTTCTGGATCACCACCCCCTGAGAGCGGGCCCACCGTCGGTCGCCCAATCCTGACCGTGGGACCAGTGATCCAGCGGCAGATGAAAACACCGCTCTGAGGGCCATGGCATTAGCCCTGCAGATTTCCTTGCACATTTTAAAACAAAGAATTGAGATTTAAAACAAAAGAAGGTGTGTGAGGCAATGGGTGTGTCAATGAGCTTGACTGAGCTCTTCCCCATGGTCACATATATCAAAACCACATGTTGACACCATTAAGATGTACAATTTTTATCTGTGAATTAGACATGTACATAAGTCAATTTTAAGTTATAATATTGTTTCCTCTAAATCCACTTCACTGGATGGGCGGGACCTGCCCACCTGAGGCAGGATCAGGCAGGGATGGTGGAGGCCGCTGCGTCTGGTGTAAGGGACCCGGGATCTGCCCTTGTTGGGGTGCAACATGTGTCCCAAGGGTTTCTCCAGGTGCCACTGCACACACTGCAAATTTCACAGCCACACCGAGTCTCTCTTGTTTTCCTGTTTCACAGGTGAGGGAATCGGCCCTCAGGTGGGAAGTGGTCAGCGTTGGTCTCCGTCCTTCCAACCTGCAGCCTACAGGCGTGGCCAGCAAGGGCAGAACCAGGTCCTGACGGAGGCTGGGAAGGAGCCAGGTGGACCCCGAGGGGTGGGGGCAGAGACACTTGGAGCCAGGAGACTGGATCCCTGGTGGTGCTGCGAGGCGTGTAGTGGGCAGAGAAGGCCTGGCTCTTTGCAGGGACCACCCAGGCCTGGGCGTGCGGCGGGTGGCTGTGGCTGGTCAGGCTTCTCCGCATCTTAGACTCCGCTGTTGGATTACACTTCTGCAGCACAGAAGACGCGGGCTGGACGGAGCCTGGAGACATGCCCGGGGAACCTCCTGCCCCAGGGCGCCTCTCGGTTCAGCACTGCCCACCTCCTGGGCGCTCACCTTTATCCGCTGTCCTCTGTGTGTTTTGCAGTGGGCCTGGGTCTCAGGGTCTCGGGCCAGCGCCCCACCTGGCCCTCAAGCTCCATTCAGGAGACCTGTGCTGGGAGGGGCAGGGCGTTTCCTCTCACTGTGGCGGGGCCTGGGGAAAGGCCAGGATGGAACCCTGGCAGGGCAGGTGGAGCCTGAGGGCCAGCGGGTGGGAGGGAGCCGGCTCTGGAATTCAAGGTCCCAGCAAGAGCCCAGCTTGTCCACTTTTTTGCAGAGGGCCACTCAGACAAGCACCTCAGCGCTCAGAGCCCAGTGATCTGTGAGCTGGGAGGACACAGGGCCTCTGGCGGGCAGCTGGGAAGTCTGGAGGTGCAACAGGAAATGCCTGTCAGCCCTGTGGAGGCCCAGGAGCCGGTGACCACGGAGGGGTTTGCAAAGCACTTAGCCGGCTGCTGTCCTAAGTGCCTAATAAATGTGAACTACTACTATTATTATTATCATCATCATTATTGTTACTTCCACCGTGTTGCCATTCTGTCCTGGGGCTGTTTCACTTTCTGCCCAACTCGCGGTACCGCCCTGAGCAGCCAGCGTGACTATGCCACAGCACGTTCTTTGCTCTGCCCAGTGGGGTGTGAAGTCACGGGCATGTGAACCCCATCCCTCTCCTCCAGGGTGGGCTGTGTGGCAGCTGCTGTCATTCATGCCACACCCTGCTGGAGGGGACATTTCTGTTGTGAGCACACTGGCCTATGCTGCAGGTGAGAGGACAACTCTGACCTCCCGACCTGTGACCACCCCACCTGTGACCTCCCCACCTGTGACCTCCCCACCTGTGACCTCCCCACCTGTGACCTCCCCACCTGTGACCACCCCCACCTGTGACCTCCTGGCCTGTGACCACCCCCACCTGTGACCACACCAAAGTGGCCTCCCACCTGTGACTACCTGATAACCCCACCACTCCCACCTGGGACCACCCCCACCTGGGACCACCCCCACCTATGACCTCCCCACCTATGACCTCCCCACCTGTGACCTCCCCACCTGTGACCTCCCCACCTATGATCTCCCGACCTGTGATCTCCCCCACCAGGGACCTCCCCGACCTGTGACAACTCTACCTCTTTCTCCACTTCAGAGATGAGAACAGAGAGCTGGGAGGCTGCAGCTGGCACATGGATCAGGATTTGGGGGCAGCGCTTCTGCCCATTGCCCTGTGTGCCAGGGACATGAGGGTTTTGCTCATGGCTAACCTGGGCTGAAGATCTGAATCAATGGCCACTGCTATGGAGGCCCAGTAATGGAGGGGCGCCATGCACTGCCCTGTTGGGAAGAGAATCGTAATCCAGGGGGAAGTGAGCCAGGCATCAAGGCATGGGAGTGCCACATGCTCCAGGATGTCATCTTCCTTGGTTGCTTAGTAGCCATGTGACAGTTGGGAGCTGGGAGCTGGCAGACCTCGCTTTCAGGGCACACACGGGCTGCTGTGTTTTAGTAAATAAAGTTTTACAGGAGCACAGCCACATCCATCTGTGCATTGAATGTGTGTGTGTGTGTGTGTGTGTGTGTGTGTGCGTGCGCGCACACGTGCACATGTGTGACATACTGTGGGTGGACCACTGGGCAACATTCCTGGCACAATTTTTCATACAGGATCTCACAGTTTCTGAGACTGGCCTTCAGCTCTCAGTCCTCCTGTCTCAGCCTCCCGCTGGAATAACAGGCAAACCCCCCACCCCCACCTGGTGCCCAGTTGCTGTGCGTTGTTGATGGCTGTCTATGCACCACAAGGGAAGAGCTGAGTATTTAGAATAGGAACCATCTGACCTTTAAAGCTAAGATATTTACTATTTGGCCATTTATAGAAAAACTTGTCTGATTCCTGGGTAGATGTCATCTCTTGAATCTCAGTTTCTGAATGAAAAACTGGCTTCTGAGTGAAAGCTCCAGAGGATGCAGCAAACATGAGTTCTTGCAGCCTTGGTGGGAGCTGGTGCAGGTGGGAGTTGGTCCAGGTGGGAGCTGGTGCAGGTGGGAGATGGTGCAGGTGGGAGCTGGTTCACAGTGGGAGCTGTTTCATGGGAGCTGGTGCAGGTGGAAACTGGTGCAGGTGGGAACTGGTCCAAAATGGGAGCTAGTATGTGGGAGCTGGTGCAGGTGGGAACTGGTGCAGGTCGGAACTGGTCCATAGTGGGAGCTGGTGCAGGTGGAAACTGGTCCAGGTGGGAGCTGGTGCAGATGGGAACTAGTCCACTGTGGGAGCTTGTGCAGGTGGGAGCTGGTATAGATGGGAGATTGTTCAGGTGGGAACTGGTGCAGGTGAGAGCTGGTTCAGGTGGGAACTGGTCCACAGTGGGAGCTGGTGCAGGTGGGAATTGGTCCATAGTAGGAGCTGGTGCAGGTGAGAGCTGGTGCAGGTGGGAACTGATCCAGGTGGAACTCCTGCAGGTGGGAACTGGCACAGGTGGGAGCTGGTGTGTGGGAGCTGGTGCAGGTGGGAGATTGTTCAGGTGGGAACTGGTGCAGGTAGGAACTGGTCCATGGTGGTGGGAGCTGGTATACGGTGGGTACTGGTTCACAGTGAGTGCTGGTTTACATGGGTGCTCGTCCATGGTGACAGCCGTTTTACCATGGCAGCTGGTCCATGGGGGGTACTGGTCCATGGTGGGTGCTGGGTCACGGTGGGTGCTGATTCACGATGGGAGCTGGTTCCCAGTGGGAGCTGGTTCCCAGTGGGAGCTGGTCCATGGTGGGTGTTGATTAGAGTGTGTGTTGATTCACGGGGGGAGCTGGTTCACAGTGGGAGCTGGTCCGTGGTGGGTGCTGGGTCATGGTGGGTGCCTGTTTAGAGTGTGTGCTGATCCACGGGGGGCGGTGCTGGTTCCCAGTGGGAGCTGGCTCATAGCAGGTACTGGCTAGAGGATGGATGATTGGAGGGCTGGGGCAGGACCTCTTGCCACACGAGGTGGGGTGGAAGAGTGACTTGGCAGGCCAGCCTCAGGGGGAGGTGGACCTGAGCCATGCCTGACTCTGCCCTAGCCTTGTGACTTTGGGAAAGTGATTGCAACTTTCATCTTGTTGTGAATCACCAGATATTGGGGTATCTGCTGGGATTCTGCATGTTAATTCACAAAAACAAATGCAGACAAGTGTTGATGAGGTTGGTTAAACTGCAGCCCTCATCTGATGTCGGTGGGAACAGAAAACACTGTGGCCACTGTGGGAAACATTTTGATAGTTTCTTAGAAATTTAAACCCATATTCACGAACGAGCAATTCCACTTCTAGATATCTACCGGGGTCTGCACCTGGTCTGCTGCCTGGGGACCTGCGGGCGGAACATCCACAGGAGGGTTTTTCACAGTAGCTCAGCTGGAGCCTGAATCTGGAATGTCCCTCCCAGGCCCATGTGTCAAAGCTTGGTCCCCAGAGGTGGTGCTGTTGGGAGGTCGTGGAACCTTTAAGTGTTGGGGTGTAAGGGGCGGCCTTAGGCCAATAGAGGAGTGCCCTCATGGGGACATGGGGCTCCATTTCTTCCTCTTCTTCCCCCCCCCCCCCCCCGTCCTGGCCCTGGGAGTAACTTTGCAGCACCACGGGCTCCCCGGCATTGGTGCCCTGCCTCCCTAGGCCCCAGCACCAAAGCAACCCTTTCCTGGGATTATGTCGGGTATTTGTTAGGGTGGCAGAGAACCCACTGGCCCTGGAGTTGTCAAGTGGAAGCAGCCTGCGGGCCCAGCGGCTGACCAAGAGATGTTGGAATCAATGGCGTATCATCGGGGAAGAAAAAGAAACGGAGCACCATGATGCTCCCGAGAGCTGACCTAAAGCACATTGTGCTAAGTGAAGTAGCTGGGTGCAAAGGGCCACCTGGGGACCGAGGCCACATGCCCAAAATGCCGGCACGGGCAAATCCACAGATGAATGGCAACCGGGGGAGGGGAAGGGGGTGGTGACGGCAACGGGGCCTGAAGGGTCTTTATATGGGGTTATGCAAATGTTCTGAAGCCAGGTGGTGGCTGCACAACTGAAAATTTACTAAGTGTCATTGAATCGCACACTCAGAATGAGCGGTGTCCTGGTTTGTCAGTGAACTGCTAAGGTCAGCTCTTGCATTGCACAGAGGAAGGCACCCTGGCTGCCTGTGCAGCAGAGATTCTCATTTTCTTTCTGGCCGGGCTGAGCCATCATAAACCTGAATGGTGGCCCCAGCCCTGGGTGTGGAAGACCTCTGAGCTCCCACCAGCACCGGGGCTCTCACATGGACGACTTGGAGCCTCCGCTGTAAGTTGGGAGTTGTAGGCGTTCCTGGAACCAGGGTGTAGTTCTGGATCGACTGCTGTGTCCCCCCAGATTTATGTATATGGGATGGAATGGGGAACAGAGCCTTTGAGAAGTGATGGGGTATGGATGAGGTTTGGGGTCAGAGCACCCATAATAGGTTTGGTGCCCTAGTAAAGGGATACGGAGACTAGAATTTTCTCTCTTCCTGTGAACACAGAGCAAGAAATTCTGTCTATAAACCAGGAGACAAGCCCTCCCCAAGAACCCGGTCAGGCGGCCACCTTGATCTTGAACTTCTAGTCTCCAGATCATGAGAAACAGATGCCTCTTGTGCAGGTCTGTGGAGAGCAGCCCCAAGTAAGACTCCCGTAAATCACAGCGCACTTGGTACGCCCTCAGCACCGGAATCTTCTCAGACCAACAAACCAATGCAGTGGCCACGTGGGGCTCTGTTTTCCTTCCCCAGCTGACACACATCTTCACTTCCTGTTCATGCTTCTACTGTGGAAGTTTGGAGAACAGAATGAATCTTGTGCTTAGAGGCAAAGACCAGAACCAGCTCCTGGCTTTGCTGCTAGCCAGCCACGTGACTCCTCCCTCTGCATCCCACTGTTGGGGCTTTGGGGAGGCTCAGTGAGAAACCCTTTGCTGTCTGTGGACGTGCCAGGTGGTGTGGGCTGCTGACCCCAAGACCTGCAGCATGACACGTTCTCCCACGGTAGAGACCTGTGGTGGGAGGCTACCTGTGTTGGAGGACGCCAACGGGGCCTTCCAGAGCCCAGGGGTTTTTGGGTCAAGGGGCCAGAGGTTTCTGCCCTGCTGTGGGTCTGCCCTGAAGAGATTGCCAACCTTGGTGGTTCTCTCCAGTGCCCGCAGTAGGGGCTCTTGGAGGAACTCCACCATGCGGGCAGTTTGGTACCGTCTGAAGCTTGCCAAGCCCTAGAATCATCAATGTTGGGCAAGGTTCGGGATGCAGGGAAGAGGCCTGGGTGTGCCTGAGCTTTGATGAGTCTGAGGAGCCCCATGTTGGTGGTTTTGGTTGGAAAGTTTTGAGGTAAAGACGTGCCTTATCTGTCCTGGTCCCTGTCCTCTGAACCGACCCCAGGAAACTTCCTACATCTCCCAGAGCTTCACCTCTTTCCCCAAGAAGGCAAGGTGCGGGGGGATCAGAGTCTCTGCCAGGCAAGGCCATGTGGACGCGTGTGCCTTGTGCCCAGCGGGGCCAGTTTGCCGGGTTCTTCTTTCCTTCTGGAATCCCTGCCTGCTCCCTGGTTTCCACCGTCTGTCCTCACCATTTGGCATCTGCTGTACCTGTTCCCGTCCTGTCTGGGTATGGAGCTGAGTGGGGCATCCTCGCTGGCCCTGAGGCCCAGACGGAGGGACTCTTCTGCCCACTGCTGCCCCAGAGCCCTGGAGAGAGTCTGTGGAGGAACTTGATGTTGTGTCAAGTACCAACTCCTTTATCATGAGGGAGGAGAAGACTCTAGGGACAATGTGGGGCATTCCCGAAAAGGCACAGGGCTCAGGAAGACAGGACCCATGCTCCAAGGCCAAGGGTCAGGAATCTCAGGGATGGAGGGGATTCACGAGCTGGTTCCTTGGCCTCCTGTGAGAAGCATAGAGAAGGGGAACAGGAGAAAAGACTTCGAACAGCATGCGGTGCCCAGGAGGCCTCCGTGGAAACTGTGGCCCCCCTGTGCTGGGCGGCAGGGGGTGTGGTGTTCTTGGTCTCCTCAAGTTCACCAGCATCAGTTCCCAGAAGCAGCTGCAGAAAGAGCCCACTCTGCTCCCTATTTACCCGGGTCGCTTTAATTTGAGCAAATACGCAGAGCACAGATTGCTGGGTTGCGTTCTCCCTTGGAAAACACGCTTGGTAAATACGAGCTCGCGCTATTATCTCGGAACGGGCAGGGTTCGCCTAAACACAGACATTTGGTAATTACCCCTGGAAGCATTTGCTTTGTGCAAAGAGGATCGACATGGGGCTGCCTCTCCTGCTCTGCCCCCAGCTTGGCCGGCATCAGCTCCTCAAGAGCCAGAGGAGTTAGTGGGGCTCCCGCCTCCCTTAGCCACCGGCCCCGGGTGAGGATCAGACGTCCTGCTGCACGGGACGTTTTTCCCTTGGAAGGGGGCATTGCACAAACGTGTCTCCAGATAACTTTAAAAATGGAAGCTTCTTTTCCCTTTATTGTTTTTTCCTTCTTCTGGTGAAATGGAAACTAGTAGGCCCGACCCGGCCAGGAGTGCGGCAGATCCACGGGATGAATTTCAATCTTCACCCTTTTTTTTTAAATTTTAAATTCAATAAAGGCTACTTAGGGCCAAGAGACTTTTTGGCTCTAAAAAGCATGTAAACATGAGTCACTGTTAATAAGGTGAGCACTTTACTTTGGGATTAGGCCTAAGTGACAGGGCCCTGGTCCCTTATTCCTACTTTGGGACTGCGCCAGGAGAATGCTTTGTGCTGTTCTGAAAAAGGCAGAATTAGGCGTTCCATTTATTCTATTGATCTTAATAACCTCCTCTCATAAATACTTACTTTATGACATCAGTGAGAGGGGGCAGTGGTAAAACCCAGAACAGCAGCAGTAGTTGCTTTGAGATGTTCTGTGAGCACCTCGGTGAGGTCGTTGACAGCCAGCTGTGCTGTCAGGACAGTTCCAAGGTGGCCTTCCACCCCTTTCCCTGAATGTGCAGGAGGACAGGGGGCTCAGTGTCAGCTCCTGTTCATTAGGTGCGTTGCGTTTTCCTACTGGGAACTGGGATTTCCTGCAGATCCAAGGACCAGAGAACGCCCAGTCGGTGGGTGAAACAGCGCAGTGCTTTAAGGTGTACCACACACGCCTGCCTCCTTTGGTTTGTTCTCTCGGTTTTAAGAAGAAGAGCTTGAGGTTCCGAGATGCGCCATGACCCTGTTGCCACGTTGAAGTCCTTGGTTCAGTTCTGCATCATTTCTCTTTAAACAGTGTTGCTTCTCCTTTTTGACTCCCTGGGGAACAGTTTCCCTCGGGCTGGGCCCCAGGAGCTGGTGGGTGGGGCAGTCCTGGGAAAGGGAGGTCTGGCTCGCCTTTGTTCTGGGGGCTGCCGATGGCTGGCTCTTGGCCGAGGAGTCCTTCCGGGGGCTCTGCCTCACTTCCGCAGGCCTGAACTTGCACTCAGGGGTCAGAGCAGCAGACGGGCTGCGCTCCCAGGACTGTCCCGTGTCCCTGGGACTCCCCACGTGGTGCTTTGCTCCAGGCCTTCTTTGGGAAGGACTTCCAGCCCAGAAGAGAGTGCAGGGGACTTTTGCTCCTGAGGACCTCACCCAGTGCCAGGGCCTCACTCCGCCTGTAGTGTGGGGACTGATTTCCAGCTGCCATTTAAAAAGAAGAAGGAGGAGGAGGAGGCGGGAAGTGGGCGAGCTAGGGAGGGAGGGAGGGAGGGAAGGAGGCAAGCCTGTCATCAATGACCCTACTCGGAGGACTCCTGCTTTGATCTAGTTTTCACCTAGGATTTCCACAAGGGCGTGTTGGAGCAGAGGGCACACGGTGGGTCCCTGTGGATGTGGGCTTGGAGCTCATTCCTGTGGTCTGCTTGGAGCCTCGGTCTCCTCATCCGCTCACTCAGTCACCTTTCCGCTCGCTCAGTCACCTGTACAATGCTCACACCCCTCTGCACAGAGGAGGAAATGAGGCTCAGAGGCACGGTGGGCGTTTGAAACCAGAACGTCCAATGCCCTTTGCCTCCTGAGGCTTGGTGCGTCTTCCAGCTTGAGCCCGGCCCCGTGGGCTCAGAAGAGCTGCCGTGTGTGTCACCAGCCTTAACGTGGAAGTCAGTGGCTCTCAGACTTCTGTGTTTAATAGAGGCAGATTTATTTTTCATGTGATTCAAGGACAGATGAGGAAGGGCAGCCCCATGAGGCTCAGTGGCCGCCCCAGGTCCAGCCCTCCCTGCAGCTGTGGGTCACCCTACCCTGTGCTGGGCCCCTCCATTCCCAGGACACGGGTCAACCTCCTGGCCATCACCTCCATTCCCTCACCAGGTGGCTACCTGGGAGCCGTTTATTGCAGGACAGGAGGGGTATTTATACATTCCACACAGCTTATCTTAATTAATATACACTAGATACAGCAGTCAACCAATAAGGAATCTCCACACTTAATGGCTCGCTGGCGTTACTTCACAAACCACTCCCTCTGGCAAAATGCCAGGCGCCATGCTGACTTGTTTACAGACCCTAACAGCTACCTTCCTCAGTCGGCTGCCCTCACTTGCAGGGCCAGCTCCCCCTGCAGCTGCCGTCTGACCCCCTGCCCTCACCTGGGGACCCTGGGTGGAGGAGTCACAGCTGCCTGTCTGCAGTGCCCCAGAGCTCTGGCTCCCTGCTCACCTGGAAGGGTCCTCTCAGAGGTGGACTGCTGGCTCCTCTGCTTTCCAGAATGTTCTGTGGCTCTCTGGCTGCTGCCCTTGCTGGAACACCTCCTCTCCTTCTGCCCTCTCTCCAGGCTCCTGTCTTGTTCTCTGCTCTCTGGAATCGGGCTTCCTGTCCCCCCACCCAGGCTCCTCAGGGGGCCAAAGACCACCCCGTTTAGACCTTAGGCCCCTTCTTTCCCTGCCTGGGTCAGCTCTGTCCTGCTCTTCCAGCCCCTCCCTCCTCTGCGCTGGAGGGGCTCTGTCTGCAAGAGCCAGCGGACATTCTGTTATTTAATTGGATCGTGGTAAGTTCTTAGATCATCCTTCCTACATGGTCATCAACCCCAGGACTTTTGCCCTTGCTGTCCTGGGTCTGGAACACCCCTTTCCTGTCCCAAGTTTCTGCTTCTATTCAAATAGCGGCCACTCATCCCTCCGTTCCCTGCCCCAGGGCGGTTCCCAGCCTTTCCCCTGTTGCCTGTTTTCCTCTTGGTTTTTCTCTGAGCCCCGCCCCTTTTCCTTCTCCCACCTCAGGACTGTGACTGCACGTGCACGTGTGGGGTCATCTGGCTCTTGTCCAGCCCTGTCCTCACGCACAAGCCAAGCTCCAAGATGGTAGAGCATGTGTCACCTCACTCACTGCTGACCCCAGCTCTAAGGTGGAGCTGGCCTGCTGTGTTCTGTTTGCAACCTGGGCAGGGGGCAAGGAGGTCACTTGTGCGACTGTAGCATGTTGCTGTGACCCAGGGCCTGCTGGGGTTGAAAATTCCGTATCTATAGGAGGAAAGAAAGCAGGAAGGGAGGAAGTGAGGAGGAAGGGAGGAGGCAGCCCTGCACCTGGGTTCCTCATCCTCTGCAGGCCCTGGGCAGAGCAGGGGCACCCCCTGGCTCAGTCTTTGCAGGGATGTGCCCTGTGGTGTTTGGAGCCCCAGTGTGGCCAAGGGCCATTTCCTCTGTGGCCAGAGTTCTTGTCACCTACGTGCCTATAGCTGGCTCTGCAGTCTGTGGCTGCCCCTGTGCTGTGCAGGTGGGCAGCAGGTGGGCAGCAGGTGGGTGGCAGGTGGGCAGCAGGTGGGTGGCAGGCTGGCTCCAGCTCCCCACAGCCTGCAAGGCTGCCCTGGCTGGTCATGTTCTGGGCTGGGTCTGGTTTGGTCAGCCTGGCTTAAGCCGTCCCTGGGAGTCAGCAAAGATTCTCAATCTCACATTTAGCAAGGGACAGAATCATTTCCTCTCAAGTACCCCCTAGCATTCAACGAGGTGACAGGGAAAGTGTCTGCCTTCCTTTGTCCTGACAGAAGCAGATGGCTTCCCCCCATTTTGCTGATATAAGGACAGGGCCTGTGGGTCTGCTCGCGCTGTGCTGTGCTGACACGGTTGCAGGCTGGCTCCAGCTCTACATGGTTGCCCACGTACCTGGACATGCTCTGGGCTGGGCCTGAGGGGAGGAGACTCTGGAGGAGATGATGTTAACAGTGGCTCTTTATGGGTGATGAGAGGAGGAGGAGGAGAGAGAGTCAATCCCAACAGAGGGAGGCAGCCAGCGAGTGGTGTGGAGGGTGGAAGTCAAGACGAGGACCCTTGCCGTCAGGGCGGAGGAGGACGCAGGACAGGTGAGACGCAGCGAGGAGTGGGAGGTAGAAAGGGGAGCTCGGGTCCATGGGCTGAGGTGAGGACTTCTCCGTGAGTCCATAGAGAGTCGGAGAGGATCACGGGCTTGATGTGGAGAGATCTCCGCTGGTCACAGGGTAGAGAGGGAAGAGGAGGAGAAGGGGACAGGTTAGGATGTCACTGAGGACAGAGAAGGAGGAGTGGTGAGGGAGAAGGGAAGACAGTTGGACGAGCTGGCCTTGGAGCGGGCAGTGGGATGATTGGCAAGTCCAGGGAGCCTCCCCGCTCGAGTTGACAGTGGGGATCTGTGAGTCACGCTGGAATGACCACGTCACTAGTTTTCATCCTGTCCTGAAGAATCTTTAGTCTCATAAGTTTGAAGAGAAGGTCTTCTCTCAAGAGATTCGGGAGAAATAGAGTAAATACAAAGAGAAACGAAAGGGCACACACTGTCTCACTGTTGCCGGGTCCCCACCACAACAATGACTACTGAAGTCCCCAGGTGAGGACCTGGCTCCTTTACCCCGGTGACTCTGGGAACCTGCTCAGTGTTGGCTCTTGGTTCCCCAGAGGTTGGTTGGGCTCTGCCGCAGTCTGGCTGGGCACAAATCATGAACCACTCAAGCAGGAACCAACTTTATTTCTGAACTCCGCCAACGCCACCCACGTGGCCCTTCCAGGCACACCACACACCAACCGGAACTCCTTCCCCCCTGGGCTGCACACACTCACTCTCCGAATCCTGTGAGAACTCAACAGGAACTCCAAAGTAGCGGGACCGGAGGCAGCAAGAGCCGCCCTATACCCAACAGTAAAGGTCTAATATACAATTGAATCAATCCAGCATCATCTTAATGGCTCGCTTCTCAACCATTACTTCTGGCAAAATGCCAGGGGCCATTCTGACTTGGCTGTGGCTCTCAACATCTCCCCGCTTCTGTTTAATTGAACAACAAGCATGTGGCTTAGGGACCGCGCCTGTTAGGTTGTCCAATACTACATATGTCCTTACCCGTCATCAGATGAGCTGACCTCAAGGCGTCAGCCTCCTGTCTTAGGTTGGTACCATTGCAATTGGATCTTACCCATCATTGACTACCAGTTCAGCATACAGCCATCCTTGTGGATAGGCCTTTGCACCAGTGGGGGGGGGGGGTGAGGTTCTTTGCCTCAGCTCTGTTGGCCCCCAAATTTGGCCTTGGTGCCAGTGTGGGGGGGTAAGGTTCTTTGCCTCAGTTCTGTTGGCCCCCAAATTTGGCCTTGGTGCCAGTGGGGGGGGTGAGGTTCTTTGCCTCACCTCTGTTGGCCCCCAAATTTTAGACCATCACAAGCAGAAGGGAGGAGGATGCAAAATGCCATGACACCAAGCCAAATGATGGTTCCTTTTGGAAAAATTGTACCACTGATGACACCATCAGCAAAGATACCCCAGCACTACCACAATTCGCTGCACCAACAGATAGTTCACAATGTATACAAGCGATACATAGTCCAGGCAAGTTCTGCAAGCAGTTCAAAGCGGAGGAACCCATCAATATGTCCATTTCCTCCCAAAGGAAATCGACTCCTTGATTTAGCATTACTTGTTGAGTTATTATTCATTGATGCATCAGTTTATACAGTTTACTGTGATAGCTATCAAAGAAGCTGTAGTTTGGTTTTATCTTTGTCTTCACCGGCACCGGGATGGCCACAGCCGAGTCGGAATGGCCCCTGGCATTTTGCCAGAAGTAATGGTTGAGAAGCGAGCCATTAAGATGATGCTGTGGCTCTCAACAGGGCTCCAGCTGCCCACGGGGGTGACAGGTTCCATGGCCCCCTCTCGGGACATCTTGGCTTCTCCCGGCTCACACTCCCCCTGGCCTGCTGTGCCCGACCTCAGACAGGCATATTCCAGAAGTTGCCCTCAGCCACAGCACGTGTGAAGCCTCTCAGTCCCAGCTGTGCCCGTATTCCTACCAGGTCTCTTGGCTGAAGGAGATCAAGTAAACTTGAAGGACCCCGGAACAGGCTACTAAAAGGGGATTTTTAAAACCAAGGGGCAGGGTAGGGGTATTAGCTCAGCTATCTTGCAGAACACCATAGGCCCAGTAGCTTCAGCAACAGAAACTTACTTTTGCAGGTGGAGGCTGGGGGTCTGGGATCAGGGTGCCCTAGGTGGGTGGGCTCCGGGGAGGGCCCTCTTCCTGGCTGGCAGAGAGCCACCTCTTCCATGTGCCCTCACATGTGCAGAGAGAGTGCTTTCTCCTCCTCTTCTTTGAAGGCCACCAATCCCACGAGGACCTGACTCTCCTGACCTAATGTACTGTGATCGCCTCCCAGGCCCCTCTGCCTCACAGCATCAGGTATGGGGTGTCATTACTTTTTTAAGTCATTGTTAATTCAAGATCCAGAAACAGAAATTACATAACCCTCAGTGGCTTTTATTGTGTGTTAAGTTATTTGCACTTTTTTTTTTTTTATAAAATAAAAGTATAACCTGGCATGGTAGCATTAATTGTTAAATTTAGGAGATCACATGGCACAAAATACTCTGCAGGTGGGAAACCGAGGCTCAGAACGCTAAGCGCACACAAACTTGGAAGAGAGGGGTCAGCGTGCAATGCCCAGGTTCTGACTGTTTCACACCATGACAACCGCCAATTTCAGTCTGGCTGTGGCCACAGTGACTGAAGTTGATGGATCCAGTTAGGTGACATGTTACCGTGTAACTTTCCTCATCTTTTGTGGACTTCTCAGGTCAGTGGCACCCACCCTGCACCCCTGGGAACTCCTCGGCGTCCTCTGCATACCCTGAATAAGTAGGTTGAACTGTTTCAGGGTTGGTAAACTATAGCCCAGAGGCCAAATCAGGCCACTGAGTTTTTAAAAAATGGTTATTTATCATGGCAAAATGCACATAGCAGAATCGACCATCTTAACCATTTTGAAGTTCACAGCTCAGGTGCGTTACTAAATGCTGCGTTGGTCAGCCTTCTCACCTCTGTGGCCAAGAGAACAATTTTAGAGGGGGAGAAGTTTATTTGGGGATCATGGTGTCAGAAGTCTCATTTTGGGGGGCACCTCTGTCTAAATCATGACAAGTACCTTCACCTTGTGCTGCCATCACCACCAGCCATCTCCAGGTCTCTCTCATCTTCCCAGGCAACTACTGCGTGCCATGAAACAAGACCCCTGTCCCCTGCCGACCCAGAAATCTCCACTTGACTTTGCATCTTTATGCATTTGACTGCTCCAGGTACTTCACAAAATGGGATTATGAATGCACAACAGTGAGACTCTTCATCATTTACAACCACAAGAATGGGCAGTTATACCCATGCATGTATGATATACTTTACTGTCATGTATGTCGTATGTCTAAAAAGAACAAATTGTGTGTATGTGTGTGTGTGTGTGTGTGTGTGTGTGTGTACATTCATACATACAAGCATATATAAATTTCTGTCTTTATGAAGGCTGAATAATATTCCATTGCATCTATAATGTGGGCATGCCACATTTTGCTTTGCTTATCTATTCACATGTTGGTGGGCACTTATGTTGCTCCACCTTTGATTATTGTGAATAATATTCCCAAGGACATGGGTGTAGAAATCATTGCTTGGTTTTGTAAATGAGTTTTCAGTGGAATATAATTGTGCCCACCCATTTATACATGGTCTATGGCTTCCAGTGGTGGAATTGAATGTTTGCACCAGAGACGGAATCTCCTCAAAACCAAGAATATTTGCTGTCTGGTCCTTTATAGAAAGAGTCTTTCAAGCTTTTAACTAATGGGACTAGGGCCTCAATCAGGTTTTGCCTAGCTTCTGAGCAGAGCATTTCCTATCCCTGGGGCTCAGTTTCCCCCTCTGTACAATGAAAGTTTGGGTTATTCTGTGATTTTCTAATTGTGGTTTCTGGGTCTCTGGGGTCACCAGTAGTGCTCACGGTGGGGTCTATTGGTAGAGCGGACACTGGTGGGAATGGGGTAAAGCTCCAAAACTCTCCGCCCATTCATCCCAAACTTCTCCATCTTCTCTCTTCTGTATCTCAGACTGGACATGTTTTGCTCAAGATTTACTTGGAACCAAAAAAAAAAAATGTTAGCTTTGGAAAATGTTTGGCCCTGGGACAGGAAGGAGCTGGGTATGTCCTGGGTCTTTTGATCCCAAGGTGGGTTCTGGGTGTCGTGAGATTGTGAAAAGCCAGTTGGGAGGGGGAGACCCAGTCCTTCAGGTGGGGCACATGGCATTCCTCTCAGACAGCAGCCACTCTGGGAGATGGAGGAGGTGCTCAGAGTTGGGGGGCACAGCTCTTCTGGGCCCTTGGGTATTGCTTTGCCATGATGTGGATGATGGAAAGGGAAGTGGAACATCTCTGGGAAATGTGGCACCAAAGGGTCCTTCAAGGCAGGGTGGACAGAGCTCTCACCCCAGACCCTGCTCTCAGCTCCAGTGTGTTTGGTGAGGTCCCCTGGGATTCCAGATTGCCACACAGGAGGTGAACACGTCCTGGCTCACCTGTTGATGGCCTAGAGATCTGTACTGTGGAGCCTCCTGGTCCCTCTGCGTGGGTGCTGGGCCCGCACAGAACTGTCCCATTATCCTGAGCCTGTGTCAGGTGGCTAGGAGGAACAGCCCAGTCGTACCACAAATAAATAAGGCATGCATTTCTAAAATATCCCCAGTTTGTCTCCAAACTGGCCTTGTAAGGAGATCCAAGTGGTGTCCTCACGGCTCCTCTAGTGTATTATTTCAATTCACTGTTTTGGAGGCTCGGGCACGTGGAATGGTGGTGTCTGTGTTCCCGTTGTCCTGGATCTGGAGGTACAGTGTACCTGGGCCTGTGCCTCCTCTCGGGGCCGGGGGCATTATTTGCTGTTGAGCTTGGGGTCCTGTGCATTCTAGGAGGAGCTGGTCTGGAGGACTGTAGGCTCTGCCAGTTCTCCTGACAGTCTGCACTTGAGCTTCAACGGCACACATGGGGGACACCTGTCCTGCCTGGTCCTGAGGTGGCCGCTGTGCACCCTGGGAGGAGACTCTGATTATCATTCACATCAGGGGGAACAGACCTCAGAGAGGGAGGGCCCTTCCCCTGAGATGAGAAAGAGACACGTTCTTATTTTAATAAGATCAGGTTTAGGTGAATTCTTAACTTCAGCACACAGTAACTAGTGACCAAGCTGGGTTTCTGATTGGGCCTTCCATGTGACTGCTGTCCCTCACCTGACCCGCCCCCTTGTCCTAGAGGAATGCCATGTGCTCACGGTTCCTGTTCTAGAGTGTGGCTCTCTCCATTCTCCACGGCTTGGCTGCTTCTTCAGGTGGGAACCCCCATATCACGGAGGCTAGTGCTTCTGGAGCCTGCTCTCCTGAGATTTTCTGAGGTGGCTGCAGGGGGCTGCCTGGGTTGGTGTTGTGGGCCCGGCCACCTGGGCGCTGAGGTTCCTCCCGCCACTTCCCGGAACACGGTCTTGCCAGTTCCCACCCACCTTCTCTTCCCTCTCATGGAAGGGGCTCACATCGATGGCCTCAGGACTTGCTCCGGCCCCTGCCTCTTTCGGGTCCATACTCCGCTGTCATTTCCCTCTGGAAGGGCATTCTCTTCCTCAGAGAGTCTCCTGTCCCTTGCTGTCCCCCTCACCCTGTTTTGTCACAACACACATCATTTTCCGACACTCTCACAGGAATCAGCAAGCTTTCTATAAAGGGACAGAGAGCAAACAGTTTCAGCCCTGGGGGCTCCGTGGGCTCTGTGGTGGCCACTCATTTCCTCTGCTGCAGTACAAAAACGTCCACGGACAAGGCGTAAATGGATGAGCCTAGTGTTTCAATAAAACTTTATTTACAAGAAAGTGTGGCGGGCTGGACTTGGCCCACGGAGTATGCTTTTGTCTCAATCATCTGACAGAATGTAGGGAACTTACATAGGGGAGATTCTTGACTCTGTTCCAGAACCTAGAATGTAGTTGTCACTCAGTGGATACTAAATTATCAATGAGTGAGTGCTTGAATTTCTCCCTTTCCTTTTAAAAAACAGCTTTATTGTATATTCAGAGAAATGTAATTTGATCAGTTTCACTGACCAATACCTCCCCTCCCTCCCCTCCCACCACTCTGTAAAATTACTATGCACCAATAAAAAGGAAAAATGGCTTAACCAAGATATAATTTGCATAGGTAGAGTTCACCCATTTAAAGAGCACAGTTCAACCCTGTGCTGTCAACCCCTCCCTCGTCCTCCCCAGTCCTGACCCAGCCCTAGGCAATCACTAATTTATTTCTATCCCTTTGGATCTGACTTCTCTGGCCACTTTGAATAAGTGGAGTCACACAAAACGTGGCCTTGTGCAACTGCTGCTTTCCTGCACGATAACATTTCTGAGCTTCCTCTGTGTTGCCGCAGGGACCAGGACTTCATTCTACTTTGTTGCTAAATAATAAGACACTGGGAAATACACATTTTATGCACCATTCATTGGCTGATGGATGCTTGTGCTCCCAGGTTTTCTCCATTTGGGAACACAGACAGTGGCTGAAGCTGCTTGAACACTCACGTGCAAGCTTCTGTCTGTGTGGTCTCACTTCTCTTGGATGTGCACCTGGAGCAGAAACGTTGGGTTGCCCAGTAGCTGTTCACTTAGCGTTTAGGGAACTGCCAAATTCTTCAAAGTGGCGGCACCAGTTTACAGCCCCCAGGGGGGAGCCTCTCTGCACCTTGGCCCATGAGGGCTACTATCCATCCTTTGGTTCTAGCCATCCTGGTGGGAAGTGGTGCCTCTCTGTGTTGCTGGTTTGCCTTGCCCTGGCCAGCAGCGATGCTGGGCTGTAACTGTTCTCATCAGCCCCTTGTGTACCCTTTTTGGAGAAATGTCTGTTCACATCCTTTGTCCATTTAAGAGCTGAGTGATATGTTATATTTTAATGGAGGTGCAGTAGTTCATTATATATTCTGGAAACAAATCTTTAAGTAGACACATGATTCACAAACATTCTCTCCAATCCTGTGTGTGTGGGGGGGGTTTGCCTTTTCACTTTCTTAATCATCGTCTATGAAACATAAAAGCCCTGGATTTTGATGAAGTCCAACTAATCTATATTTTTCTTTTGGTCATTTGTGCATTTGCACCCACCAAGATTCACCTCAGTTTTTCTTGGAAGAGTCTGTTAGTGTTAGCTGTCTTATTTAGGCGTAGGGTCCACCAGGTGTGAAGGGGAGGGGTCACATCCACTTCCCGCATGTAGTAGTAGTTCCAGGACCATTTGTGGAAAAGGTCTTTCTCCCTCTCTTTTATCATCTTGACCCCTTGGTAAAGAATCCCCTGACCATGAACACAAAGGCTCATTTCCAGGTTCTCAGTCTTATTCCGTGGTCTGTGTGTCTGTCCCTCTGTCAGCACTGCACTGTTCCGATGGCTGTAGTTTGTAGCAAGCCTGAAACCAGGAAGTGTGAGTCGTCACCTCATCCTTCTTGTCCAAGGTTGTTTGGCATCTTCTCCTTTTTATTCACCAATGGCGGCAGCAGGCTCTCAGGGTGCTGTCCTGCTCAGAGAGCTTGGGAATTGCCTGGAGGGAGCTTTAAAGGCTGTTCTTTCTAAATGATGAGAGACCTGTGGGGGGAGTTGGAGGCTCCTAGTCTTGCTTCTCTCTCTGCCTCCCACTGGGGTAGTTCTCCTCCCTGTCTGCATCAGGGTTTCTCCATCTTGAAATGAGTTACTCAGACTCATTTAAGAGCTGAGAGACATGTTAATGGAGGTGCAGTAGTTCATTATATATTCTGGAAACAAATCCTTAAGTAGACACATGATGGAAACTAGTCCCTGACACCATCCCCTTGGTGGAAAAAAATCACTGGGCCCCAGAGAGCCACGTGACAAACTCAGGGTGAGAAAGTGCACACGAGGCTCACTGAACTGCCTGGAGAAGGAGTCCAGGGTTTAACCACATTAGAAAGTCTTTTCCTTCAACATCGACCTTAAAAATGAACTTGAGGCCCCCCAGACTCAGTGATGTGGGATTGACAGGGGAAGGGGTGATTGTAATCCAGAGTTGAACCATCTTGGGTTCTGGTTTTTTTTTTTTTTTTTTTTTTTTTTGGTCTAAATTCAGTTCATCCATTTGTTTCCTTTCTCTTATCTGAGTTCTTACCCAGATATTAAGGGGACATTTCAAAAAAAAAAGAGGCTTCAAGAAAGGATTTAAAAATCAGAGTAAGGGCTGGGAAAGTGCGTGCTTAGCCTGCCTGAGCTTAGAGAAAATCTCCACTCCTTATGGCCTCTAGATCTTCTGCCTCAAAAGGGACCCAGATGAGACAGAGTATCACCTCCAGGTCATGCAGAATCCCTAACCCGGTGCCACCCCTTGGCCCTCCTGCTGCTGTGGTTCTGTTCCTCACCAGGTGCCTGAACTTGGATCCATTGTGGCTAGATGCGGTCCTCAGTGAGGAAGAGCAACGTTTCTTCACTGACATGGTGGGAATTGGGGGGTTTCAAGTCCCAACAAAGATGTAGACAAATGAATGGTGCAGAGAGGTATGGCTGGAGAGGCGGCTGGGGGCGTGGTGTGGGGGCGTGGCCAGGGGCGTGGCCAGGAGGCGTGGCTGGGGAGCACAGGGCTCCAGGCGTTCACCCTGAGCTGAGATGGGGAGATGCAGGGGCTGGACCACATGTGCCAGGGAATTTGATGGCCTTCTAGGAGTGTCTGAGTCAGAGAAGAGATGTGACTTTATCCTGAGAGTCCTCTTGGAGGGCAGTGGGAGAGCAGGAGGGGGACCAGCGAGAGGGATTGGCCCAGGTGATGGGGGTGGTCCCAAAAGGTACAGACTAGAAGGGGCAGGCACAGCGGTGGGTACAGGAGCCTGTTCTGAGCTCAGTCAGGATGGTGGTCTTATGAGGAGGCTGCGGAGGGTGTGAGAGGCAGGAGATTCAGGTGGGACTCTGGTGTGGGGCTTGGGCACCTGGGGGAATGTGGTGTTATTAAATGGAAGATGGCACCAGGGAGACACGTTGGTTGGGGTAGTTACTGCAGCACTTGGAAGGTCTTCTGGAGCCCCTAAGTCTAGTCTTTTTGTCCCAGTAGACTGGCAGTCCCTGCAGGGGGTGCTGCCCTTTGCCCTCTCACAGGCCCTGAACCCTCATTCTGTGACTGTCCTGGGAAGGAGAGTTGTTGTTGAGATTCAAAATAACCATGAAGGGTCATGGCTTCCTGGTCTGATGTATCCTCTTCTCCCTGCTAGGACAGGGTGCCTGTACATGCCATGCCTCAGAGCCCTAGCCCCCAGCCCCTGACCCCTCATACTGTTAACTGGGAGATTACATTCAAAGATTTTGCTTTTTCATTTGAAGAAATTATTCCCACTTATCTCTGATCTAGACCAGATTGGCTTAATATGCAACCAAAGACCCTTGGTGGCCCAGAACTGATGCTTACTGGGCTGTTTCTGGACTGGGAGTGCTGGTGATCTCAGATGTGTCCCCAGAGAACAAGCCTGAGACCCTGTGTGTCTCTGTGTGTGTGTGTGTGTGTGTGTGTGTGTGTGGGTGGGTGTGCCCATGTGTCTATGCAACCCAGGGAACAGATGCAAACCAGTTGGACACCCGCTGAGCACTCTTGCTGTTGACAGTTGGATGACATCAGACTCTGGTTTTGGTCCACCCTGGGTCTTGACACCCCGTTGACTCCCACAGCCCTTTCTCCGTGGGAGGCAGCCCTTGTTGCATGGTGGGGAAGGCACCACTCCTGGGTCCTGTCCAGTCTCTGACTCTTACCATCTCAGTGACCTTGGACAAGTCTTCCAACGCTTCAGAACCTTGATCTGGCTATTGTGAAACGCAGAGTCACAAACCTCAGGGAAGAGCAGCTGTAGGGTCCAATTAAATGCAAAACAGATGTGAAAATGGCCCATGTCCCTGGCACCTTCTCGGCCACAGTATTTCCTTCTGTGCAATGGGAAAAGTGATTCAGGGATCGCTGCGGTGTTTTCTGGCTGAATGCTCCTGCTGAGACATGTTCAGTAAAACACGTTTCTGGGTGAAACAATCAGAGTCTGAGTGATGGCAGAGTTACCAGCTCAAATGTGCACAGGAACCAGGCAGGTAGAACAGAGCTGGCCAGGGTTGGGGGGGGGGACCCTGAAACTTGAAGACAGCTTGTTCTGTCTCAAGTGGGTGGTGGCTATTGTTTAGCTCCAGTTGGCTGAATTTAAGCAGCCAACCAGGTTCCGCGATGCTAGGTCTGACTTTTGTGAAGTCTGACTTTTGAAGCTGGCATCTCATCATATTTCAGCCCTCTCACAGTCAAATGAGGTCTGTCTAGGAGCCGGGTGTGGCTGCAGTTTGCAAAGCCACTAATCCTTGGTGAAATTCCTCTTCCATTAAGGCCTGGCTCAAGCAACCCCCTCTGGGTAGGGCTGTCTGTCTGTGCTCCTATTTTGTCCAGAAGACACACCCCCCAGTGTCCACCCTCCTTCCTGGGTGCCATGCGTGAGTTGCTAAGTGTGCCCCCGTCAGACAGGAACATCCCATGGGCAAAGCCTGGGTGTCAGTCACCTTGTTCACCTCTGCATCCCGGGGCCAGCAGAGACCCTGGATACTAAACTCTCCGTCAGAGTCAGGTGAGCCAGCGAGCTCTCCCTCCAGCCTCTCTCTGCTTTCCTTTGGTTTCCTGCATCGCGTAAGTCAGTGAAAAATTCTTAGAAGACCGTCTGACTCAGGAGTCGGGCAGAGCTGGGTCAAAGCCGGCCTGTATCTCATTCTCTCGGTGACATGTGCACAAGGAGGCAGCCCAGGGGGCCGGGACCTCACCCTGTCTGCCCCCAAGCCCGTGTTCCTGTCACTGCAAATCAAACTCAGCAGCCTCAAGAACCAGAGACTCCATGTCCTGACTCCCTGCCTCGTGCCCTCTGCGGAGCCCGTGGTGAGAACGTGGTACAGCAATCACAGCAGCCAGCGGAGGGAGTCGCTCAGGGGCCGGGATGCAGTTCTAGGTACTTCCCAGGGGTGCTCACATTTGAACAAGGGACTCTCATTGTTCCCACTTTACAGATGTGAAAACTGAGTCACAGAAAGGTGGAGTAAGCTGCCCAATGCTCTGCAGGGAGGACAAGGCCAGTCGGGCTTCAAAGTCACCCTGTCTTGCTCTAGAAGTCCTGTTCTTGGGGGTTCCGTTAATCTCGCTGGGTCTGCAAGCTGGTCATGATGGGAATCACGCGCTCTCCAGCTTGGGTTCCGCCTTCTTTTCTCTCAGCAGAATGCATCTAGCACGGCTCAGTAGTTCATTGCCTTTTTTCTTTGTTGTTTTTTGGTACCAGGGATTGAACCAGGGGTGCTTAACCACGGAGCCACATCCCCAGACCTTTACTTATTTATCGAGGCAGGCTCTCACTAGATTGCTTGCAGTCTCGCTACATTGTCGAGGCTGGCTTCAAATCGGTGATCCTCCTGCCTCAGCCTCCTGAGCCGCTGGGATCACAGACGTGCGCCACCATGCCCGGCACTTCATTGCTCTATTCCCCGGTCGCGTTCCCTGGCACGGACGTGCAGGCTCCTGCATCCGTTGGCAGTTATGAACAGCACTGCCCAAGACCCGTGTGTGGGCTTTTGTGGGGCACCCAGGAGTGGAATGCCGGTTCTGATGCGTGGGCACCTTGACCGTGTCAGAAACTGCCAAGTGTTTTTCAAAGTGTCGGTGCCACTTTACGCACTTCCCGCCGTGAGGAGTGGAGCTGGCATCTGTGACACCTTTTAGTATTGCCAGCTTTTAAGGGCCGCCCCTACAGGTGCACTGTGGTATGTCATTTCTGGGTGTGGATCGGTCTTTCATGATGAGGACGTGAACACCTTTCCCACCTCATCGACCACCCACATCTCTTCTTCTTGTTCTAAACTAGGAGATTCTCGCCTGCCCAGGGCCAGGTGGACATCCCCCGCGTCTTGCGGCAGTTTCACAGCTCTGTGCTGAGCACTGAGGTCTCCTGGCGTGTTCCTCAGACGGACTTTCTGCTTGGATCCCGACAGCTAGGTCATGGGGGGGCTCTGCCTATGTTCAGTTTACAGGCGAGGAAACCCGGTGGAGAGCCATTCAAGGGCCGCGGGTGGGAAGGCCAGCGTTCCTCGGAACCTCAAGCTTGTCCTGATCTTGTCTGGCGTTAGGGGAACTTGTTGGAGGAAGTGGCCGTTCTCGGGGCCCCCTGGAGCGTTGTTTTGGGGGAAGTGGCAAGAATTTCCTTCATATCCTTGGCCTTTTCTCAGTGTCCCCTCTGAAACAGACCCTGGTGACACAGAACCCCAGGTGAGTGGTGGGGACAGCAAGACAGGGCCAGGAGAAAACCGACAGATGGTGCCTGATGGAGCTGGTGGCTGCTGGGGTGACTGGGGCACCTGTCCCTCGGGCAGCCTCCGAGGGACCAAGCAGAACATGCCACAGAACTGACCCCCAGAGGCGGTGGAGGCTGGCCTCTCGCCCACCCACTCTCAACTGCACTGCTGAGGGAAGCCCCCTTTGGACTCCATAACCTCGCGCTTCTGGGGGACAAGCGGGTTCCAGTGGGTTGGCAGAGAGCCCTGAGGTGGCAAAACAGGGACGTCCCTGTTCTGCCGACATGTGCAGAAGAGCCAGGCCAGCTGTGCAGAAGTCAGGTGTGGCCAGAGCATGTGGCAGGGCACCCAGGGACCCGCCACGCGCCACCTAGCGAGGCTCGCAGACCCTCTGCCTTCTTTCCAGGCACTCTGGTCTCGCACCCTCCTGGCAGGTGATGAGCGCCTGGGGGCTCCGGTTGGCCTCCATGGGGCAGCAGGGTGCAGGAGGGGCTGCTCCGTGTCCTCACGGGGACCACCAGAAGTGTAGAGGGTGCATGTTCCTTTTTAACGCAGCCCTGCCGATCTTGACAGCTGGCCACGCCTTTCCAAAGGGACCTGAGAGCTTCCACTGTGGCTCAGGCTGGTGGCTTGGAGAGAGTGAGAACAGGACACATGTTCTCTGGCTCCGTCCAGCTCCATTTTAAAATTTGCCACCCAAAGATTTTGCCAGCTCCTCCTTCCTTAGCTTCCATGTGGCAATGTAGCTGTGTGTGTGTGTGTGTGTGTGTGTGTACCTTCTCTCCACAGCTGCAGAACCATGTGTGTGCCTTTTTACCTTCTCGGATATGAAGGTAGGTCATGGTGCACTTTATGCTGAGGAAATTATGAGAACATCACATCCGGATGCTTGGAACCATCTTGAGAAAACTCTGTCTTATTGCAAAACCAGGACCCTGTGAGACCCAAGTCTCAGTGAGCTGGACAAAGTGTTTCTCCACAAAACCAAACAAACAAACCAAAATACACTCAACAACTTACAGAGGTGTCCTTGCAATGTAAGCAAGACAGAGTAAACGAGGCCAGGGAGACAAGGCCAGGCCTCGAGTCTGCCATTGTGTGATCCCCGCGCTGGGACCTTCAGCCTGCCACCTTGATGTGGTCCAGACACCAGCTGGCACGTCGACTCACGAAGGCTGTCAGCCAGGAAGGTCCTTCCAAAGGAGGAGGCTACCACACAGGCATGGGAGGTGCCGGTGTTGCCTGGGCTTGGAGGGTCCCCTCTCTGCTCAAACAAAGCTTAAGGTCTCTGCTCGGCTAACTCTGCCCTGGGGAGGCCTCTCCCATTCTGGGTCCTGAGCTTTGGGAGTGCATTGAGTTCCTAGGCTGCTGTCACAAACTGGGTGGCTTAAAACAACAGATAGGTATTGATTCTTGGTTCTGGAGGCCAGAGTCTAAAGGCAAGGAGTGTGTGTGTGTGTGTGTGTGTGTGTGTGTGTGTGTGTGTGTGTGCGGGATCAGGCTGGTTCTTCCCGCAGGCTCTGAGGAGGCTGTGCTCCGTGCCTCCTGACTCCCTGTGGCTGCCAAGAGGACATTTGCTGGTGGATTCAGGGCCTGCCTTGACAATCCAGGAAGATCTCATCGTGACACCCTTGGGTTGGTTTCAGCAGCAAAGACCCCTGTGGTCACGTTCTCAAGTTCTGGGTGGACATGTGCTTGGGAGGGCCACGTCTAAACACCTCTGCGTCCTCCCTCCTGAGGCCAAAGAAAGGGAGCTGGATGCTTCCAGATGCAGCACTTAGTCACCGACAGAGATGGAGCTTGAATTCAGATCCATTTGACCTCCAACCCCTGACCTAGCTGGCTAGCCCGGGGCTCCCTTGTTCTGTGTTCCTGATGGGGACAGCCATGGTGTATGTGCCCCTAACTTATCAGTCTTTCCAACCCTGGTGCCTTTCCAACCCCTGTGTGATGGCCTGACAGTTGTCCCCATGGGTGGCTGGGGTGACTCAGGTTGAGAAGGGTGGAATGTCTTGAGGGGTGTCACATGGTGGGCAGGAGGCCCACTGTGAGTTTGCACCAGCACCGCCGACCCCCAGAGGTTGGCCTACCTTTCGTCCTCCCTGTGGAGCACGACCAGGAGCCGGGCACTGAGTGCAGCCTTGCTCTCTGCGCCTGCTCAGCAGGGTGGATGCCCTGCTGCTGCCCCGGGTGCAGCCACTGGGCCTCCCAGTTCTGTTTCCCTTCCTCCTACCTCTGGGCCTTTGGTAGAGTTACGGGGAGGGCACGGGGCTGTGCGTGTCCTCACTTCCCTCTTTACGGCTGTACTCAGTCACTGAGCACGATTATTAAGTTTGAGCCTCATTCTGCCTCCGTGGACTCCCGGGCTGGGTCACGGGCCGGCCTCCACCAGATGTGAGCCTTAGTGTTCTCACAGCTCAACTTGCCACTGGGTTTGGATCCCAGGAGCAGTGTCAGCCCGCTGTCTTTGATGCTGGCTGTTGGGTTTCATAAAAATTATATGAAAGTTATAAAAGGGTGATAAGGCCTTCCCGTTTTACCACCGAATGGAAAAGTTGTCCACACAAAGCCTTTATAACCATCTTGCAGCAATTTCAAGGCTCTGCATCACTTTAGCAGATTATGTATTAAAAAGCCTTTGAAAGGAGCAGTGACCTTTGGTCCAACACGGCAAGACAGGAAGGCAACGGCCCTGCTTCTGCATTGCACAGCCTGGACGTGGACCCTGGGCTTCCTCAGAAGCGGTGGACCTGGGCACTGGTCGACGACAGGGATTTCCTAGTCACATTCTGGCCTTCTCAGAAATATTGTCTTTTAGGAACAGGATTGATTTTCAGCTGCTGTGGAAGTCCCTGTGGGCGTGGAGGGGCTCCTGGCACAAGGGAGCCGGTGACCGAGGCAGCAGGCCTGGGTCCGTCCTAGGTGTCGCTCCCTGCAGTAGGTTTGGAAGCCTCTGTCTTCTGAGCCTCAGTTTCCACCTCTAACACCTTCACCCCGTGGGTCTCACTGGGGGTCAAGTGTCAAGCACAAGATGAGGCTTTGTCGTTCTCTGGGCCAGCTCGGATCGTACTTACTGTTAACGTATGTAGATCCGTAATTGTTTATGTAAAACCTTCACTTTCTGATCTAAAAACTGCATATTCACACAGCTGAGGTGGGTTTGTTCTTGGGATGGCTCTCATGCATTCCATGGCTCTAAATAACAGAAATTGCTTCTCTCGTGGCTCTGGCAATGGGAGTCTAAGACCAAACCCTGCCGTGCCCTGGAAAAGGAGCCCCACCTCCTCCAGCGTCTGTGGCTCCAGAGTTCCTTGGCTTGTGGCCGCAGAGCTCCAATCTCTGCCGCTGTCTTCTCAGGTGTCTCCAAACTCCCTCTGCCTTTCCCTGAGAGGGACACCAGTCACGGCATTAGGGTCCACCCGATAATCCAGCATGACCTCATCTCAATATCTGTAAGTTAGTTTCATCTGCCAAAGACCTTGATTTCAAATAATGTCACATTCACAGATTCTGGATGGACACCGGTTTTGGAGGGGGCTCCCTCCAACCCATTCTGTTAGTCACCTAAGAACCGAGAGTTCTCTTTGGGAAAAGATAGCTTAGTTCTGCAGGAGGCTTTCCAAATAGCCACCCCCTGTTATGGAAGGGGTGCTGCCCCGCACAGAGCACCCTCCCCTCCTCCTGACTGGGTCTCAGTGCAGAGCTTCTGTAGACAATAAGCCCACCACGTACAGACAAGGACAAAGAGGCTGGCTCGTGCAGAGGTGACCCACGGTCTCTCTGAGGCCCTGGGGCTGGCCTCTTTGTCTCTGCTGGTGTCCCAGCAACGTGGTGGGAGTTCAGGGAGTGGCTTCTGGGCAGCAGGTTGAAGGGTGGAAACAGATGCTTGGACATACTTTGTCATTGCTCAAGCTCCTGGAAGTGTTCTGCTTGTGTGACAGCCAGGCTACTCACCCCCTGGAAGCCCTGTCCCTCCTGCGTCTCTCTGGCCTTGTCCACCCACCCATGAGGCCCGGCCATCCTGCTCCTCATCGGGCCGGCCTCTGAGGGTCTTCTGTTGCACCATGTATCGGGGCCCTGGCTCAGGCCATCCCTGGGAGTCCCCTCGGCCACTGCCTGTCTTCCTCTAGGCCTTTCCTTCACTGCCACCCAATATCACCCTTCTAGAAGGCACCTGTGACTGTGTGTCCTCTCCACTTATGGTCCTTTCCTCCTGAGTCCCCTACCTCTGCGGCCCTGTCTCTCCACTACCCTCACTCATCATCCCTGACCCCCTCTGGAGCCACCTGTGTGCACCACAGTGCTTTCAAGGCCTGTGCGCTTCCTGTTTCCTGTGCGTCCACCTGACATCTCTTCCTGGAGCACCTTCCCCTGGGCCCTGCTGGCTGCATTACACACCTTTCCTCTCCCTGTCCCTCTTCCTGGTCTGGGTCCCTGGTGTGGGGCTAGGACCTGGCACATAGTAGGTGCTCAGAAATGTTTGCTGGGTGAGTGGGAGAGGCCTCCTCTCTGCCTCTGAGCCCCCACAGTGTGGACGCCGGAGCCCGAGATCAGCTGCTCATTCCTCCTTAATACCCCTTTACGGCTCAGGCCAGATGTGGCCCAGTGACCCTTGCTATCAATCTGCCACACAGCTGAGAGCAGGACGATTGGTTTGCCGCAAGATTTTCACAGGCCCAGGGTGAGAGGACAGGAGGGACCCTGCAGCCTGCCCAACCAGGCTCCCTGTTCACCTAGTAGGCAGTGCTCCCAGGTGACACTGTTCTTGGCCTTGTCCCCTCCAGGTCTGGACTGAGAGGCGAGAGCTGACCTCGTCCCTCTCAGCGCCTCCCTACTGCTGATCGGAGTCTATTCTCCAGCTTCTCCCTGGGCACCCTCCCAACCCTAGAGCCACCGCGGCTTCCACGACAGCAGAGAGCAGTTACAACCCTTCTGTTGCCCTTGGGAGCGACTCCGTCCTACCTTCCAAGGGCAGAGAGGTGAAAACAGACGCAGTCATGAGCCAGCCGGTGGCTCGGCCAGCAAGCCAGACAGAGGGCCCTTCCTCCTCCTTGGCAGCAGGCAGAAACTCCTGGGCCTGGCCTTGCTGCTGCCCATGGCTGCAAGGGTCAAGCCTTTGGACTTTAACACACCCTTGCTCTTGCTCTGGGGACCTAGTCTCTGCCCTTTCCTCCCTAGTGCTCCTTGATGGTGGCCCTCTCCGTGTGGGCGCTGTCTGCCTCGCTCACCATAGCCTGGTGCAGGCACATCCTAGGAGCTCAGGAAACATTTGCTGAATGAATGAAGGGGTATTGGAGCACATCCGTGATCTCAGGGCTGGGAGACCCCACTGGAGAATTAGTGAGAGATAAGGAAAACACCAGGGTCCCCATCACGATTGGCCACATGGGGAGCCGCAGGCATCAGGAGCCCCAAACCCAGGCTTCCTGCTCCCAGCCCCGCACCTCTCCATCAGATCTGCTCCTAAGGTTTGGGCCCTCCCCATCCCCACCTCCCAAGCAGATTGACAGGAACAGAGGAATTAATTTCTTCATGCCAATTTTATGTCAGTATTCACTGCTTTTACAAAAGTGATCGAATTTGGCAACTCACACCATGTTACAAATCAGGTAAGCCTCCCAGCTTTGCCCACAATGAGCTGGAGGCCAATCAGATGCCAGCAGAGTGAGCCAGCACTTGAACTTGAACTTGCGAGGCACATCCTCTTTCCACCAGGCATTATGGATCACCCCGCTCACAAGACTTTGCCAACGCTTCACTTACTGTTCCCAACAGTTAGCTGCTTGTAAATACAAATTGATCTCAACCTGCTCTTAAAATTTAGCCCAGTGGTTGAATGGGTGCCAATCCCGTGGTCCGAGAGTCACAGGGCCATAAATCCACACCAGTCCACGTGGCTTGGCTGTGAACCGCGGGCACCTGTTCTTGGCAGGAGCTCTTCCTTCGGGGTAGCCATGCATGGCCCTCCGGCTCCCCGGCCGGGATGAAGCTGTAGGAGCTAATGTATTCTGAGTCAGACCAACTGCCGCTCATGAAGGGGGAAAAAAAAGACTTGCTTGAGTAACCGTAATAATTGGAAAATTATTTTGATAGCCTGAAACAATCTAATATATTACAGAATTTTATTAAAATAATATCAAATCAAATTAACTGCTATTCCATAATGAATTAGGTAACAAGGTAGGCAGATATTAATCGGCCTTGGCTTCTAGGCAGGGGAGCCCGGAATTTATTAGTTCCTGTGGCTGGCATGAGGGTGAAGGCAGAAACCACCTCCGCTGCCGGAGAGGGAACCCCCTGAGACGCACCAGCTCCGACTTCTCCCCCCACCCCCGACTCCCACTTTCTAATCCACCATTAAACACTTGTATTTCTTTTATGTAGGGTCTTATGAAATTTTTAATTTTTTAATTGCTTTGTGATTTAATAATGAGGACTTTTCATTTGGCCCGAATAAGGAACGAGATGTGATATTGAAATTCTTTCACCTTCTCCACCCTGGCTAACCTTGGTCCCCTCTCGTGTCTCTCCTGTTTCCCAAGACTAGACACTAGCAAGCTCATCACCACGGGGACCTGTCACTGGGCAGACAGGCGTCAGCTGCCTGGACGGTGGATTCCTTGGGAGAAGATGGCGTTGGGCTGGGCTGTGGGGACCCCCTATGGGAAGCCATTGTGAGCCAGGGGAGAGGAGGAGCATCTATAGCTCAGTGAATGGGGGCCTCCAAACAAGTCAGCCCCCAGGTTTCCCTTTTAGGATTTCTCTGCTCTTGACCTTGGTGTTTCCCAGCCTTTAAAAATGTCTTAAGAGACACGGAAACAGAAAGCACTAACGGTTTTGGGATGCGCTGGGATAAATGAGGAGGGCCAGCAGGGTTCCCTCAGCTCCAGCCTCTGCAGCTTCTCGTTGCAGGGAGACGATACCCCTTGGCCTTTAGTGCCTGTTGGTGGGTGTCCTTGGGTGCTTCCATGAGTCACCACCATTTTCAACTGCTCACCAGGCGCCTCTGAAAGTGCTGGCTGGCTTAGGGCCCCTTTCTCTGAGCCTCGGTTTGCTAACCTGTAAAATGGGGGAGCAACAACCTTGTGAAGTTACTCCAAGGCCGAGGACTGTCACAGAACTGCCACTACAGCGAACGGCAGGGCTTTCAGTGCCACAGAGGTGCGGGGTGACAAGTGATGTCGTGGAGGGTCCTTGCACTGAGCCTCACGGTGACCCAGGTAATGCAGATGCTGTTTTTATTCTGCTCTTACGGACAAGGAGTCCGAGGCTCAGCGTCTTGCTGCCAGCCAAGGTGGAGGTGGGCAGAGACACCAGTTCTGCCCAGGAGCAAAGCTTCCCCCCATGCTGGGCATTTGTTAGGAGCTCGGGTTTGGCTTTTTCCTGGTTGGGCACTTGGTTCTGGATCAAAGCTGCAGCAGGAGACTGAGCCCTGGAGAACTTTGTAAGTTCTGCATAGTAAGGAGAAGGGTACGTCACACCGGGGACCACGATGAGTGGGAAGATCATCCCGTGTGACGTCACTTCATTCCCCTCTGACACGGTGCGCTGCGTGTGCTCCATTCTTTGTTTCTCGACAGGCCCCGTCAAGCTCTCTGACAAGTGTCCTGGGTTGAGGAGCCGGGTCTGCTCACCTGCACTATTTCCCAGGGGGGCTCTCACCTACGGTGAGAGCTGTGGGGTGGTGGGGGATACCTACAGGCAACAGCCCACAGCAGCCAGGGCCAGGGCCTGTCCCTCCTGCAGAGCACCCGTCACTCATTTCCTTCTTCTTGGCACCAGCAACCTGATTCCTTTAGGGGAGGGACACTGTTGTGAGCTGTATCAGAGGGTCTGTCGATTAAATTCCCCCTCCCATCTTAGCTGGGGGAAGATAAGTGACCTGGGACTTGTCATTTAGACCATTTATCCGATGATAAACAACAACTCACCAGTGATGAACTGCTTGAGCCAGCTCACTTATTTTCTGGCGGCCTGAGGAGGACAGACGGCTCCAGTGCAGGTTTTATTTGGAAAGGTTTTGACATCCAGTCACCTGCACACCGCGTGACGCCGCTCTTTACACACAGGGAGCGCCTACGCCCAGGTGAACAATGGCGAGCTAGTGTGCGTGGTCAGTTCCATCGTCACTGGAGGCCTCTAGTAGCCACACGCAAGCCCTTCGCTGGGTTTAATGGACACAAACCAAACTTGGGCTCAAAGTGAGCGCACGCACCCCTGCCCTGGCCAAGTCAGCGCCTGATCATGGGAAGCCATTTAACATGATTTAAGGCCGAATGTGCTGGGGCCTCGGAGGGGATTCATGGAGCACTCCCAGTTTAGAGGGAGGCAGAGAAGCCTGTGAGGGCACCGTGGCGGCTCCCTGTCCCGTGTTTTGCTTAGTGGGAGGCTATTTCTGGATTCCTGGGGGAACAGAGGCTAAGCCACGTGGTGACAGGCAGGGCCCTTCAAAGCCCTAGAGAGGCCCTTGGAAAGGCAGAGGGGGCAGAAGGTGGCAGCTGGTGGCTCCTCGGGGAGGATTCTGCCCATCACCCAGGCTCTGTCACCAAGTGTCACCCTCCTCTGAGAGGTGGCCACTGTGGTGGAGTGAACCATGGAGACCAGATGCTGGAGAGGCTGCTGGGAGCCCCACCCCCACTCCCACTGGTGGCCTCCTGGGTGGGGGTGGCCAGGGCTTGCTGACTTGGGCAGTGTGGTCATTTTTCTTCATGGAAAGAAAAACACAAGGTTCTAGGGTAAAATGTGAAAATCCCAATAAAATGAAGAAGGAATCATTCCCACTGACCATAAGCAGAGTTCATGGGTCCATTTATTCGGAAGCAAACTTCTTTGAAGTCTGAATGTTCCTAGCTGCTGATACCGAGCTGGGATCCATTTCCTTTTGGGTTAAAAGGTGCACCATCAGGGTGCTCTGGCCAGGTGACATCCAGGGTTCGTAGAGAGAGGGGAAGAGGGCTGCAGGCTGAGTCCACTAAATGAGTTGATGGACGTGGGACAAAGACACAGCAAACGATCAATGGAAATGTCCACCGATGAGTGTTTTCTCAAGGCTGTGAAACAACCCACATGGGCAGCTGAGCCACTCAATAAGATTGTCTCATTGTCACAAAGGGCCACCTGCAGTACTGGCCCCTCTTTGGGCATGTTCAAGTTTGCTGTCTTTGATGAGTGTCTTGCATAGAGCCCTTGAAGCCAGAAAAGAGCCCACAGTACTGCTGCTCGCATTTGTATGTGAATTGAGGTTTTTAAATATTGCAAGACAGAGGTAGAGCGGAGAGGAATTGCTTACACCCCAGTTCTGATGCACAATTTGACCTTTGCTCTCTTTGGTTCAGCCGCCACGTTGTGTAAAAAGGATAAAAATCAATGTGATTTTTTTCGTGCTGAATAGCTACAAGACATGTAGGAAACTTTTGTTATTTGTTACTGATAGTAATTAATTAAAAACATTGGTAGTGTGGTAAAATGAAACAGAGACATATGATATCATAGCATGCAGTATTCACAGAGCACTTGAAGATACATGAAACTTCAAACACAAATGTTGTGGTTGCACTGAACCTTGTAGGACGTGGGCTCCAAATCAGCCTTTCCCACCTGACCCCAGGTGGGCATGAGGGTTCATCTCTAAAACATATAAAGGTAATGAGTTTAAGGATTTTGCAACCATGAAGCTCTTCCCCCCACCCCACCAAGCAAGAACAACTTTCCTTTCAAATTTGCAGACAGCTTGGGGTCTGGAAGGTCTGAAATAATGTGCAATTAAATGAGAATTTTCTATTTGTGCTCTTAGGCAGTCAAGAGATAATCTCATGGCTGCAAAAGAGGATGTGGTATAAGTGATCGCCACTCACCTTGTGTTCCAAAGAGGACCAGTTCCACTGGTAGCTGAATGGGAATTCACAGGGAAGGACTTTGCAATGTCTACATGGTGCAGGCAAAGTCAGTTTTGTGCATATTTTTTTTTTTATCATGGTTTGGATATAAAATGCAGCCCAAATGAAGTGAACGTCTCTCTTGTGGATAATTGCTTCCAAAAGAACAAGTACCAAACAACACCCTTGGTGCTTACATGGGAAAAAATAATAATAAAAAGGATTTAAAATTAAGGACAAAATGAATAAAAGGGTAGATAAAATCTGAGATGCAGCGGAGGGAAGATAAAGTGACTTTTTGGCAGCAACTTTAATAGAAGCTTTGCTGCAAAAGTCATCTAACTGTGGTGTTAACTGCGCCTTCTTTACTAACCCTCATGAATGCACGCTTCTCTGTTATTATCTCAGTTAAAATGGATATATATCTCACATCAGAATCAGCTCAAACTAGTTATTGCACGTTATTCTGCATTTCCCATTTCCTTCAATGGGTAATGAGAGATCATGCTGCTTAGCCCATTTTGGAAAAGATTATGAAATGGCCTTTCTCAAGCCTGGCTCCAGGCCACTCCTGTGCTCACAGGCTACTCAGCATCCTCTGGGGGCTGGACGTGCAGGCCATAGAGTGAGCTCAGGTGACCAAGTGGGAGCCGTGGTCTGTTCCAGGCCTTCAGACAGCTCCCTTCTGCTGGTCTCCTGGAGCCCCATGGCCTATGGGCTGGGATGATTTGCATGGAAAGGGTTGGGGCTGGGCTGGACACCGGTGGCCTGCTTGGGGTCTTGATGGAGAGTTGGCTTTGGAATTCTGCATTTGTACCTGACACATTCCTAGTGCCAGGAATACGTGGGGGGACAAGACCAGCCACATACTCGTGACACTGTCTCTGCAGCCTTCCTCCTTCCCACCTGGAATAGAGCCACGTCTCCAGCAGGGAGGGGCCGCTGGGAAGAGAAAGGGGGGTTATCTGACATCCGGGTCAGGTCTGAGAGCTGTGCTTGCCACGAGTCACTGCGGTCTGACGGGGGCCTTGCTGGCCTCATCTGCAAGTTGGGAACAAGGATAGTTTCCTTACATGCTTTGGAGAGGAGACGACAATGTTATCCAGAACATCTTGTACGGCTCAGGGAACATTGTCAAGGGACATTTTGATAGTTCTTTAATTGTGTGAGGGTAACTGCTCTGGTCACCATAGGAGCTGTTTTCTCTTTGAGAAAGATAACAAGTAATCGAGCCGCCCCCTGGCACAAGAGGTGTGATCTAGAGTGTGTGTCCCACCACAGGGAAGGGCTGCATGGGTTTGTGGGGCTGCCACAACAGGGTGCCACAACTCAGTGGCTTGCACAGCAAGAATGCGGGGCCTCGCAGTCTGGGGGTACAAGATGTGGGTGGGGCCACCCGTCTCTGAAGGTGCCAGAGAAGGCTCTGCTCCAAGTGTCTCCCTGAGCTTCGGGGAACTCCTGGCTTCTAGGCCTGCTCTGTGAGTCGAGTGTGTGCCTCTGTGTGCCCAGGGTCCCCTGTCTGTAGAGACACCAGGCGCACTGGATTGGGGCCCACTGTGCTCCAGTGTGACCTCATCTTCACTAATTAAACCTGTAATGACCCTATTTCCTAATAAGGTCACCATTTGAGGTACTGGGGACTAGGAATGCACTGTATGATTTTTAGGGAGGGACATAACTCAACCCGTGATGACGGCCAGCATGGAACCAGAAGGCAACTGTGGCCTTGTAGAGGCTCGTGGTGTGCTTCAGCTTGCCTCCCGGATGGCCGGGGGAGAGAGCAGGTAAGGAGGAGGCAACCGTCCCACACTGAACATTCTAAATGTTTTATCTAAAAAATCATTTTTGCTGAGGAACAATGCAACTCAGAGCACAGAAGTCTCCTTCATCTCAGAGGCCCTGCTCCATGCCTCCTCCTCAGGTGTAGCTCCTCCCCTCCAAGAAGGAAAAACAACACTGTCGAGAATGTTCTGATCACGGGTGAGCGGTGTGCTTTCTAGAACTGGCTATGCACGGGAGTACGCAGTGGTGCTCTTTGGGTCTGTTTTCTCTGACTCGGCGTGGTTTTGAGTTCTCCCGGTGGCGTTCCTTTCTCCAGGACAGGTTTAGTGGCTTTACTGGGGTTCGTTGGGCCCTTCACTGTGGAGCAGTATTTGGCTGTTTCCAGAAAAGCAGCTGCAAGCACTCACGGCAAGTGTTCAGGGGAGAGCGCGGGTGTTCATTTCTGCACCTGGAAGCAGGGCTGCTGGCTCACAAGGAAGGTGTGGCTTTACTTTTACAGGAAACCACCAGTTTTCCCAAGTGGCTGTAGATTTTCTCTTCCCCCAGCAATGGATATGGGTGTGCTCGCTCAGGATCCTTGTGGGCATTTGGCATCACTGATCTTTGTAGTTTTACCATTCTTTTTCTTTCTTTTTCTTTCTTTGGTGCTGGGATTGAATCCAGGGGCATGTGACCATGGAGCCACATCCCCAGCCCTTTGGAGTTTTCGTTTTGAGACAGGGTCTTACTAACTTGCTGAGGTCCTCCCTACCGTGGCTGAGGCTGGCTTTGAATTTGCACTCCTCCTGCCTCAGCCTCCTGAGCTGCTGGGATTATAGGTCGGCACCTAAGTGAACTTGGCCTAATCTCAGCCATTCTGAAGGATGCTTAGATATGGCTCACTGTGGTTTTAATTTTCATTTCTTTGATGAGTAATAAAAGCTACAGTAATCAAAACAGTGTGGTGTTGACTGATAGATAGATACGCAGATGGAAGAAACGGAATAGAGAGCCCAGGCATGGATGTGCGCCTGTAGGCCAGTGGACTGCCCACAAAGACACAAAGCAGCTCAACAGACACACTCTTGTCAAAACAGTGCTGCAACAGCCGGACAGCCATGTGAAAACGAGCACATCTCAACCCTCATGTCACATATGAAAAATGAAAAAGAATACAAGCTCTAAGCATAAAAAGTAACTACATATATGTGTGTAATATAATATATACAATGTATTATATCTATTTATATACACATACAAAACACACATATGTATTATATATACGAATGTGAATGTTTTTGTGAGCCAAAGTACTTCTGACCAATAAAATGAAAGGGCAGGTCACACCTGGAAGGAAATCTGTGCACAACATGTGTCATCTGGTAAGGCCTGGCTACCAGGATGTATAAAAATCGACAAATCAACAGTAAAATGACAAACAACCCAATAAAAAAGGCACGAAATATTTGAGTAGATACCTCAGAAGAGTGTGGAGTGTCAAGGGGCCTGTGAGAAGACGCTCAGCAGGACATGCTAGCATGTTTTTTTTTAAGAGAGAGAGAGAGAGAGAGAGAGAGAGAGAGAGAGAGAGAGAGAGAGAATTTTTTAAATATTTATTTATTTTTTAGTTTTCAGTGGACACAACATCTTTATTTTATTTGTACGTGGTGCTGAGGATCAAACCCAGTGCCCCGGGCATGCCAGGCGAGCGCGTTACTGCTTGAGCCACATCCCCAGCCCACGATTTTTAAAATCCAGATTTCCCCTCTCCTCGGACCTCACGGAGCTGGGGATGTGTGCTGAAGGTTCAGAAGGTCCGGATCTGGGGAGCCCAGGTTTCACTACCAGCTCCATCAGGGATTAACTTTGTGGGCTCTGCAGCTTCTGGGGTGCATCTGAGGAAGCGGAGATTGTGGGAGGGCCAGGAAGGTCACAGCTTCACGCCCTTCAGCCTCCCCTGGCCCGGAACCTCTACACTGTGGCTTCTGGAGGTCCTCACAGGAGAGGAAAGGTGGCCCGCTCCTTCAAATGAGGACATCTCTGTGCTCCCCTGTGCCCTGGCCATGAGCCTGGGCCAGCGCTGGGCATTCAGTGACCGTCGACTGAGTGAACAAACACCTGAGTTCCAAGCCCTGCGGTCCCCAGAGCCAGGTCTGTGTCGGCCTTTCCACCAACAGCTCACGGGAGAGGGCCACCTCCAGTGGATGTCCTTCAGTCTGTCGTGGTCCCACTGCCTCTGGAGCTGAACGCAGTGGCAATTGAGACCTGAAATGACCAACCAGCCACCACCTCCTGGCAGGGCTTAGCAGAGCTCGGCAGCTTCTCAGTGAATGGGTTCCACATGGAGAAGGTCACACCTTCTCAACACTCAGAGATGTGATGTGTGGCTGGTCCAGTGTGCCGCAGTCCGGCTGCAGCAGACTAACCGGGGGGGGTGACGAGGAACTTGTGTAGACTGATACAGCAGGAGTGGGAGCAGTTTATTGTAGGACAGGAGGGGTATATATACATTCCACACAGCTTATCTAATTAACATAAACTAGATTCAGCAGTCAACCAATCAGGACTCTCCACACTTAATGGCTCGCTGGCCTTACTTCACAAACCACTCCCTCTGCAAAACGCCAGGCGCCATCTTAACTTGTTGACAGTGCAGAGAGCCAAAGTCAGCCTGCAGCGCACCAGGTGGCCAGTTCGCAGGACGGTGGTCAGTGAAGGCCAGTTGTGCAGCTCAGCCCTGGGAAGCAGAGCTCCTTGGCGTGTGTGTCGCTCTTCTCCGCAGGACCTCTAGATGCACAGGTGGTCCTAGTCCTGGTCTGCAGTCCGCCTGCGGCTGAATCATCCAGAGCTCCTCTCAGGACCGTAGGCATCTCTTTTCCACCCCACACACTCTGAAGAAGGATGGCTGGTGGCACCAGAGATTCTGGTGGACACCACATCTTCCTGGAGGGTGAGATGGGAGACCATGTGGAGGAGATGCTAGCCTCGAGGTTAGTGTCTTCTGTTTTTTAATTTTGAATGTATTGATTTATTCTAATTTGTTATACGTGACAGCACAATGCCTTTCAATTCCTTGTACACATATGGAGCACGATTTTCCATGTCTGTATTCACAAAGTAGAGTCACACCATCGGTGTCTTCCTACATGTACTAGGGTCATGACGTCCACCTCATTCCACCATCTCTCCCACCCCGTGCCCCTCCTTTCCCCTCCTCCCCTTTGCCCTGTCTGAAGGGAGGGACTTTAGGGAGGTTAGTGTCTTTTAACCTTTCTCTCTGAGTGCCTCTCTGCCTTCCCACGGCCACCTTCCTGCTTCCGGGATGCCCAACTTCATGCCCTTTGGGGATCAAAGGACACTGCATATATTCCGTGGCTATGCCTTGGTGCCTTCCCCTTACCTGGGGTTTTCTCCACTTCCATAGGTTGCAGACCCTTTCTCTTCCACCCATGTCCACTGCTTGTTTCCTATTGTCAGGGGAGGCAGCCACTCACCTGTGGCTGAGAACAGCACCCCGTCTTATCCCACAGCTGCTGTGAGTGGAGGGACCGGGTGGCCTGCCTGGACCTGCCCTCTGCCCCGGTCTCTCGGGCCCTAGTCAGAGCCTTCTCGTGGAGGCTCCGCTTGGTGGGGGGACTGCATCCCCCACCCCGTGGTTGCTCCGTTCCTTGGAGCTGCAGGACTCAGAACGTAGGTTCTTTCTGACCACCTTTCGTTTCCAGACTCTCCTCCTGGTTCTTTGTTCTTGGAGCTCCTGGGGTGGCTGTTGGCTTCCTCCCAGCCAGCCGGGGGGAGGGGCTCCGCAGGGTGAGCCTGGACGCAGGCCGTGCAGTGAGTGTCACATTGCACGGGTGCACAGGGCCCCTCAGCTTCCTGGGTGCCTGGCTGGGTGAAGTCCCAGGTCCAGGGGCACTCAGTGGTGGGAGGTGTCACATAGGTGTGACTCCAGTGTGAAGGTTCTCAGGGCCACTGAAGAGTCTGTGCTCACCATCCTGTTAAAACCATCCACCTCCTTCCCCAACAGTTCCCAGACAGCCTTGGGGGAGAACTGGCTCCTGACCCTTCCGTGCTGCCGCGGCCACCGGCTGTTGAAGTGTGAACTGGCTGCTCTCTGTTCACACTGGAAGAGAGAGGACACAGCAGTTCACAGAGTCTCATCTTGTGGGTCGCTCCCTCCCCTCCCTGTTTAATGCTTACATCTCTAGTATGGCTGCTTAATTCAATGTCAGGACGTTTGCCCACGGGTGTCCGCAGTCACGTTCTGCCACACGGAAGTCATCGTCAAAGACGGGTATCTCTCTGCAAGCAGGAGCTCCTGCCTCCTGCACCTGCCTGTCTTCCCCAAGGTATTGGGTCTCCGGGGAACCTGCACTTAGATGTCATCTCTGAGTCGGGCACTGCCAGGGAAGGGATGTGGGACGACTTCCACAGTGGAGGAGCAGAGAATCCTCAAACTGAGATGCACTGTGCATGAAAGACAAGGTCAAGGTCAAAGAACCTTGCCTCCTCCACCCCTTTGTCTTGTTCTGCCTCCTTCACGCTCCCCTGAAGCCTGTCTCCCTCTCTTCAAACATTTCTTAATAATCTGTAATTTTGTGGAAGGGATAAAGGATAAGAGAACCTAGAAGGTAACTGGATTTACATATGAATGTTGGGTTTTCATTTTAATTTTGACAAAGTGTAAAGGTTGCTAATAAAAGCATCATTACTGCCTAGCGGTTTCTTTGATGGACTATGGAACAGATTGCTAAGATATGGAGACAAATCCAGGGGTCACCGGTTTTTCCAGGAGCTATCGTTCATTCGTTAACAAAAAACAAAACACCATGACAAATTAAAAAAAAAAAAAAGGAATAAGAAAGAAATGACGTTATTTTCAAGGTAGTTTTGGCCATTGTGAGCACTTCTTAGAGGGACGGAGCCTCTGTTGGCCTCAGGACGGGTTTGATGTTTGCTGAGATGCTCGGAGGGTCATGTGGCTGGGTCTCCTGTGGGCCACTTAGTTTTTGTGACTCCTAACAAAGAGGTCTTGGGTCAGTCCTGGTGGTAAGTGGATCAGGGAAGGGAGCTGTCCCGAGCAACATGCCGGAGTCCTGGGTCTACCCTGCAGCTAATGCTGACTTAAATGGTAGATTCAAAATGGCCAGACAACCATCTGGAGTGGGTGGGTAGGAAAGGAAGCCTCCAGACTGACCCCCAGCTGCACCTGGTCCAGTGCCACCACTTCCAGGGCTGGTGTGTATGTGGAGGTACCTGGCATTGCCCAGCAAGCAGCCAACTCTGAGAACTGGCCCCTGGAGTGTCCGTTCCCCTGAGATATGAGACTGTGTGACGCTGTTGAAGGAGCAGGGCCAGTCCTCATACCCGCTTGCTGTGTGACCTTAGACAAGTCACATTTCCTCTCTGGGCCCTGGTTTCTAAAAGGAGATGAGACCAGTGGCTTTCAACATGTGCCCCATGGAGTCCCAGAGACGCTCTGGTGGGACTTGGTGGTGCCCCTCCCCGGCCCTGCCCCGTGGGTACCACATGACCTGGTGGGTGTCTGCCTCTGCATACCCTTTTCAGTCAGAGAAGCTCTGTTTTTAACTGTTCTATGTAAAATTTCATTAGAAGGGTTTTTGTGGATTGAAAAAAAATATCAAGAAGCAGTGTGTGCTGACCTCTAAAGACCTTTCTAGTGCTATGACTGTCTACCATTATTTAATAAGTGGTGTTCTGCATCCACAGCCGAGGCTTCCTGTACTGTATTTGAGGGGTGTGTGTGTGTGTGTGTGTGTGTGTGTGTGTGAGAGAGAGAGAGAGAGAGAGAGAGAGAGAGAGAGAGAGATTGTGCATGGTTTTTACAACCAGAAGTCTGTTTTCTGCCGTCTTTTATGAACCCTGCAGAGGTATTTTGTCTCTGTTCCTATCTGGTCCTCCGAGCAGCAGCGGCTTATCAGTGTCAGGGTTTGTGTGTGTTAGTTCAGTTTAGCTTTGTTTTCTGTGTCCAGCTTGTTCCAGGTCTTCTGGGGTCTCTGTGGTCCGGGGTTCTTTGCGTAGGGTGTCTAGTCATTATAGCTTTCGTTGTTTCAATGTTTGGACGCCAACTTTTTAAAAAATTTCTTCCTTCTGATCATTCTTTTATAAAGCTAGTTCCTGTAGAAATCTTCTAGATTCTTCTCTTTATAGGTAGATAAACCGAGGCCCCCGGAAGGGAAGTGGCTTTTGCCAGAGCTGCACACTTCACCCCTCCTCTGGTCCCACGGTGGATCTGCGGCTCACTGTGAGCTGCCTTGGGGGTCCTGCTGCACTTCCTTACATAGAGAGTCTTTCTGTTGTGAGGGGCGGCCTTCAGTTAGATGTGTGGAAGTTCACCTGCTCGTTACCTGGAGAGTCATCCAGGTAGATGACGGGGAGCTCACGATGCTCCCAGTTGGGTTATTCTTTTCATTGGTGAAGAGCGCGGGCTGTTCATCAGGTACCTGGGTCTTAGCCAGGTATCTCTCTGCTCGATGCAGGGAATTGTTTCTTTGAATAATGCTGATGCTTTTCTTGATTATAAGAGTAAACCGGTATTTATGGCGGTCAATTTGGAACATATGGCAAAGACTCCCAAGATGGCAGCCACCCCTCATCCTGCAGCCATGGATCAAACCCCGCCGTGTTAGCATATCACTGTGCGCTGCCCCCTGCATGCGCCGCCCCCTGCATGCGCCAGGCTTATGTGAATGGGAGTCCACTTCCATGGTCCACTTTTGTCTGCTACCCTTCTGTCTCAAGGGTCTGCTCCCATCTTTGCTGACCAAGTGCCAGCTTTCAAATAGTCGCGTGCCGGAGGGCAGAGGGGACTCCCTGAGACACGGAGAGCTCCCACCTACTCAGTGTGCCACAGAGGTCACCCTACCTTGGACGAGGACATCCGGGAGCCACACAGCATGGAGAGGGTGGAGCACACTTGGTCTGTGCCCTGGTGCCATGGCAGGCCCAGGCTCAGCCAGCCTTTGCCTTCACCCCTCCCCATATGCCTGCACATGTCCCCACATCTCCCTGGCTCTTGCTAACCAGGAATCAGACTCACACTCCCATTCCCCGAAGGCCAGGGGATAATCAGACAGGATCCCAGAGATGTGGACTAGAAGGTGTCCCAAGCCACCTAGACTCCTGACCTTCCCAGAATGGCACATGCCGAACCCAAACCTCCAAACCTTGAGGCACTAATTTCACGCATTCTCATTCCCACCAAGGTGAGGCCCAGCCTGTGTCACTGAGACAAAGAATAGTGTCCCCAATGGGGATCCATGTTCGCCAGGTGTGTGCAGCAAGCCAGGCACTTCACTTCTGTTTTTTCCTGACCATGGCACCATGGCAAGGTGAAGGATCCACTATGACACAAGAAATGGCCAAGGCTGAGAGATCAGGGGCAGGTCCAGAGCCACGGGCTGGGCCTGGTGGAGGTGATTTGACCCCACCTCTGTGCAGCTCCAGAGCCCTCCTTCTTCCAGCTCTGTCACCTGGCCTCTGAGCTAGTGGGGCTGAGCTGGAAGAAGTGAACTCTGTCCTACCCTCCCTGGCCATGTCCTAGGCTCGGTGAAGGGATGGGCCCTGGCCTTCATCTTCCACCCTGGTTCCCAGGAACAGGTCAGGAACCTCTGGGGACCAGGAGCTGAGCCAGGGAAGTGGGAGGACCGGAGGGGCACTTTAGGTCTGCACAGCTCTGCGAGGCAGAAAGAGGTGGCTGCAGTAGCGTCAGTGTGCACTTGAATCTGAGTCAGATCTACTGCCCCAGGAGCACCGTGGCTTGGGGTTTGGCAGAACGACGGGTATATAGCACAGCCTCTGTAATGACTGGATAATAAATCATAGTTGGTAATGAAAGAGCCGGTCCTACCCAGGCCACTAGATACCTGGCCATGCTGCCACCAGACAAGCCGCCCTGACAGCTGGGGGCTCAGTGTCCTCAACACTGCTGGCACCTGGTGGGACTCAACCTCATGCAGAGGTTGCCGGCTCAGACATTTGCTTCTTGGAAAGGGCTGGAAGCACTTTGCTCTCCCTACTGTGCCCTGGGGACAGGGGCTGTTACTGTGAACCCCGGAGGCCAGGTGCACTTTCCTGCCTCGGAACTGTCCCTCTCTGGGGCTCTAAAGTCCTGAACTTTAAGGTTCTTGGACCCACGATGGGGCAAACAGCCACCATTTAGAATTGCTGGGGGATCCCCAGGATGACGGCGCGAACTGCTGTCTAACCCCAGGGCTTGCCATGCAGATGTGGCTACTAGTGTCCTGCCCAGTCCTTTTTGCTTCTGCTGGAGGGAAACAGACACACACACTACAGAGTCACACACATAGTTACACATCACACACCTGCACACACACACAGTATATATAATAGCCCACACGCCTGCATAACATGCATACAATTGTAAAGCACATGGGTGTGCAATGCTCTTACACGCGTACACATGCGTGCACACTCACAGATGCCTCTCCCCCTCCCCCTCCAACTTTCTTGCTTTCAGACATGAGCTCTTGCCCACTTTGCCAGGGAAGCGCCCCCTTCCCTAAGGATGCCTCCTCCGGGAAGCCTGCCCGGTGGCTGCCCACAGTGGCTCTGTCTGGGCTCAGCTCCTTCCTCTCGTGCATCAATCCATCCATGGTCCTTTGCTCCGTCCCCATGGTGTAATCAAGATGTCACACCAGAACTTAACACAGAGCTGCTGGGGACATGTGCAGGGAAGTCCCAGCACCCTTTGTCCCTTGGAGACGAGGAGACCTACTTCTGGGGAGCACTAGAGCCTGGAATGTCCCTGGTGACACTGGAACTCCCTACTTCCCTGCAGTGGGTCCCCACAATGGGGCCAGCCTCCGACATCCCCAGATTCCTGGATATGATCCTGATGACCGACTTGGGGACACGTGGCCCCCAGGACCTCGGGGTGCATTGGGTCTGCAGCGGTGGAAGGGGTCTGGGCTCACGGGGGGTGCGTGCCGTTTGTGTTGACTCTTTTCCCTGCAAGTAACAAGTTCAATATTCATCTTCATTTCCAGGGAAATAATTAGTGTTAAGTGAACTGTGATTTCTATCTCTAGTTATTTCTCATGTGCTAATTTAAGCAGCAGAGAAAACGTTCTGTGGTGGCTGATGCGGGGCTGCTAAGCCATATTCCAACAGAGGCAGACGGCAGCACAGGCTGGACGGACCACCCACTCAACAGGGGATGGAATTCCAGTGCGCCAGGAGCCTCCAGCTGTGGGTCCTTCCCGCACAGGCCCCTCTAGTGGGGCCAGCCCACCCCTGCACTTGTGCTGAGCTCAGAGAGGAAAAAGAAAAGGATGAGTGTGGCCGGGGGCTTGGCCCAGCTCTGGACCCTGCAGAGCCCTCCCTTCCCCCTGCTCAGCTTCCTCTCCTGGCTCTCCAGCCCTTCCCTCCAGGAGCTGGAACTGGGATCTCATCTCCTGCATCCCAGGCTGGGGAACAGGCCCTCCTCGTTGAGTCTGGTGGGAGTGGGTGGCCAGGTCCACGCCTCCACACACCCACTCCTGGGAAGCATGGTCCCTCGCTGTCATTCCCATGTGCCTGGGGTTCCTGTGTGTGGTTCCTTGAGTCCTCATCATCTTGCCCCCAGGTGAGGAACCATTCTCAGAGGCTGCCCTGCCCCAGGGGGTGGGAGGCAGGGCTGTCATTTAGGTCAGTACGACTCCAGGTCTCACGCTCTTAACCATCGTCTTGAATTGGAGAAAAGCAAAGGCAGTTCCTGGTGGGTACCCAACACAGGCTCTGAGGAGCTCAGGGTGACGTGGTGACGTCTCTAAACTCAACACAGGAGCTGGAACATGAAGCAGAGTCAATTCGTGGGCAGTCGCATACCCTCTGATCCACTCTGAATGTGCCTCCGGCTCTGGCTGGGTGACTTTGGATAAGTCATTTAGCATCTCTAAATGTCACCTTCCTTGTCTACAGATTGATGGGAACATCAGGGCCTTGAGTAGCTGTGGATACCAAATGAACAGGTGCACACCACACCCCGAAGGCCTGTCCAGACCAGAGGAAGTGACCCTCAGGGACAGTTGCTGCCATGCTGTGCCCACACCCCATGCATTCACTCTCATGAAACACGAGGAGCCCTACTGTGTGCCAGGTGATAGAGGGTGCTGACCTTCTGTGCAAGCTCCACGTGGTCCCAAGCTTAGGGAACCGTCGGTAGGCGATTCTGATGAGTCTGCAGGTCGGTTGCTGTAGGAGTGAATGGTTGCCATGGGAACAGGGTGATGGGAATGAGCGGTGGGCTCAGCTACCTCAGCAGGTCCAGGAGGCCTTCCTGGATGAGGTGACGCTCACCTGTGTTGGCACCATTATCCATTTCCGGAACTTTCTCATTGACCCAAACAGAAGCCACAGCTCCTTCAGTACTGACTCCCGTCCTTCCCTCCCCAGCCCTGGGAACTACCCTGCCAGGCTCCGTCTCCACGCGCCGCCCTGTCCTGGGTATTTCACAGAAGCGGATCCTACAGTTGTCCTTCTGCACGGGCCTGTCTCCCTGTGGCATGTGTGAGAACCCCCTTCCTCCTGCGGCTGAGCCAGCTTCTCTGTGTCCTCTTCCCTGCTGATGGACGATGGGTAGCTCCTCCCTTCTGTCTCTGGGAACCACGAATGAGGCTGTGAAACAGCCATTCCAGAGTCCCTGCTTCCAGGTCTCCGGGCTCGCACCTGGGAGCGGAACGGCTGTATCATCTGGTGATTCCACGTTTGGCTCTCAGGCAGCAGGGAGAGGCCGTCTCCGGGGTGTGCACCCGAGCTGCCGCGGTGCCTGCAAAGGCAGTGGCTGGAAATGGCAGAGCGGAGTCCGGCCCTCTCCACACTGTCTTCTGGCCTCGGAGCCCGCTCTACATGGTCCCTCAGATCACCCAGCAGCATGGACTGCGGCATCTCAAATGTGGCAGAGTCAGAGGTACCCTGAATTGTGAAAATACATTAAATTCCCAAGAATCGTAGGTCTCAGGTGCACTGTGAGGAAACTGAGGCTCAGAGAGGTTAAGTGACCTTCCCTGTGTCACACAAGTGTCACACAAGCTGAGATTTCAGTCTGGGTTAGCTGAACTTGGAAGTCCTTTGCCTTTCTCAGCTCTGTTCCCACCCTCACTGCTGCCCCCACCCCCATGGCCCTGACTGGGCTCCCTTGAGTGGAACACCCCCCAGTCCCTTCTGCCTGTGATGGGTCTCGGGGGCTGCAGCCAGGGCCACTGCCACTCCTCCTTCACCTAGAGGTCCTCCCGGCCAGGCCAGAGCCCGCAGCAGGGCAATCTCCCTAAGAATAGATGGCTGCATCGGGCTGGGCACCAGCGGACAGGGAGAGCTTTGTGGAGGCAGAGAGGCTATTGCCAGCCTCAGGAATAAAGTCAGGGCTTATCCGACTTCCACTCTGGTCCCTTGGAGTGTGGCGGTCGAGCAGGACCCAGGGCCAGGGGATGGCACGAGGGCCTGCCTTAGAGCAGGTGCAGGGACAGGAGAGAGGAGTCCTATGGGTGACGCGCTGTGAGGCCGAGTCAGTGGACTGCGAGGACAGGACGGCGGGTGGGGGGGCAGTTTGCAGCAGATTTTTGGTCCAGATGCCCCTGGGGGCTCTTCCTTCCTCCCCTTGGTGTGTCTTTTTCTGTTCTTTGCACATGTGTGCACTTGTGTGTGATGCACAGACAATGAAATATGCAGCCTTTAAAAATAGAGAGAAGAGAATCTTGATATTTGCTAAAACTCTTGACACTTTCTGGGCTCACTTGTTGAGGACAATGATTTTTACCCTTTTTTTTTTAAGTCAACATTTTGCTGCTGTGACTAAAAGATCTGACCAGAACAACTTTAGGAGGAAAAGTTTATTTAAGGGCTCACGGTTTCAGAGGTCTCAGTCCATGGACAGCCGGCTCTGTTCCTGGGGCTCGAGTTGAGGCTGAAATTCATGGTGGAAGAGTGTGACAGAGGGACGCAGCTCACATGATGATCAGAGAGCAGAGAGACTCCACTCACCAGATACAAAATATACACCTTAAAGGCATGGCCCCAAACCTCACCCCTCCGCTCACACCCTCCCCACCTTCAAGTTAATCCCAGGAGCCATTAGCTCCCTGATCGTGTTAAGGCCATGATCCAATCACTTCTCCTCCAAACCTTCTTGCCTTGTCTCACAACACCCTCTCAATGGGGTGGGACTTAGGCTGAATAACTGCCCCAGTGGCCTCTAAGCTCTGATCCCAAGGACCTGGGAACGTTGCCTTAAGTGAAAGAAGGGACTTTGCAGATAAGATTGACTCGGGATCTTGAGAGGGGAAAGATGGCCCTGGTTGTCTGTGTGGGCCACAGTGTAGCTGTCCTTACAGAGGGAGGCAGGGGGAAACTGGACCAAGAAGAGGAGGGAGAATGACCGTGGCCAGAGGCAGAGCGATGGGTGGACGGGGTCGTGAGACAAGGAGCTCTTAGCCACCCCGGCTGTGCCGTGGCAGCCACTGAATCCGATTTCCAAGTTCTCGGGGAGGTGGCCTCTGGGGCACCAGGGATCTGGGGATAAGAAGGTGTGTCAGGGCAAGATTTTGGTGGCAGCCGGAAGACTATGTCACAGACTTTGGTTGAGCTACGTCTTAACTAAGTCTTGCAAACAAGAACTGGATGAATTGGAGCCACAGACTGGCACTTGGGGGAAGAACTGGAAGACGGATGCTGCCCTCATGGACTTGACCTTGGCCATTTCCTGACCCCAGTGCTGGCCAGTCTTCCTCATCAAGTGAGGGGCCAGGCCTGCAAGCCTTGGTGATTGCCCCAGCTCAGGATGCTGAAATGGCAGTGGAAATAGCCCAGAGGTCAGTGGCTGAGGCCTCTGTGTGACCCACACTGTGTAGAGAACTCGACTCACTTGCTCAGAGACCCATGGGAGTGGGTTTTACTAAGGACTTGCTTGGCCAGGGCCTGCAGGAGATGCACCTCTCTCCACCCTCCCCTGCCTTCCTGGGCTGATCTTCACCCATCTTATCCCCACCTCTACCTTTCTCAGGGTATATTTTTCCATTTTTCTTGTTAGGAAAGTAAATTTCGGAAAGGTTTAAACAGTTTTTCTGAACTGAAAATTCTTTGGGACAACAGATTCTCCACAAAGGCACCCAAACCATGTGCATACTGGAGAAAGGACAGTCTCTCCGGGGAAAGGGAGGGGTGGAGATCCTCACGCAGAGGATCGAACCTTGACCCCAACTCACACCAAACCAAAGATGGACTCACAGGATCATAGAATGTGGGACCTGAGACTGTGAGACTCCTGGAAGAGAGCAGAAGGGGAACACTTGGACACCCTGTGACATCGGTAAAGGTAAGGATTTTGGGGATAAGACCCTAAAAGCACAGGCAAAAGAGCCAAAGCAGATAAACAGGATTGTATCAAACTAGGAAGCTTCTGTCCAGCACAGGAGACAATCAGTAGAGGGAGGAGACGGTCCACAGAACGGGCGCAGATGTTTGCCAACTCTTCATCGGACGAGGGATGAGGTAGAGAACAGATGAGGAACTCAAAAAAAAAAAAAAAAAAAAAGACCACAGAAAACAAATAATGCCATTAAAATGGGGAAATTATTTGAATAGACATTTCTCAAAGAAAGGCATACAAATGTTGACGATGTAGGGAGAAAAGCTTAATATCACCCGCCATAGGGGAAACGCAAACCAAGATGAGAAGTTTCAGAGATGGGAGCTCCAGAGTGGCTACTACTGAAAAACAGACAGAGAGACATAACAGGCATGCTGGTGAGGGGGAACATGCAGAGAACAAGGCACCCCGACACGCCGCTATCGGGAATGTGGATTACTGCAGCCGCCACGGAAAATTGTATGAAGCTGTTTTTCGAGAAACTAAACATAGAAGCATTCTATGTTGATGTACCCCCTTTCTGGGCACATAACTATAGACATTCACGCAAGCTTATGAAAGAGAAGCCTGTACTCCTAGGTTTACTGCAGCGCCATTTAAGTAGCCAAGCTGTGGATTAAACAAGTGTCCATCAGAGGATAAAGGGCAGACAGACACCGTGGAGTATTACTTAGGCATACAAAATGCAACCTCATCATTTGTGTCAAAATGGATGGAACTGGTGGACGTTAAGTGAAATAAGCTAGATACACAAGACAAACACGTATTTTCTTTCATATGTAGAAACTACAAAAATAGTTGATCTCAAAGTGGAAGACGGTGGAATAGTTGATAGGGGTCGGGGGGAGTCTGAAAAATGGGAACCGGATATTATTAGATAGGAGGAATGTGTTCTCCTGTCCTGCTGTGCAGTGGGTGACTATAGTTTACAGCAGCATATTATACATTTTAGGAGAAAGTGGAGGAGAGGGGCTTGCAGCCTCCAGACAGAAATGCAGTAAGAGCCGGAGATGGTCATCACTGTGATTTTATCATTGCCCACGATCATTTGAATGTCTCACTGAACTACACAAATGCATGTAATTGTATGTGTTGGCTAAAAAGATGAGTAAAATGAAAAAAAAAAAACAAAATAAGGAAATTCTTTTTTAGTGACATGACCAAATTTTAACCTGTGCTGGGTTGGGTTGCAAAGACCCTCTATTCTCCAGGACGCTGCCCCAACTGGATACACTAATGGAGACTCGCTTTCCAGGAGAAGAAAAAGGTACTTTTCTTCAATTTCCCCTTTTGAAGTTATCTTAATACTAAAAAGAATTGACAACAGGGACCAGGCAGATACTTCCACGCCCCTGCAGAAGGTACTATTCACAACAGGCAAAGGTGGGAGCAGCCCATGTGTCCAGGGACAGGTGAGTGACACTTGAAATATGGCAGGGACATGAAAGGGAGTGTCCTTCAACTCTGTGAAGAAAGGGGATTCTAGCGCACCCTCAATCACAGGCGAGCCTTGAAAACATTATGCAAGCCACCCAAGGACACGTTCACCTGACTCCATCCCATAGGCAGCCCAGAGCGTCAGATTCAAGACAGGACATGCGCTGGCAGCTTCCAGGGGCCAGGGACAGGAGCAGGGTCCATGTTCCACGGGTTGAGCCTCCCTCTGGAGGAAGATGCAAGAGCTCTGGAAATAGGGGTGGTGACAGCTTCTCCACAATGTAAATGTGCGCTGTCTCCATGCTGGGCACTGGGAAACGTCCACTGGGGTGAGTGGTCGGGCGTTTTACTGCAGATCCTAAACATTAGAAATAGAAAACTTGCTCTAAAGGAGTGGCCAGGACACGGTGCGATGCTTTTCACTTCTTAAGCTACTGGAGGAAGAACTTTTAACCTGCAGAACCCTTGTCACAAACGGGGAGGTGGGATGTCCCAAGTATCCTTGAAGAACGGACCACTCAACTGGTGGTTTAAATATACAAAGTAAACAAAACCCCCCAGGGGTGTTGATAATTAACCTGTGCAGGCTTCCACACCATATCATGAGAATGGAAATGATAGTTGTTCCGAGAAGCCAGGCCGCGGGCAGTCAGCTGCTCACCACCCACGCCACCTGGTCGGGCACTTCCTGTGGTTATCCTCCCCTGGAATATCAGCACCTGGCTCCCGGGTGGCCAATGCACCAGGGCTGAGAGGTGGCCCTGGTCTGTCCACTCTCCCTGACTGCCCCCTTCACGGTGACCACGTGTGTACCCCCAGTTAGACACGTGCATGTCCTCTGCGGATCTGCCCCCGGGTGAGAGAGCCTCTGCAGATGGTTGTCCAGGGCCCAAACCCCTCCTGGGAAGTTGAAAGACAAGGGAAGTCTCCACCTCCGAGTCTCTCCTCTGCAGGGGATGCCAGGGAGGACGGGAGGCAGGGTCTGCGTTTACCTGGTCTCCCAGGACAACAGACTTGCAGGCAGCCAAAGAGATCGTCAAGCCGCGAAGCGTGACAGTCGACATCAAAGTGGGAATGCCACTCCTTGATCCGGACTTGGCCATACCTGCCGGGGCGAGCCTCGGATATGACCACCCCGGGAATTCAAAGGCGCTCTTAGAACAAGCGCACACACACACACACACACACACAGCCCCATGCAAAACCCTCCTCCTACTTTCAAATGAAAATAGAAGTCTAGACATCCTTTCTTCACAGTTCTTCACTGACCTAATTATTCAGATCTGCGCTTTCTTTTGGTCTTTTCAAAGAACAAGAAGAATGGTTAATTTCACTTAATGGAATAATTGAATATCATAATTGTTTTTTACATTTCAGCACGAATGTTTGAGTTAAGCTGCACCCCCCCCCCCAAGAGCTCTTAATAACCGGGCTGCTCAAAGAGGCCTTTCTCTCCCATCTTTTTCTCTCCCGACTGGACCGTCTGGGCTGGCTTCTGGCAGCCAGCGTGTTTGGGGGGAGTGGTGCCTAATGACTGTTTTGGTCTTGGATGCTCTGATCTTGCTCTGATTCATTATTTGTCAGGCATGAGAGGCACCCGGACAGGGTGGGGAACAAGGCCTTTCTATTCTGCCTCTTGTTCTTGCTCCTTGCCTTCCCTTTCCCTCTCCCTTCTGGACGAGGGGTTAGGATCATGGCAGTGGCCGGCCTAGGAAGTCAGGGAGGCCGGCCTCATGCTGGTGGGTTTGTTGATGGATTCCACTATTTCTGGACTACGTATTGGGAGATGGCTAGGTGCTGGGGCTTTGTCCAGGCCACGGGGGTCTGGTGGACACAACACTGCAGTGGAGACACACTCAGAAAACAAAGACACCCACGAAAAGCAGCTCCAGTTGTGAAGGTAAGAACACGGAAAGTTGCCGTGCAGTGAGACTGAGGAGGGGACCGTGGGCCCAGCAGACTATCAGGGAAGGACCAGGGGTGAGGTGGCAAGGATCTCAGGAGAGAGGGCAAGAAGTTGCCCAGTGTGGGTGGAACTGGGAGAAGGTGCTGCCGATCACAGGTGAGGCGGGTGCAAAGGCCCTGAGAAGTGAGGAGATGTCAAGGAGGTGAGGGGGCCTGGGGGAAGGCTAAAAAGAGCCCAAATAATTGTCATAGAGGGGACTGGAGAAGGAATACTCCACCAAGAACGTTGTGGGCCACAGAATGGAACTTGGGTCTGTTCCTGAACAGTGGGTCACTGAAATGCCAAATATATATATTAATCCCTCTTGCTTCTTTGTGGAGAAGCAAGAGAGTAAGCAGAGAGTTCAGTAACGGAGCTGCTACTGCCCTCCCACGGAGGGCTGCTGGTGGTCTGAACAGAGGGTGGAGGGAATGGAGACAGTGAGAAGCAATCTGGAAATACTGTGGAGGTAGAAATGACAGGATTTAGCATGGAGTCAAACCTATGTGTCAGGGCAGGAGATAAGGAAACCACCTTCAGATTCAGCCTGAGTGACTAAGCAGTGTTCTTCATTAACAACGGAGAGACAGGCAGTATTAGTCAGCATGAGACAGGTTGTACTGCATAACAAGTAAGTCCCCACATCTCAATGCCTTAATAGACTGCGTTGTTCATGGTATGTATCCAGTGCAGGTGGCTCTACCATCTCAGGCACATGGCTTCCCAGTCAGCAGGGAAAGGTTGAATGCATGGAGAGTCTCTTCCTTTTCTCCCATGCTCCAGCCAAGAAGGACACACTTGTTTCTACCCTCAGCTCACTGGCCTGGATCACCTGCCTAACCAGGGCAAGAGAAGGGGTCCTAGACTGTGTACCAAGAAGTGGGGATGAGCCTGCCACCTGTGAGTGCTGCTGCTGAAGGGCAGGAGACTACCTGGGTAGGGTACATGTTAGGTATCAAATGGCCAAAGGAACAAGTGGACTAGGACTCAGGGCCACTGCGACTAATGACAGCTCCTGCTCTGTTTCAGGTCCCAGCCCTGCGTTTGAAGGCAGAGGTGACAAGTGCACGAGTCTCACCCTTGGGGTTGGTTAGGGAGCCACAGTGTTCCTGTGATGTCCATGTTAGCACCTCCCAGAGCTTCTAGAAGCTGCCATGCCTAGTTGTCTTCACAGCCTGTGTCCAGCCTCCTCGTGAACCACATGCTCACGCGGTGTGTATCCTGGGCTCCCCCCATGTTCTAGGAGCAGACGGATCTCACGGGTTCGTGAACATTCCACACCCTCCTGTCTCTGGGCATTTGTGAGCGCCCTCCTTCCCTTGGTGTGCCCCTGTGTCCTCATCTGCCTGGAAAACTTCTGTGCACCCTTCAGTGTCCGTGTCAAGGCCACTGCCCTGGTGAAGACTTTGCTCACCCCCCACTGTTCTCCCCAGGAGCATCAGTGGACCCTGCCTGGGGCACTTGCTCTGACCCTTCATGATGCCCGCCTCATGGCGCCTCAGGTGCAGAGAAGGTCGCCGTACCATGGGATGTGGTGGCCACAGAGGGTTGCTGTCCCCCCAAGTTCCTCCTTCCCCTTGGCTGGGAGACTTCGAGTTTTGACATGACGTTCCAGAGAGAGAGTGTGGAAATCAGGGCCTTGCCTGCAACCTCCGGGGAAGACACCCCCAGGGTAGGCTCCTTCGTCCTGCCCTGGTGGCCCCGCCTCAACTCCCATCGGCTGCTGTTTCCCTGCCTGGTACAGCTGACATTCCCAAATTTTCACAGAGGTGCCAGGCCCACCTACCCCAGCAGAACTCATGTCTTGATCGGGGCTGTGGCACCGGGCCCAGGACGAGGACTGAGACGGAGAGAGCATTTGCTCCGTGACTGCGTGAATGAATGAAGTCATCTCCACTCTTCCAGTCGGCAAGTTCTGTGGCCTGGGAGAGCAGAGACCCTTCCCCAGGCTGTCAAACTGAGGCCCAGTCAGCAGATTCTCTGTCCACTAAAATCAGTGCCTCCTGCTCCATGGGGTCCACCCACTTCACCTTATTGCCCCTTCCTGCCACTCCTTAGCCTTTGCCTGACCCCACCTTGATCACCCATCTGGGTCCTAGCAAGCCCCACCTGCTCTCTGCTGATCCCCTGGTGCTTCCTCTCTGCCCCGCCTGCTCCACACAGGTCCATGGCTGACCTGGGTTTCTTAGTGTCCAGGACCCACATATTTGCAGCAGCTTTAGAAAATCCATGCACATCTAATACAGGGAGACACTGGACCATTATTTACTGGCTTTCACTCCTGCAGATGGTGGGAGAATTGGGGAGAATTTAACCCGAAATGATCACAGAGCACTGTGCCAATATCTGGAATTAGAAGGAAGGAAAAAAAAATGTTCCTTCTTTTGTGAACTTCTGGGGCCAAGGAAGACCACACTCTTCCTCCTGAGCTCTGCAGTGGTCCTGGACCCCACATGAACATTCTGGTCAAATTCTACCACCCCAAGGGCCAATGGATGACAGAAAATCATGTTTCTCAGAATTTTGCCTGTTTGGGAACTGGATGAAGTACTTTATGGAAATGAGCTTTTAGTAAAGACCACCCCTGCTTAGCTCCTCTGCTGGCCCAGGTGAAGTAGTTAAAGGGGCTTCCTCCAAGTAGAGGTGGCCTTGTTCCATGGAAAGAGGTCCTGTTGTCCAGACGCCCTGGTGCAGTCAGCAACCTGTGCCCTCTGTGGGGCAGTCCTGGATGCACCGGTCAGCAGAGACAGCATTGACCAGAGGAGCAACTCAGATCGGGGGGGGGAGAAGCAGGCAGGTGTGGCCTGATGCCCACTTCCTGACTTGGGACGGACACTTGATGTCCCCACACCTCTCTTTCCTCATCTGTAAGTGGGACTGCGCGGCTGCCTGCCGCAGAGTGCTTCACGGATCCCCTGGGATGGGAGGTGTTCAGACTCTCGATGGCTGTGGAGCGGTGGGCACCTGTGGGTGTCAGTGCACACGACTGCTGGTCCCTGTGCTGCAGTGTGAATCCTGCCAGCAACAATCGAGCTGCCTGGTTCAGCAGGAAACTGGACGCCGTTCAGACAAAAGCCATTTGCTTTCAGTGTCCACCATGGCGGGCTTGCAGGGACCCCCGAGCCTGCTCTGTGAGCTCACGTCCCCTCAGGTTTTGCGCTCATTCTCATTGACATAAGGGAAATCACTTCCCTGAGTGCCATCCTGACTCCTCCGTCAGCCACGAACTGAGCTTGTCCCCTGCTCTCTCTCTCTCAAGGAAGCAGACGTGAATACCAGGCAGATCTTGCCACTGCGGGGACAGGAGGGCAGTGACAGTGAGTACCTGGACACATTCAGTGCAGCTTAGAGAATGTGAGTGGACAGGAATGGAAAGGATCACGGCGGAGGCTCCGGGCAGGGGAGATCATCTTCTGCAGAGTGAACAAGGAGGACTTCCTGCAAGAGGCTCATTTGCTCTGGGCGCTCGGGGTTGGGGGGCGGGAGTTAGAATTCAGCATGTGGAGCCGGGAGGGTGGTGTGGACCGAGGGTCAGCTGTGAGATCTCAGAGGGCAGAGTGGATTGCTATTTGCTGAAGTTTGGGATTAAAAATGGGAAGGAAATTTTGAATAAATATGGTGAACCTTCTTTCTCTGATGCCTAACGAAATGAATAAATAATAAATAAATAAAACCAAGCAAGAATGCACAAGCAGACCAGAGCAACGAACTGGACACAATTTCACATTATCCACGTGCCAAAGAAAGTGCGAGCCAAAGAGAGGAAGGTGAGTTAGAAATGGCTCTCTGCGTCACTTCTCAAAAATGATACTGGGTTGAGAAAATGAGCTGCCCCAATTCTCAATAGTCTTTTCCAGTAGCCCCGTTTCCTTATTCTGAGAGAGGTACAGTCAGAGTTTGGAGGAGCACCCCAGGAAGTCAGGGAACATTTACTGAACTTTCTGTAAGTCCCACCAGACTACACTGTTCAGGGTTGATGTGGGATGGAGTTGGGCTGAATTTCCTGCTTCCCAAGGTTTCTGGGGTTAGGAAACTTGCCTCCACCTAAGGTGCCCAGGCCTGTGGGCTGAACTCACCATTCACACACCCTATCAGGGTCTCAGAGAAGGAAACATGTCTTGAAAACATAAGGAGACACTATTGTTTAGGACACACTAGATGAGAATAAATAATTGGGCCACTATATAAAGATACAATATCAAAAGTTGAATATAACCAAGATGAAAAAAGTGTTGCAAATAACACTTAGATGAAGAACACAATCCTGAAGAAGATACGGCCTCAGGAGCTGGAGGAAACCCTGGTGATGCTTTACGCTGTAGCAGAATATGATACGATCATGGCTGGGCACAGTGGTGGCACACGCCTGTCATCCCAGTGGCTCAGGAGGCCGAGGCACAAGGATCATGAGTTCAAAGTCAGCCTTAGCAAAAGAGAGGCACTAAGAAACTCAGTGAGACCCTGTCTCTAAATAAAATACAAAAGAAAAAAAAATAGGGCTGGGGGTGTGGCTCAGTGGTCAAGTGCCTTTGAGTTTAATCTCTGGTACCCCACCCCTGAACAACAACAACAAAAAGATTATAATATGATCATAAGTTTAGTAACTTTGTGATATTCAGTGAACTCATGAGAGGAGAAAATATGACAGGGTTAAGAAACCAATTGAGGCCTGAAATATAAATTACACACAAAGAACAAAAAGAACAGAAAAGTATGGTTCAAATACTGAGGTGCTGACGTTGGGGAGATGCCTGATTAGTCTAATGGATGCAGAGGAAAAAGTGAAGAGAGGACTCGATCAGAGGAAAGGTATGAGCTACTTAGAACAGACTAACGTAAGTCCTTATGTGAAAAATCGGTAGCCCCAATGAAACAACTGTTCATAGACACCGAAAATAAGGAAGAAATTCGTGCATAGTAGAAGATCACATTGCCTTGCAAAAAGTTGATAAAGAACATTTCACACCAGGGCATGTCCTGTTTAATTCATTGAACATCAAAAGCACGAATTCTTCATACATCTAAGCAGGAAGGAAAATCAAGCTTTGGGTACTCCTGTCTGTGACGTGCCACACCCAAGACAGGAAGCAGGACAGTGGGGCGCTAGGTGATAGGAGGTAAGAATTGAGGCTCCCATCCCCAGGTATGCTGTATTTCAGGTATAAATGCAACAGGCAGATATTTTTAAAATATGAAACATGGTGAGTCCCAAGAGACTTTGAAAAGAAATGATGTCTAAGTCCAGAAAACCAGAAAGGAGTGAATATGATGACCAACTGTGGAGCCGTCAGTGCCCAGAGACAGAGGGCTGATGTATGAAGTTCTGAGGGACAAAACGTCATCCCCTGCATCTCAGGACTGGACTGAGAACTTGAAGGCAGGGTCAGGTCCAGTTTTTCTCCTTAAGTATAATGACACAAACAATTAAGCAAACAAATAAAATATAGGGAATCAATCAAACAGCAGAGTTTCAGGTCATACAACATGCGAGTTCCTTTCTAGAAAATAAATGTCGACAGAGAACCTTAGCTAAGCAAGCACTGAATCAAATCAACCACCGGAGAAAGGAGGTTGATCAAGAAAGCCTAGAAATGAGGGTCGAGATTTAGAGATGTTGGATCAATACTACAAACACGTAGCGATTCTGGCTACAGATGGAAATTAAGTGCTATGAACCCTAATGATGTAAACATGATGGTATGGCTAAGTAGAATAGGGATTGGTGACATTTTGCTCTAGTGGGTCAGATAACAAATATTTTGGTCTTTGCAGATCATATACAATCATCATTTTTAAAAAAATTTATTTACTTATCTTTGGAAATTTAAACACTATTCACAGTTCATATTCTGTATAATAGGCAGCTGACCCTAACCTGTGGTATGACATAGACAGAACTAAGTCATTGCCATTAAAATCTCAGAGTCAACATGGCCTTGCCTTTTATGGTCCCTTTTTCTCTGCTGCTGAGTATTGGGACTCGTTGACAAGGTGGCTTTAACTAGGGACAGAGTGAAATCCAAGCCAAACCTCGTCATGGTGAGTCATGGCTGAAACCGCTCTGCATGTAATGCTAGAACTTTACCAAGATGGTAGCCACGGCCACCGGGGCTGCCAGACACGGGAAACGGGGCTGCTCCATTCTAGATGTGCTCAAAGTGTGGGATAGACATGGACTTATGAAGACTTAGTAAAAAATAGAAGAATATTATCTCATTGAGAAGTGATCTGTACATTGATTAAAATGTTAAAATCTTGGACACATAGAGTTAAATAAAACACATTTTGAAATTTTACTGTGCTTTTTTAACTGATTTAAAAACACCAGGAAATTAAAATGTTATGGATTTGGCTTGCATTACATTTCTATTTGACAGTGGGCTTGGAAGCACCTGACAAGAAGATAAAATCATTTCTCAGAAAGATGGGGGCTTGCCATCCATTTGCGTACCGGCAAATGGATCCTCTGTCTTCTGTCCCTTTGTTTCCCCGGTTGAAAAGTGGGTAGCCGGAGTCCCTCAGACAGAACATGGGCTTTCTGCTCCAGTCTTGGACATCGTGCCTGGCTTGTGACTGTTTGGGTTGGATATGAGGTGTCCCCCCAAAGCTCCTATTTAATGCAGGGATTTCAAAGGTGAGATGATTAGATTGTGAGAGCTGGAGCCCCATCAGTCCATCCGAGTGGGAGTGGACTGGCTGGAGGTCACTGAGGGCGGGTGGCCATGACTGGAGGAAGTGGGGCCCTTGGGGTGTGCCCTGGAAGGTGCATCTTTCCCCCGGCTCCCTCCTCCCCACTTCCTGCTGCCATGGACAGAGCAGCTTCCCTCGCCCACGCCCTTCTGCCACCGTGTCCTGCGTCACCTTGGGCCCAGAGCACTGCAGTCAGCTGACCACGGACCGAACAGATGAAACCAGGGGCCAAAATAAACTTTGCCTCCTCCACGTTGCTCTCGCTGGGTCTTTGGGTCACGGTGAGGGAAAGCTGACTAACAGTGGATTTAGAAAGACCTCTTATCTCAGAACTCAATGTCTCATTGAGAAACGGGGGAAAGGTTTGTGGAGGACACTTAACACCTTAGTAATGTCCCATGAATAGCTGTCCATAACCAGGTGGTGGGTTTCCTGGATAAGGGGTCTTAGATCCCAGCAGAAGGATGAGGCCCTTAGAAGTGGGCTGTGTCTTCAAATGGACACCCCTTCCCTGCTCAGCCTGCCTCCCAGATGCACCCCACTCTGCCCAGTGTTCTCGCTCCTCACCGGGCCTCACCCCCGGGTCTGACTCTCCGTTCTTTCTGTGTTTGGCTTCAATGGCCCCCTCCCCCACCCAAGCCTTCTACCTTTTCTTTCAGACCAACTCCCAGTTGGGACCCCGCTAAGCAGCTTTTAAGAGGTGGTCATGGGGCACAGTTCTGTCCAATGAGACCAAAAAGTGAGACAACTCTAAGGGCTTTGGGGGAAATTCTTGCTCTTTGGATAAAAAGAACAAACATATCAGGCCACATGACGAAGCCCTCCTGGTAGGACCTGCGTGGACCTGTTACGTAAGGTGGGGAAGGGTCTGGAGGACCCCCAGGATGTGGTCTCCAGTCATGGGACAGGACATCCCGTGCTGAGCACCGTGGCTGGGCTGCTGGTCACCTCCCCTGCAGCAGCACCCCCAACTGCATCTGGTGGAGAGATGGTGAGGGATAGGGGCTGGGTGGGGTGTTTACTGAAGGCCAAGAATTCCAGGATGAGACACAAGAGGATAACCCAAATTCTGGAGATTTATTTATTTGGTGGCAGCTGAAACAAATTACCATAACTGTGGCTTCAAGCCACACAGACAGGCTCTTCCACGGCTCTGGGGGTCAGAAGTGCAGCACCCGGGTTGGCAGGGTGCCGTCCTCTCCCACTCCCCAAACTGGGGGCCTTGGCTTGTGGCCCTGGCCCCACACCACTGCACCCGCTTGTTCCTATCACCACGTCACCAACCGACTCCAGCTCGCCTGAGTCCCTGATATAAGGACACTCGTGTCCACACTGGGACCACAGATGATCCCGGCTCATCTCCGCACATCAAGAGCCTGCCCTTGGTCACATCTGCAAAGCTCCTCTGCCATATCAAGTGGCCTTTGCAGGTTCCAGGGTCTTGGGGATGGTTGTCTTTGGGACGGTGTCCATCAGCCCGCCCACAGGAGACACAAGAATACTTTGGAGAGGAAGCAGTTGGACTTCATGACTCCGGGCTGGGACAGGGAGTGGGGCAGCGGTGAGGTACTATAGGACACATGTCCCGAACTGCAGGGATGGGAGGGGGTCATCTGTCCAGGGCTGTGACAGTCCAAGCCCTGGGATGGTAGTTGGGTCAAGTTCAAGTGTAACTGAGTTGAACTCCAAGTGGGGGAGGGGCCAGTGGAAGGGACGACGGAGGAGAATGAATATGCACTTTAATTCCAGCCGTCCAGCCGTCTCTCCTTCCTGGTAAGGGAAAGCCATTTGCCCCCTAATCCCCTCCTCGGCTGAAGAGAGTAGAAGTGTCTGGGGGTTGGGCGGGCTCATCTTCTGTCCCCAAAGTTTAGACAAACCCCCTGAGCCTGCCTTGGGGACAGGAGAGAGAGCAAGGAGGTAAGGGGCAGGCCGGCTTCCTGGGCAGCCTCCCCAGACAGCCAGGCCTGGGAATTTGGGCCCCGAACAAAGCTGCTTTGCTTGAGCATAAACAGACTGCCAAGAATGTCACTCCACTGGTTCTTGGCCTGCCCGTCAGATCCCTGCCCTGGGCAATGTGGAAGAGCATCAAGAGAAGGAGAAAATAAATCAAACCCAGAAAGCCAACCCGCTTCTTCACGGCTACTCAAATAATCTGCTCCATTAATTTCAGGTCCTTATTTATTTTTGTTTGATTTCTAGAAAGGGGTGGACATGTTGTTGCAGAAGGAACAAGATTTACATAAGTGGAGAGTTCAGTTGTAATATTCCTGTGGAATAACCGGAAGGCCCTTGCTTTTGGAAGGAGGCTCAGAGATGTTAAGCCACCTTCATAAGGTCACACAGGTGGGGGTGCGCAGAGGGAAGAGGATCCTGATGTCAGTTGACAACAGGCTCCTTTGGCTGCTCAAACCTCAGATGGACATACACTTGTGAAACAGGCCAATTCTCTTCACCACTAAAAAATGGAAAACTCAAGGGCTTAACTGAGAATAGAGGGGGGTTGGGGAGCCCAGCCATGCCAAGACATTTTAAGTCGGACTCCGTGATAAACGGAGATTTGATATTTCTGGATAATTCCCAATGAGCACCCTTCCCCTTTAATTATCTTGTGGTCGCCCTTTCAAAGGTGATTAAAGCTATTCTTCAGTAGATGTGGTTATAGATTGAGTGGGAACCTGGTCTTTCTTGTGGTTTTTATCGCAGCAATTAAATCTGGCCGGCTTGGAGAAGCTGTGTGGCAGGAGGGTTACCGAGCGAAACGATTTCCCCTTCGGGCAATGTTAAATTTAGGAAAAATACAATTAATTATATCAGACAGGTATCTGTTCTACATCACGGATGCGCCGAGGCTCCTGGGCTGGGCTCACGGGGCGGGCCCGCCCTTCCTCAGCAGGCTGGGGCCGGGAGAAGCCCCTTGCGGAGGTTCCCTGAGCTGCCCTCCCAGCCACACAACCACAGCTCTCTCTGGAAGCAATAATGAAAGGAGTGGTGTTTGCCAGAACTTTCTCTAATGCCCTCAAACACACATCCTGGTCTGTGTTGAGAAACTGGGGTGCCCTGAGATCCCGGAGCACCCCTACCCTGCACTCGCTGTGTGGTCCAGGGAGAGACCCCCAGGATCTCTGAGGCTCTTTTACCCACCTGCAAAATGAGACGGTTGCTGCAGATGTCCTCAGAATCCCCTGCGGCTCAGAGGTAGGGACGTGGACGTAGCTCCGTGTGGCAAGTGGTGACCCCGCGTTAGAAGACTCACTTGCATTTTCCTCTCAGAGGTCTGCTTTGTGTTTCCCACGTTGAAAGGGGCTTGGGAGTCCTTCACCTTCGTACTCCTCCCTCTTGGCTGGACGTTCACTGGCTCTCAGGTTCCGTTGGGAAGAAGGAGCCGCAACCATTATTGATACGCTCCTCCTCTGCCTTGCTGGCGGGACATAGGAAGGGGACCTCTCACGATGTCAGCGCCATGGAATCACGTCCTGAGCGCCGATTCCATCAGCCTGTCTGTCCCTCTCATGAGCCAGGCGTATTTGCACAGGGCCAGCCCCGCCTGGGCCGCTGGTGGGCAGATGACGGCCCCTGCCCTCCAGGCCAGAGTCCTTGTCTTCCTGGTCCCTCCTCCAAACAGCACCTCTCTGTCTCATTCATTCCCTTCCTGATGAACTGGGGGAGGTTTACCTGCCAGCCGTCTCACAGGGGTGTTGTCAGGATTAATGAGATAATATTTTTTAAGTACTCAGAGATCTTCTGATGAAAGAGGCTATAAAAGTACAAAGTGTCACTATTATTGTAATTAATGGCGTTTCCAAAGCTATCGAAGCTCACGTCGGGTTGTACAAGAGACGGAGGAGATCTCCACTATTGTAGCCAGCGGCCTGTTGGTGAAAACAAGGCAAAGGGCCGAGAAGGTGGTGACAAGAGAGCTCACTGATCAGGGGACTGGTAGTGAGGGCTGGACCCCAAGGCAGGGGGCGCTGCAGGGGGACCGCCTGCACCAGGAGATGCAGGATGGCAGCAGAGATGGCCTCCTCTGGGCAGGGGGCAAGTGAAGGTGCTCAATTTGGACACTGCAGCAAATACATCCCCAGTGGTCCTTTCTCCCATAGCAGCATGTCCACTGGGCTGCCAAAGAGTCCCCCTGTATGTCCTTGACCTCACCCACAATCATGGCCCTCCAGTGGGCTGAGGTGGAAGGGAGGGTTGTCTGTGGAAGCTGCATTATCTGTTCCCATGTGAGAGCTCTGATCTAGGCTGTGGGGTCTTGAGCCAAGCCCTGACCTGTCTTGGGAAATGAGCTTTAAGGATAGTGCCAGGTTTAGGACCAGCCACATACTTGGTGGGACATGCGGCTAAATGAGAATGCTGGGTCCTTGTTGGAGCAGCAACCAAGCCCGAGGCCCTTCTGAGCACAGGATGCCGTTCAGCTGCACACCTTGAGCCCCCAGGAAGCCACCCCTGACGGGCTATGCTGCAAGTGTCCCCACAGACAAAATCGTCAGCCCTGATTCTCCCTCTGCACAGGCCCCATTCCCACCACAGCAGAGCAACAGGAATCAACATGGAAAGGCAGGAGGAGGAGGAAACACTGGTGGCCCTTCAGTGTACACGCACGGGGACACCAGGGAGACTTCCATTCTCCGGGTGCAGCTGTATGAATCAGCTCTGTGTGGGCACCTGAATGGTTGTTGATGCCAGACGAACCAGTTTAAATGGAACCGTGAGTTTACTTCAGTTAGTACACCCAGGGCAGTGCCAACCCACGGCCCCTCATGAGCATCCACGGAGAAGCTCTGCGACGGGCAGACCTGCCTGCAAGGACACTTCCAGAGGAGTGTGTTAACAGATATGAAGCACGTTAATGCCCACATCTCTTTGTACCGACTTTGACAGCTTCTCTCCTGGGAATTGGGAGGCAGGAGGGAGCAAGACCAAGTCCCTGCTGCTCTCATGGTATGAAAAACTCCTAGGGAAGAACGGATTCTACGGACTCAAGACACTGACCATTGCTAGCTGTGTATTTGATCATTGTCCTCTTCATCTCTAAAGTGCATTCTATTTTGGGCTGTCCCCAGTGCACGGCTGACTTTGAGTCCCTCCGAGGTTGTTTCTCATAAAATCTGGCACCTCAGGACTTTGCAGTTTCCTCCCAGGAGGACGGTGAGCAAGGTGACAACCTCAGATGAGGACCAGCTGCGACCCTGTTGTTTTCCAAAGTCAGCTGCCTGTTTTGGACCGCGCCAGCCCGGCTGTGTGCTCTGATTTACGTCTTGTGTTTTCCAATCTTGTTTGCCACGCCTCCTCTCGTCTCCGGGCTCGTTGCTGTCTCTTTCCTTCTCTACCAAGTATATTGTCTCTGTGGTGGGGATGCCTGGAGTAAACCTCACTCTGACTTTTAAGGAACGATTTCAACAGAGTTATGTCCTTCCTATCACCTGCATCTTGGAAGCTCCAATGAAATGTGTCTGAATGTGTGTGTGTACACATGCCTGAAAATGTGAGTGTGAGTGCGTGTGTGTCCATGTTCTATGAATCAGAATGCTCTCTTGTGCAAATCATTTGAGTAAGGCAGCATTCACGGTGACCACAGGATATGTGACAGGGTGGGCACCAGGAAGATGCAATTTTGACATCATTTATCAACTTTGTGACCTTGGGCACACTATGCAATGTCCCCAAGCCTCTGTGTCTGAGTGATAAACTAGGAAAAATAGTGCCTTCCTCACAGGGTTTCCGTGCAGAGCAGAGGGAACCCTCCACCCTACGGAGCCCGACTCCAGCCCATTAGCCACTCCTACAGGGCAGCTGCTCTATCTTCCGCAATCTGATCTCACCCTTTCAGAAAGTTTGTTCACCAAGAGCTTTTGAAAAAAAAAAAAATCACCCAGACAAATTATCAGTGTCTCTCCCAGTTCCCTCCCCTGTCTCTTGTTCCCCAGTATTTTCACAGTTAAATCCTTCATTTCTGTGCCTATGTCTGGAAAGTCCTTTAACATTCAGAGAAGTGACACTGGTAAATACGGACATACTGCTGCCTTTCCTGTCACATCTAATAACCAGGCAATGCTGTCATTGGTTGCTTCAGTGACCTCTCCCTTCGAGTCTCCCCAGGGGACCTACCAGTCATGCCCATTGACTGACCACAGTCTGGGCCGTGATCTTAAGCTCTATGAGTTCATGATGCTAGACCCCCCTCCAGGACCTTCACACCTCACCATTAAGAAGGGAAGGCGAAGGGGCTGGATTCTAGAAGGGTAGACATGATCTCCTTTCCAGTGATTTCCTAAAAGAACAAGTTTTCAGATAAGGTTAGCAGTCCAATGTCTAAAGGCAATTTCCAGTTTTCTTGTAAGAAATGTAAATAAGGCAGAGCATGTTAAAATAAACAAACAAGCAACAAACAAAACAAACTTAAGTGGAGGAAGAATACTGCAAACATTGAAGTTGTGAAACTATGTGTCTATTTGGGGTTCATTCCCACCTTAGAAGAGGAACTAGGGCAGCACCCCCTTGTCCCCCCAGCCTCTGCCTCCTCTGTGAATGGGACTGGCTGCTCCTAAGGCATCAGGCACCATGGGGCAGATGATATGGGAAGGACCCAGGACGTGGCTAGCACAGTATGCTCTCTCTCCTGCCCTCCTTCTCCAAATGCTTCCAAATTGGGATACCAGGGCTGAAAAATGCTTGAGATGCCATCCGGTTTGCCGTCCCTGTGCTTTATAGACTCAAGGGGGAACCCAGGTCCAAGTGAGTAGAGGACACTGGTGGGGGGTTTGCCAGTGAGAGGAAGACAGTGGGGGTGGGGGTGGGGCTGCACTCCCACCCCCACCAGGGACCTTTTGTATCCATGCATAGGAGGCTGAGGTTCCCGCTCTCGTTGCCAGCTGAAGATGTTTCTGATTTGAAGTTGAACAATAAATTAAAGAAGAAAAAAAAGGAAGGCAAATTTGACCCAAAGTGGTTATTTAGTAAATGTTTGTGGGATGAATGGAATTCTTCAAAACTAGAGACTCAGATACAAATTCACTCAAAACACTGATGCTAAGAAATGTAATTTCAGGCATGTGTTGGTAATTATGCAGTTCTGCCTCTAACCCTCATTACTGATGGCTTGGATTGGATTATGCCATTTTTGGCAGCCAAGGGAAATGAAGTCAAGCAAAGCAAAAGATGTGGCAGGAAAGGGGTATCCTCTGGCCATCAGTTGGTCCAAAACGGAGTTCAAAGCTCTGGAGCTTTGAGCCTGGGACTTAAGTCTTCAGCTCTGCCTTGTTCAATAATTTTATTGCCAATGTGAACAACAGGGGATAATTTGGGAAGGATCTGAGGCTTAGAGAGAAGGTTAGAACACTGCTCAACCACATCCAGGCTGATGCCATAGACTCGGGCATCATGGTGGATCTCACAATATGGAAATTAATTAAACCGGGAAAAGATACATTTCTCTATTTATTAAAAACAAACAGACCAAAACCCCAAAACAAGGGCAGAAAAATTGGATGGGGTGTTGTGATTTAATAGGTTTAATAAGAAAAGGACTGAGAGATTATTAGTCGACTGTAAAGTTGGTCATATTCAATATTGGAATGTGTCTGATAAAATAGAAATGAAATAAAAAGTGAATTTTGGTTGTTTTAAGATAAATTTTCATTTAATAAAAGAATAAATTGAGAAATTTTCTGGTTTTTTTTTTTTTTGGTAATAAAATCATTCTATGTGTATATCATGAAACTCTGCAATGATGTGGTGAGAAAGGAACTTCATGTCTGTAGCATTATTTTCCAAAACCCATAACCTCAGTCCAGTTGGGAGAAAAACATCACAGGAACATAGATTGGGGGATATTCTTCAGGGAACCTGGTCAGTTCCTTTTAAGAAGGTCAAGTCTGTCAAAACAGGAAAGACTGAGCAACTGTAATAGACTGAAGAAGCCTGGGTGGGGGGGGAGGTACTTGCAACATGGTACCCGTGGGAGCTAGAAGAACCCAGGCAAAGCATCCTTGGGAGTAGTCATGGCCAATGTTGGTTTCTTGTTTTGACAAGTGTTCTGTGGTATTGTGAGATTAACATTAGGGGAAACTGGGTGGAGGTATGTGGGGAATCTCTTCACAATCTTTGCAGACTTTCTATAAATCTAAAGTGATTCATTAAAAACCATACTGAAGGCAGACTAGCTGAGCCTCAGTGTCCCTCCATTGTTACCACCGTCAGGACTGATTGTTGAACTCCTTGTCCTCCTCTGCTTCATGTCCAGACATTGCTATGCTTCCTTCCTCATCTGTTAGGTTTTTTTTTTTTTTCCCCTTTTGCCAAGTCCACCAGGAAACTGTGGGCCCAACTTTAATATTCAGTCGACTAGATAAGCTCTCGTGATCCCCTCCTTCCCCTTTCTAATTTCTATCATGGATTGTCTCTTTAGAGACACAACATTTGTCTTTTATGTTCCCTGATTCCATACCCTAAGAGCAGTGCAGGTGAGCAAGAGCGAGGCAGAGGGGACTTGAGACCCTGTTTCCTTGGGGAATGAAGGCACCATCTGGGTTCTCGTGGAGATGACCAGCGTGACATTACCTCACAATGACACCATGGTGAATAAAAAGGGTCAGGGTCTGTGGAAATCAGGTGTGGAAATTATGGAAAAGCATTATCTTCCAAAGCTGTGTGTCCATAGGACACCATGTTGCAGACTCAAAGCACACCCTGCCATGCTTGCTGAACTCTTGTCAAAGGCTTCCCTTTGCCTTCAGATCTCTGGTCTTGGAATTTGGGACCCTGCAATCTGCCAGTCTCTTTCTCCAGTTCTATGCCCTGCCGCTCCCTCCCCCCCAGCACCCTTTCCTCACCATCAAATATCTGCTCCTTCTTGGGACCTGCAGGCAATTTTGTCTCTCCTGGCCTCTGACCAAACCCACTAACTAAACCCTATAACAGCTACAGGAAGAAGTTTCCAGTATCTGGTTCTTCACGTCTATGTGTTGGGCAGAGCTGTGCTTTATAAGTATTTTGTTAAACCCCTGAAGAAAGTATCTTTATTTCTGTTTAATAGATCAGGAAGCTTCAGCACAGGCAGAGTAAGTCACACACTTAGCACAAGACAGCATTGGGATCAAGCTCAGGGGCACAGCCTCTAGGTCCACACTCCCAGCTACGCTCCTGCTTCATGGAATTTCTCAGCCTGGCAAACTCTGGCTTAGGCATCAGGGGGACCTTCCCTGAAGATCTCTAGATGATTGCTGACATAAGGAAAATATGGGCATGGTTTCTGGAGAGGCTATGGTCTGGCCCCCAAGAGGGAAAGGGCAGAAGGAAAGTAAGGACATAGACCTTGGAGCTGCAGAGCCCAGAGTCCATGTCATTTCAGCAGAGTTTCTTCTCTGCTCTGCACCTCATCTATCTGGCTGTGGGAGGAGGATGGAGTGGTCTTGGCAGAGCGTTGAGTCCGTGCAAAGTGCCTGACATGAAGCGTGGCCCACGGCAGGCATCCGTAATGGGCAGCAATGGCAATTGCTATTTACATCTGGTGCATAATAAGTACTCAGGAGATGGTACTCCCTTCCAGGGAATAATCGGGTGAGTTATGATGATAGTTCTTTTGGTCGGCATTGAAACGTAGCATGGTGTCCTTAGCAGAGACTTCAGAGATAAAGCAACATTCTTTTTCCATAGATGGGAAACACTGAAACCAAAAAAGGAATAAATGGTAAATGGGTAGAAGTCTAGAAAATGTCTTTTTTAATAATATAGTTCCACACCACAGGGGCTGTGAACCTTAATTGACTGATGCCAGTCTCCAGGGTGTCTTCCCTTTCCATGCTTATGGACCCTCAAGTCCACCTGGAGAGAGCAGGTCGAAGGTTTGTGTGTGTCCTTTCCAGCTTTTGGAAAGAAAAGTAGGTCCTTAGATGATGTTTATAGGCAACTGCCAAGCGTCAGCCATCCTCATGCAATCTCCACGTGGTCCTGGGGAGTACGTCTTATGGTCCTGGTTTTACAGATGAGGAAACTGAGGGTCTGAGAGAGGAAGTGATTGGCTCAGGGACAGAGCCCGTGAGTGGCCTGCCTGCAATCTGAACATGGGGGGAGACACCAGAGGTCTCCTGGAAACCTCTTCCCCAGGAAAGGATGTGCGAAGGCATTACTCCGGGAACAAGAAGAGGGGAAAATGGGGTGGGGCCTGGAGACGAACAGAGAGGCGGTCTTTCTGTGCTGAGGGTGGGTAGGGAGATGCCTGGAAGCACTGGGCCATCAGGACAGAAGGACCATCTTCCTGGGGACTTCCAAGTGTGACATGGTGTATAGAGAGGAAGGCCCAGGCATCTGGGGTGTGAAGAAAGAGCCCCAAGCCTCCAACAGATTTATCCTTGCTCCACTGTTCCTCTGTGGGTCGTCTTGAGCAGAGTGCTCAGCCCACTGTGGGCCCGGACTGCTCTTCTTCTCCGGCCCCAATTCAGTCACTTTGGTTCCAATCAGGACCAGAGTTCAGCTCAGGAGGGAGTCATGGCCCCGAGCTTATTGATCGGAGCCAAGGAGCCTTCGTTCTGGGACCCGTGTTTCAGGTGCTCTCTGCCCTGCACGGACTTGAACTTGAGAAGGTGGGAAGCCAGTTTCCTTTCAAGAGGTAAGAGCCTGCCTGAGAGCAGAGTCTAACCAGGGACAGTGACCTGAGAGGTGCCAGCACAGGTCCTGGTGACACCATGTAACACCCTGAAGCCAGATCACCTGTACTCAATCCAGATGGAGATGTTCTTTCCAACCTGGGCTATTTAATGTTTGGGATTTTAATTAAAAAACAACAACAAAAAAAAAAAAAACACAAGAACTTTTGGTCACTTGCAGGCAAAACAATATGAACTTTATTTGTTCTTCTGTGTTTTGCTTCATTCAGCGAGTATTTCTTGAGCTGCTGTCTTGTGCAGGGCCCTGTGCTGGGTAACTCACGGGGAAGGCGGGGGAGGGTGCAGATGAAGGAGCTGGGAGACCCAGCAGTGCCCCTCTGCCTGCTTCTCTGCTACTTCTCCTCTTCCTCCCCAAAACGTCTTGCTGCTTGCCTCCCTTGTGTCCAGAACTTCCAATGGCTTCTGTATTTTCTAAGATGCGTGGCCTGCCTTCTCTCTGGCCAGGACTGGCCTTCCTTCTTCATTTTCCTTCTTCTGTGAGCCCTTTCCCCATGAAGTGAACAGGTTCAGCTCAGTTTCATGAGCTCCCTACCTGCCGTGGGCATGAAGGCCGGTGAGGAGTGAGGCAGAATCCCTACCCACAGGGGATTCTCCAAATGCTGGCAGTGTTAGTGGTGCAGACACAGACAATTCCATTGCAATGTGACAAAGAACATGACAGAAGCAGGATCCTCAGCAACGGGAACATCCCAGATCTAGGCATCACCCCTGAGAATGTCCCCTTGGAAGGACTCAGGGAGAGGAGGTCAGCGGGACTTGGCAACTTGCAAGGCTGTAGGAATGGACCCGGACCCGGATGCTCCCCCTTGCCAGCATGGACTTGAGGAGAGAGTGGGTCATCGGGGTGCACTTGAGGAGGCTCAGGAGTTGGACCACGTACAGAAACATGTCAATTCTTCAATTCTTCTGCCTTGGAACCCTTAGGAGGTCTTGGCTTTGCAAAACAACATATTACCTCTGAATCTGAATCTCTAAAATCCTGGCAGGGGGGCCGTCCAGCCGGCACTGTTGCCATATGTGTTTAGAATCCTATGCACAATAATTAATTTCTATCCTGCAAAAATGAATAATTAATACTGCATCCCACGTCCATTGATCCAAACAGAAGTTGACACATATTAGAGACACACGCTGCTGAGCAAACTTTTTAAATGGAGGCATTTGATTAACAAAGCAACTTTTAAAAATTCCCCATCTTCCCCACAATAGGAATTGAACATCTTCCAACAAAGAGGACAGGCTGAGTAGGGGCTGTCAAGTTGCAGCTTGGAGAAGAGGAGGGAAGGAAAGGTTGCATGTGCTTGGAGGTGCTGGTGGGGGAGCTGGGCAAGAAGGTGAGGATGTTCCGGGGAGGGAAGGAGAAGAAAATAAAGGACAGCCTGAAAGAAACTAAAGAGCTAAATATTTGGCTTTGATTTTTAATTATATAGCCATGGTATAGAAATATGAGCACAGGGATGGTAAAATCAGGGAGATAAAAAATGAGTTCAGAAACTCTCCATGACAGATGCTGCTGGTAGATACAATAGAGTCCCAGCGGCTGTATCATCATCCCTGCCTGATTCCACAGTCCTCTTACTAAGTCAGGTGACAGGTTGACCGTGTTACCCATTTGTGGAGGGCGAGGGGCTGAATCACAGGGGCACTGGGTGGTACAAGGAGGACTACAAGGTCCCTTTTGATCAGAGACACCATGAAACGTGTCATCATGTATCTGCTATCACTTTCATGATTATTAACACTGTTATTAATAGTAATATCTCCCATTTATTGGAGGACCATGGGTCTGAGGCTGCTGGGCTCTTAAAATGCACCTTTGCACTTGCTGATAAGAAAGTGGTCAGGGCGGCCCTGACCCTCCAGGTTAGGTAGGAGAGGTGGACAAGGAGTTGCTGGCCAACCCCATACGTGCAGAGGAGGACTGGAACTGGGACATGAGTCTGGGTTGCTGTATTTGTAGAATGATGCTCTTTTCCCCTTAACAGGAGTGGAGGCCAATTCTGCACCTGGGATCCGGAAAACTAGAGGTGCTTCTCCTCCTTGAGGGAGTGGGGAAGTGGCATAGGAAGCACTTCTCCTTGGGACCCCCAAGGTCCTCGATCTGGATTTCTGGATTTTACATATGGGGTCGGGGACGACAACATATGGGGTCGGGGACGACAACGCAGGCTTTGGCTGCCTGAACAGGAGTGTGAGTCTCAGGATGAGGGAGGTGACAGTCTAGGAGAGCTGGCTTGTGTCAGATGTCTCCTGAGGGTGCATCTGGAGCATTCTAGACCTCCAGGAGGGCAGCGAGGAGAGACCTGAGCGATGGTGGCGGCCGTTGAAGTTGCTACATGAAGGCAGTCTGAGGAGCACTTTGACCTGCGGAAGATGGACCAACTGAAGGCAAAGTCACTTTCTCTGTCCTCCCTAATGGTTTCCCGGTGCGCCCTAGAAACCTGAGGAGGGACTCCTGAGTGTCAACACCCAGACTGGGGCTTGATGTCATGAAGGAAGCCAGCCCCCTTTGGAGAGAAGCAGCAACCTGCCTCCAGGGCCAGAGGGTGGGGTTGGGACGGACAGGGGTGCAGGAGCCACCATCCTCGTTCGCTGGGAGGAGACTGGCCATGGGGGAGTCCAAAGCTGGCTATGTGGGAAGGATAAGGCAGCATCCTGAGAGAGGGTGGGAGAAGAGGAGCCGAGGAGAGAGGTGTCTGGCTCACCCTGAGCTGTCCCACCCCGAGACACCCAACATGTAACGAGGGCACCATCTTGGGTGTCCAGCCCATCAACCTTCCTTGGCTTCAGACCACCCTGTGCCAGGTGTCTGCAGCGTGAGAGACCCTCAGAACCAGAAAAGGTCATAACAAATGACTGTTTTTAAGCTGCGGAGTTTGGGATGGTTTATTTTACAGAAACAGACAACTGGAGGAGATGGCCTGCATCGGGCGAGGGTTTTCTCAACAGGCCACCTCCGGCTGGCTTCCTGAGCAGAGGCTGTGTGTGGTGTCTCTGAAGGTCTCTGCTGTCCCTTCCACTGCCGTCAAGAATGGGAGATGGGTTCATGGTCTCTTGATGGCAGTTGTGGCAAGGTTAAGTGAAAAGCTCGTGGGTATTGGGAGAGAAATAATCATGGCCATTTTGTGATCCATGGGTGGTACCTGTGAGCCATGCCTCTTAGACCTGCTCACAGAGATGCACTGTGACATAGAATGGCTGCCATGTGACCATCTCGGGTAGGGACCCTGGGATCTGAAGCAGCACATTCTGGTTTTAAGGTAGAAAACACATAAAACGATTTCCATGCATTCCTCTTATTTTACCAACAAACAGAGTATCCAGGAGGCTGTATGAGTTTCCCAAGGCCAACTGACCTTAAGGGCCACAGTGGAGACGGCATAAGGATTGGAGTGTGCTGCGCTAATATCCTGGGCACCTCCTCTAGGCTCAGAGCTCCTATAAACTGGGGCTGTTGGTGCTCTTGGAAGTGTATGCATGGTTGCCACCTGGCCTGCCCTGCCCACATGGTCCCACTGGTGACTGCTATTCTGAGACTTGGACCTGATCCTAGGTCTCCTGGTTCCCAATTCAGTCTTCCTCTCATCACATTAACGACAACTAGGTAAACTCCCAAATCCAGACCAACAACATGAAGACATGTCAGAGAGAGAGAAGGGCTGAGTAGGCACCCCCCATGGTACCTGCAGCCTTGAGCTGCACGTGGTGCCTGCTGGGCGCCAGACAGAGCCCCGAGACACAAGGTCAGCTTCCCTCTGGATGCTCTGATGGAACTACTGTGTGAGCCTGGAATAAGATCACCATCTTCTCCTCACAGTTCCCACCTCACAGTGTCTGACAGAGTGGGTTCACAGTTTAAGGTAAATGTTGGATTTCTCCATGATAGGCATGTGGACTCAATTAGAGGAATCATAAACAATTTATCAATTTTTTCAAAAAGAAAATAAAGGCAGAAAAAAATTACACTGTGATAATAGAATGTGGAAGACCTGGAACTCAGGTGAAAAACAGAGCAGGAAATAACATGATTAAAATGTGAATAACTGTCTATGAAACTCTTACAAACCAAGTTCTCAGTGGAGCAACCTTCGGAACGCAAGTCCCACCCACCAGGGGCCTACAGACCTCTAGAAGCCAGGGAGTGAGGGGCACGGCCGCTGTTGAAAATCGCCTTCACTCCCGGGGTGGGGCACTTTAGACTGATATTTAGATGGCTGCCTGTCTTCACAGGCAGCTCCCGGGCCCAGTTCCCAGGATCAAGTCATACTTTGAGCAGAGGCTGCTGTGTATTATCGGGGAAGTGGATGAGGAGAATGGAAAATTCTAGAAATGGTCTTGGACTAATACATGAACTCTGTGGGGCTCAGTTTCTTTCTGGAAATAGACCCTGGATTAGGGACCCTAGTATCTTCCAGTTCTGCTTGAATCTGAATGCAGAAGCTCTGTACATGGGTGGGGCAGGCACACACACACACACACACACACACACACACACACATACACACACGCTCACGCGAACATACACACACGCGAACACACACACACACACACACACGCTAAACCATATCCTGAAGACCTAGAGTTCATTAAATGCATTTTATGACAACTTGAAATGCTGCCAGAACCCATCTGGCTGAAAGAACTAATGACAAGTGTGTGTGTGTGTGTGTGCACACACAGGCACATATGTGCGTGTCACGGGTATGTATATTCGTGCACACTCTCACACACAGCTTGTAAATGACCAACTGCAAGCCAAAGCGGCTGCAGGGCGAGGCTCATGCCCATGGTTACTCTTAGCACTATACTTAGCTCGGAAGAGTGTTATCCATTGGGCTTTAGCACATCAGGGTTGGGACCTTTAGCTTTGGCTCTTTCTTTCTCTCTATTTTAGAAGCCACTCCCCACCCCCCAACACCAGTAACAGAAAAACATGGTCTTTAAAATTAAGGAAGCAGTGTAGCCTGCCACCCGTCCTCCCTCTGCAAGTGGCGGGTGCTTGTGGGAGCGCAATGTGGAAGGCATTTGCCTTGCTGTATTAGTTTTCATCAAAGATCCACAGCTCACACACAACAGCTTCTTTGCATTAAAATCTGTGACTGTAAAATTTCAGGGAGAAACATTGATCTTGCTGTTGCCATTAACCCTCCCCCCACCCCACAAGCTCTGAGAAAATCTGCAACTCCCGTCCGTCTCCGTCCCAGAGTTCATGCACATCTCCCATCAAACATAGCTCCATCACTGTGGACCCCCAAATCTGGAGCAGCCTCCACACACCCACCCAGGTGCACAGGGAGCATCTGAGGGCCCCAGCAGGGAGTGCCACGGGGGTCCTTGAAAGGACATCATTTGGACCTTTCCTGAAGGGTCCCCTGGAACAAAGCCACCTCTCTGCCGTGGGCATCCTGTTTGGGGGACATTCTCCCTGGCAATACACCTGGACGATTGTGCTCCCCTGTCTACGGTGGAGGCACCCACTCATGCACATGCTGAATCCAACTTTTGGAAGAAGTCTCCTTGGTGGATTCATTTAGCTGACTTTTTAAGATTATAAATTGTGATAAATTATGTATAACCTAAAAACTACCATTTTAACCACTTTTCAGTGTATGATTCAGAATATTGTGTGGCCGTCATCTCTCTCCATCCCAAACAGAGACTGTCCCCAACAGAAGCACCACCCCATGTTCCCCTCCCCGGCTCTGGCAGCTGCTATTCTATTTTGTTTCTAGGAACCGGACGACTCTAGGGACCTTGTGTGAATGGACTGCATGTGATGGGCTTATTTTCTTAGCCTAAGTCCTCAGCTTCATCCATGTTGTAGCACGTGTCAGGATTTCACATGTCAGGGTTGCGTCTACCTCTCGGCTCTTGTGAAGGATGCTGCTACGTCGTGAGCATGCAGCTCAGTGTGGAACTTCCCGCTGTCCGTGTTTTTCTGCTCAGAGTGGACTTGCTGGTCACATGGCAATTCCTGCTTAGCTTTCTGAGGAGCGGCGGTATTGCTAACTGACTCTGGAGTCTACTGTGTGCGCATCTTTATGGACCAACTGCTTCTCTTTAGAGGACCAGAGGGCTTCATGAGGCTTCAAGGGGTCCCTCCACCGGTCGTGGCCATTGCTGATCCAGAGCCATGCTGGTGCAGACTGGGCTCCTTCCGCATTTCTTCATTGTTCTCTATGACTTTTCTGGAACATGAGGTACCGAGAGTCCCTGCCAGAGCCTGCACAGAGAGATGATGTGACATGTGCCAGGAGACAACGGGGCTGGCATGCCCAGGTCCGATGTCAGCTCCTTCCCTCCTGGGATGGGCCTCCATGGTAAGGCACAGACCAGAGACCAGGACACCATCCCTAAGTGACAGAGATCAGCAACTGGAGACAAGGTGCTCACAGAGCGCCAGGTGTGGAGTCCCATCATCAGTCCTGCACTGGCCTGTGACGAGCTGGAATTTGCATCGCTATTCTCTGGTTCTGAAATTGCCTCTTCTACCACAGTCTTCTACCGCTGGCTGGACTCAGTTTCCTTATCTGTAAAATGGAGTTCTGACCACCCTCCTCCCAGACCAGGCTCAAGGAGCAAATGGAGTGGTCGGTGTGAGGCACACACCTTTCCCCAGCGTGGGCGAGCTCTTGTGATGTGCTGGGCTGCGTTGACATTTTCTTCTGCTCTATGTCTCCTCCCTTTCAGGAGCCTTGCAGGAGCCACGAGGAGCCTTGGAGAGGAGGTGCCATCCATGGAGCATGAACTGATGACCACAGGGCTCCAAAGCCAGGCCCCCAGGGCTGGTCTGTTCTCCTCTTAGATTTCCATGGACCAGCCTGCGGAACCCTCGTGCTGGGTGGTTTCTGGGTGATCCGAAGACATACTATCCCACCTCCACTCCAGGCCCCTGGCGTACGACCGGAGGGGTGGGCAGCGTCTGGCAGGGGGAGGCAGGCGGAGGCTGGCTGCCTTGTGCCTTGTCTTGGGGCTGACGCCGCTGCCGGCCGCCACTGTCTCTGCCCAGTTTCCTGAGTCTGGACGGGTCTGAGGTTGCGAGTGGTTTCCTGTTTCTCGGCATCTCAGGACTGGTCTAATTGGAAAGACATGTCAGACCCATGTGTCCAGCATGCTGGAGATGAGGAGGAGGAGGAGGACAAGGGGAGGAGGAAGAGGGGGAGGAGGAGGAGGAGCAGCAGGAGGAGGAGGGAGGATCCAGTTTGCCCAGTCCACGCCTATAGAGGACCTGAAGGCAGAACCTGGGGAGGACTGGAGACCCCAGACCCCACGGGGGTGAGCAAGCAGGGGATTCTCTAGGGGCTTCTGTGGACCCCATAAGCCAGGCCATTTGGACGGAGCCGTCTGGAGGAGGATGCAGTCTGCTCGGCCGCTCTCCTGCTTGCTGAGCCTCTTTCCTCTCCGTTGGTGGGTGCAGTTCTGCTCCCTGAGACATGGCCCAGGATGGCCCTGGGCTCTGTAGATGCCCAAATTCAAGGCAGTGTTTCTGTCTCTGGAAAGCTGAGGACCAATATCTGCAGAGGGACAGATACACAAAATTTTTAGAACCCCCTGTTTGTTGCTCAGAGAAGCATAGCAGAGCACAAGGTGGGGCTCATCAGGTCCCCTCAAGTGGCCACAGAAGGGAGCTCCAGAAAGCCACACATCTTGGCACCAGAGGAAGAGATAGGGTGGGGCTCCTCGGGGTGCCCCTCAGTGCTCACTGAGTATCTGGATTTGGCCAAAAAGTCTCCAGACTTGAGTGTTAATTTTTTGCTCCCAAATTGAACATCGAGGGTGGACTAGAAGCACTTTGTTCCATCCCCAGCTGTCTCAAGCGTCTCAGTTTCCTCATCTGCCAAAATGACCATCGAGGACTATCTTGAGGCTTGCAAGAGGACCATCAGATTGCGGAGCTGGCTGGGGCCCGGCACGTGCTCCATCGCAACCTAATGCTCTGAATCCTGGTCCTCGCCTCCCCAGTAAGGTGTCCATGCCTCTGGAGTCATGGCTTCTCTCCTAAATCTCCAATGCTCTTGTCCAGCAGCCCCCCCACTCCTGCCACGGGACACATGGCAAGCAGGGCAGACAGGGGAGGCTCGATTTCGTGTTGTGAAGCGGCCTCCCACATGCCTGGGAAACCATGGCCGCCACAAGCAGCATTCCACCCCATGGTCCGTGGCAGCTGGCCACGGGGACATACGCTTGGCTGGACACGTGTTGGCACATGGCTGGTCTCCCTGCTGGGCTCTGGAGGAGGGATCAGCGCTCTCCTCACATCGCCCTCTACCTGACTGTGAAGTCCCAGGGTCCCAGCTCCTGCAAACTAGAGGCCTGGGGCATTAGAGGTGTGCGTGCCCATCACCCAGTTCTTCGTTTCTGACTTGGCTGGTGTAGTGCCCCCACCAGGCCGGCCAGCTCCCAGGGTCCCTCACTCCAGGGCCAGCGGGGCCAAGCAGGGGTCTACCAGCTGGCTGTCGGCACAATGGCAAAGTGGACGGTCCTTCACTGGACACCTGATGTGGGCCAGCTGTGTGGTCCTAACCGATTGTTTCTCTTCTGTACAAATGAAGATTTGCCTGCTGTGTGTGTGCATATGACACGCGTGTGAACGCAGATGCACGTGAGGTTTACAGAGAGGAAGCCGGGGGTAGCGTCAGGCACATGGTAGCTCCCATGAACTTGAGCCAGCTCCCCTCCCCTCTCCAAGCTGCTATCACATGCCCCGCAGCCACTTTTCAGTCTTAGGGTGCTGAGCACCTAGCGTGAGCCAGGCGTCATGCTTAGCCATGAAACGTGACTGAGGGCAACTTGGACATGGCCAGAGATGATCTTTCAACCTTCTGAGGAAGGAAGCTACACAGACAGTCATCCCTTGTGTGGCACGCGCCATGGCAGGGCCGTGTGGAGAACTTGGGGTGTGGGAAGCTTATCTGTTCCTTTTAATTGTTCCATAAATGTTCACTAGAAGCCTCTAGAGTGCCATGCCGTCTGCCTGGCACTAGGTGAACTGAGCAGATGACCCTTGGTCTGGGCTCTGAAGGGGCTTGTGGTCCTTGGAGGCAAGTGATCATGTAAAGAGACCTTTCCAGGCCTGGGGATCAAGATCCCTCTGTAGCATGGTGCAGAAATACAGCTTTAAGGCAGCAAACCACAGGGAGTTCTCATCTCCCCCCACCCTGGCCATCACAGCCTCGACTAGAAGGTGGCCCAGGTGTAGACTTTGACTCTACTAGAGTTACAAGTGTCAATGTCCACCTCGGCCTCCCCATTTGCTAAGGACGAGGTGATGGGGTCTAACGTATGTGGGGGTTTGTCTACTCTGGGCTGGTTTTGTCTGTACCAGCTCATGAGGTCTGGATAGGTAGGCTAGATTCACTTCACATAAGGCTACGGAACCCAAGGGACTTTCCTAAGGCCACCCACCAGTGTGTAGTGGGGCAGGTTTCAAATCTAGGCGTTGCGTTAAAAAAAAAAACCATGTATTTTACTGTTGGCCTTGGGCTTTGCCTCCCTGGGTGGCACTAATTAATATCCAGCGTCCTGACTTTCACCTAGACTTCAACACAAGGTAAAATACCACGGATTTCCACGTATGTGCTCCAGTGGCTGCTCCATCGGAGAATGGCGCCTCGGAACACGACACTGTTTAATTATAGGGCTCCGAGCATCAGCTCTCAAGTAGAAGGTGCCAGAATTGCCAGATCCCACGGAGGTTATTTTCCTGCCCATATTTGGAGGAAACCCATTGCTCTCTATTTATCTAATTGATCCCAGGGCTGGGCAGTGGCGAGCCAGCGGGAGGCATTTGCTGACTGTGTGCTGTTCTATTTTTTGAGTTGAGATTCACAGGAAAGTGAAGCCACATTTTTTGCAGCCAAGGGGTGGGGGGTGGGGCCAGGCATTGAACAATGGGTTGTCTCCTTGGCCACCAGACTGGGCACAGTCATATTTGGTTATATGTTGGGCAGGAAACAATTATTTATCGGTACATTTATTTTCAGGACTCTGGGTGACAGGCAATTGAATCCAAATATGGTCTGAAGAAAGCTTTGATTCCATTATATACTGTCTTCTTCTCCTGGCCCTGATTCCACTAGCTGTTGCAATTGGCCTTCAAACAATCCAGACTATGTTTTCCAATGAGTTGGCCGCATTAAACACATAGAAACATATACACGCCTTTATGCATGCTATTTTTTTTTTTTTTTAAGAGAACACTCTACAGGAAACTTGATATGGATTGAGCACCGTCCAGGGAATGGCCTCTTAGAGCCCAAGGACTTTGGAGTCAGAGCTGAGTTGGGACACCAGCTTCATCAATTACAAGGTCTGGGGTGTTGTTCAAGAAGGTCCTGGACCTCCCTCATTCTCAGTGTTGTCATCTGTAAAATGGGCACAAGGATTCCTACCCAACAGGGATGCCCCAGGGGTAAAATGAGCTGATAGCTTTGAAGCATCAGGGTGCACAGGAGGCGTCTCTGCAGGGTTGGATAGTGCCCCTCTAAATTCAAGACCTTTTTAGGACTTCAGACTGTGACCCTGTTCAGAAATAAGATCAATGCAGATGTAATGACTTCAACCTGAGGTCACGTTGGGTGGTGGAGGCGGGGCCTGGAGGCAGCACAGTGGTAAGGGGAGGAGATACAGGTGCTGCCGGGGGGGCACAGCCATGTGAGGACAGAGTGGAGTTTGGGGTCGTGCAGCCACAGGCCCAGGAACACAAAGGTCAAAGGCCACTGTCAGAAACCAGGATGGAGCAAGGAAGGATGTGCCCGAGCCTCACGCAAGTGCCGTCCTGCTGACGGCCTGATTCCCGGTGCCTCCAGCTCTGCGGGAATGTGTTTCTGTAGTTTAAAGCCACTCAAGTTGTGGTGGCTTTGTTGTGGCAGCTCTTGGGAACTCCCCGACTTCTGGATAGATATTTTTATGAGGAGCCCAGCACAGATCCTGACCCCAAGGTCCGCTGTGCATTACTTTCCTACACACGGTGTCTGGAGATGCCAGGATGGGAGGACACAGTCTAGTTTGAGTGTCTGACCTCGAATGGCCCAGACCAGTAATTGCCAGTTCCCTTTCCTCTCCCATCTTCTGTTCTCCGCTTAGTTCTCTGCAAACAGCATGGCGGGAGACTCTCAATCTACTTTACATGTGTTCCTATAACACGTAAATCCAGGGTACTTGTCTATTTCACAGTAAGACCACATAAAAATTCTACTTGCACACATAGCTCTTTATAAGGCGCCCTATCTCCTGTAAATAGCCTGTATGAAGTTTGCAGAGGTGATCTGAGGTGCCACGCCCTTCCCAGGAGGTGTCTTGCCATCAAATAGAGCAGGGACAAATGGAATTTATGCAGGCATATATCATGCTTCTAAAAGACGGTGCCGTTTCTGCAGGCCCCCGTGAACACTTAGGGCTGACAGTGCCTAAATAAACGGGTTTATTTACTGCACTAGTTACCTGTTTAAGACTAGCCGTTATGTTAAGTAACACAGAGTGCCCAGACCAATAAATTTATGGCGTGCCTGTTTGTTTTACTGAAGAATTTATTGCAGTAGTAATAACTGTCAGGGGAAGGCAGGCGAAAGGGCTGGAGCCGCACACAGGATCCATCACACTATCCGCGTCCTGACAGTCATACGGGCAGTTCCTTTGTCACTGACTCAAGCACTGGAAACAAGACCTTGAAAAGGAACCTGGGGTGCAGCCTCTTTGGAACAGGCCATCTTTTCTACATGACCCAGGTGGTCGTGAATGACAAGCTTCCTAGGCTGGGGGTGACTTACTGCAAACACCCCGGAGATGACTTTTGCAGATTTGAAGGGTGCTTCATGCCAACCAGAAAAGGAGAATACCTCATTCCCACCATGGCTAATTAGATGGTGACCCTGAGGGAGCGCCAGGCATCTTATGTGGAGTCTTATACCTGTGTCCTTAATCCAGTTTGGCTTTTTGTTTTAAGATTAGCCAGAGACTTGAGGACAGAAGACGAGTTTAGATCAGAGGTGTAGGACGGTGGAGTGGAGCTGTTTGAAGCACAGGTTTTGGAGACATGGAGAGTAAGTTCTAACCTCAGAATTGTCAATTAAAGCTGGGCACTTGTAATCCCAGCGGCTTGGGAGGCTGAGGCAGGAGGATGACGAGTTCAAAGCCAGCCTCAGCAACTCAGTGAGACCCTGTTTCTAAATAAAATACAGAAAACTCTGGGGAGGTGGCTCAGTGGTTGAGTGCCCCTGAGTTCCTCTGGTAACGGAAAAAAAATGGCCACTTAAAATTGTGTCCACATACTTTATATATAAACAGATATGAAAAATTGTGGTATATATATGTAATAAGGGTTGTAATGCAAAAAAGAAAACAAAGTACATGTATAAAGGCATGAATTGGCATGAACATACTCTATCTACAAAGATATTAAAAATTGTTCTCTATAGGTGTAATAAGAACTGTAATGTATTCTGCTGCTGTGTATTTATTTATTTATTTATTCATTTATTTTAAAAATTTTTTTTTATTATTAGTTGTTCAAAACATTACAAAGCTCTTGACATATCATATTTCATACATTTGATTCATGCGGATTATGAACTCCCATTTTTACCCCGTATACAAATTGCAGATTCACATGGGTTACACATCCACTTTTTTACATACTGCCATACTAGTGTATGTTGTATTCTGCTGCCTTTCCTATCCTCTACTATCCCCCCTCCCCTCCCGTCACCCCTCCCCGCCCCTCTTCTCTCTCTACCCCATCTACTATAATTCATTTCTCTCTCTTGTTTTTTTTTCCCTTTTCCCCTCACTTCCTTTTATATGTAATTTTGTATAACCCTGAGGGTCTCCTTCCTTTACCATGCAATTTCCCTTCTTTCTCCCTTTCCCTGCCCCCCTCTCGTCCCTGTTTAATGGTGATCTTCTTCTCATGCTCTTCCTCCCTGCTCTGCTCTTAGTTTCTCTCCTTGTATCAAAGATGACATTTGGCATTTGTTTTTTAGGGATTGGCTAACTTCACTTAGCATAATCTGCTCTAGTGCCATCCATTTCCCTGCAAATGCCATGATTTTATCATTTTTTAGTGCTGAGTACTCCATTGTGTACAAATGCCACATTTTTTTATCCATTCATCTATTGAAGGGCATGTAGGTTGGTTCCACAGTCTAGCTATTGTGAATTGTGCTGCTATGAACATCGTTGTAGCAGTATCCCTATAGTATGCTCTTTTAAGGTCTTTAGGGAATAGTCCAAGAAGGGGAATAGCTGGGTCAAATGGTGGTTCCATTCCCAGCTTTCCAAGAAATCTCCCTATTGCTTTCCAAATTGGCCGCACCAATTTGCAGTCCCACCAGCAATGTACAAGTGTACCCTTTTCCCCACATCCTCGCCAGCACTTGTTGTTATTTGACTTCATAATGGCTGCCAATCTTACTGGAGTGAGATGGTATCTTAGGGTGGTTTTGATTTGCATTTCTCTGACTGCTAGAGATGGTGAGCATTTTTTCATGTATTTGTTGATTAATTGTATGTTCTCCTCTGAGAAGTGTCTGTTCAGATCCTTGGCCCATTTGTTGATTGGGTTATTTGTTATCTTATTGTTTAATTTTTTGAGTTCTTTGTATACTCTGGATATTAGGGCTCTATCTGAAGTGTGAGGAGTAAAAATTTGTTCCCAAGATGTAGGCTCCCTATTTACCTCTCTTATTGTTTCTCTTGCTGAGAAAAAACTTTTTAGTTTGAGTAAGTCCTATTTGTTGATTCTTGTTATTAACTCTTGTGCTATGGGTGTCCTATTAAGGAATTTGGAGCCTGACCCCACAATATGTAGATCGGAGCCAACTTTCTCTTCAATCAGACACAGAGTCGCTGATTTGATATCAAGGTCCTTGATCCATTTTGAGTTAACTTTTGTGCATGGCAAGAGAAGGGGATTCAGTTTCATTTTGTTACATATGGATTTCCAGTTTTCCCAGCACCATTTGTTGAAGATGCTATCCTTCCTCCATTGCATGCTTTTAGTCCCTTTATCAAATATAAGATAGTTGTAACTTTGTGAATTGGTCTCTGTGTCCTCTATTCTGTACCATTGTTCCACCCGCCTGTTTTGGTACCAGTACCATGCTGTTTTTGTTACTATTGCTCTGAAGTATAGTTTGAAATCTGGTATGGCTATATGGCCTGATTCACACACACTTCCTGTTTAGAGTTGCTTTTGCTATTCAGGGTCTTTTATTTTTCCATATGAATTTCATGATTGCTTTATCTATTTCTACAAGAAATGCCATTGGGATTTTGATTGGCATTGCATTAAACCTATAGAGAACTTTGGTAATATCGCCATTTTGATGATGTTAGTTCTGCCTATCCATGAACAGGGTATATTTTTCCATCTTCTAAGATCTTCTTCTATTTCTCTCTTTAGGGTTCTGTAGTTTTCATTGTATAAATCTTTCACCTCTTTTGTTAGGTTGATTCCCAAGTATTTTATTTTATTTTTTGAGGATATTATGAATGGGGTGTTTTTCCTAATTTCCATTTCAGAAGTTTTGTTGCTGATATTCAGGAATGCCTTTGATTTATGCGTGTTGATTTTATATCCTGCCACTTTGCTGAATTTATTTATTAGTTCTAGTAGTTTCTTTGTAGACCCTTTTGGGTCTTCTAGGTATAGAATCATGTCATCCGCAAATAGTGATAATTTAAGTTCTTCTTTTCCTATTTTTATGCCTTTAATTTCTTTTGTCTGTCTAATTGCACTGGCCAGTATTTCAAGAACTATATTGAATAGAAGGGGTGATAGAGGGCATTCCTGTCTTGCTCCAGATTTTAGAGGGAATGCCTTCAATTTTTCTCCATTCAGAATGATGCTAGCCTGAGGCTTAGCATAGATAGCTTTTACAATGTTGAGGTAAGTTCCTGTTATCCCTAGTTTTTCTAGTGTTTTTAACATAAAGGGATGCTGTACTTTGTCAAATGCTTTTTCTGCATCTATTGAGATGATCATATGGTTCTTATCTTTAAGTCTATTGATGTGGTGAATAACATTTATTGATTTCCGTATATTGAACCATCCTGCATCCCAGGGGTGAATCCTACTTGATCATGGTGCACAATTTTTTTGATGTGTTTTTGTATCTGATTTGCCAGCATTTTATTGAGGATTTTTGCATCTAGGTTCATTAGAGATATTGGTCTATATTTTTCTTTCTTTGAGGTGTCTTTATCTGGTTTCAGAATCAGGGTAATATTGGTCTCATAGAATGAATTTGGAAGAGCTCCCTCTTTTTCTATTTTCTGAAATAACTTGAAAAGTATTGGTATTAATTCTTCTTTAAAGGTTTTGTAAAACTCTGCTGTATACCCATCCAGTCCTGGGCTTTTCTTGGTTGGTAGTCTTTTGATGGCTTCTTCTAGTTCATCCATTGATATTGGTCTGTTCAAATTGTGTGTATCCTCCTGACTGAGTCTGGGCAAATCATATGACTTAAGAAATTTATCATTGTCTTCATTATCTTCTATTTTATTGGGATGTAGGATTTCAAAATAATTTCTCATTGTCTTCTGTATTTCTGTAGCATCTGTTGTGATATTGCCTTTTTCATCCTGTATGTTAGTAATTTGAGTCCTCTCTCTTCTTCTCTTCATTAGCATTGCTGCCGTGTATTTAAAAAAATAAAATCAATAAAACTAAAACAACAACAACAACAACAAAATTATGTGACAGTAAGTTCCATTCTCTAAGCCACTCGTTGCTCCTCTGAAACACTGGGATAATCCTCCATCCTTCAAGGCTGTGAGGTCAGAGGGCAACCATTCCAAGATCAGGTGACCAGTGGGTGCTGGACAAGTTCTGGCTTCCATTGCTATTTTGATTGACTATTTATAGCCCTCAGATCCAGAGAAGAGGGAAGATAAGAAAGATGTTATCTGGTCTGATCCTTCTCTCCCTATTTAGCAGAAGGATAAATTGCACACACGGGAGAGAACCATCATTGTCCAAGGTCATGTTGCAAATTAGTGGCAAAGTCTTGGTAAAAAACCAGGTCTTCTGAGACCCAATCCTGATTCCAAGTTATTTATTATTTCCAGAAATGATTGTGAAGCACCTTCTGTGAGCTTGGCTGAGATGGAAGACTTGTCCATCCTCCAGATGGACTCTTGGGCTTTTCTGGATCCCAAGTGTCGATCATAGAACCTGGAATGGTGTGGAAAAGCAGAGAGGTTTGTGAAATGACTCAAGCAAAAGATTTTGAGAGAGCTTAGAGGAGGATCAGTGATCATCTGGGGATGGAGAGGCACTCTGGATCAGGAAATAGCCTCTTTGCTTTGTCCTGGAGGTCCTGGGTAGCCAGCCAGGTGGAGAGAAGGGTGACATTCCAGAGGAGATAATGCCAAGAAGGCCAGTTGAAGTTGCTTGGGGCTACCAAAGTACAGGCAGAATGTGGTTCCCTGGGGACGCTCTGTGCACTGAACAGGCCATGTCTTGAAGAACCTCCTCGTCTGCACTCTGCCTTCTCAGCTGTGAGCCTAAGAGACACTGTGGTCAGCAGCCAGGGCTTGTCATCATCCTGCTCAGGAAGTTGAGGTCCAAGTGAATATCCTGAGATCACAGGGATAACATTCCTGCTCATCATACTCAATCAAATACATCATCTGTGAGCACAGTGAAAACAGGGATCTCATTTTCCAGAATCACTAAGAATTCCAAGATAGTGACAGAGAAACATAAATGCAAGAGCAGGACCCTTCTGAACTTGGGCCCAAGAATGCCAGTGCAGGTCCCATGCTCAGGAAGCCAGCCTGGTTCCACAGGTGCTTATTGGGTCTTCCTGCACAGCAGGAGGAGTTTGAGGCTCAGGGATGTAGCCGAGAATGAGCTGGAGGGGCTCCTTCCTCTCCTGTGGTGTGGTGGGCAGCTCCTGACAAATAGGTAAAGGGGATAAATGAGCATGGTGGTTCCAGGTGACGGTGAGCACTGAAGAGACAGGGTCTCAGGTCGGGTGGAGGAGGCATCAGGCACTGCTGATGTGCAGCCGACCTCTGGACAATGAAATGTGGTGAAGATCTGGGGGAGCAGTACCTTGAGCAAAGGAAAAGCAAAGTACAGTAGCTCCCCCTGCTCCCTGTAGCCATGGCTTTACGTTCTGTGCTTTCAGTCACTCACAGTCAAGCATGGTCTGGAAATATTAAATAGAAGATTCCAGAAATGAACAATTCATAGGTTTTAAATTGCACACCATTCTGAGCAGCATGATGAGATCTCCATTCACCCTACTCCATCGTGCCTGGTACATGAGTCAGCTTCTTGTCCAGTGTCTCCATGTTATTTGTATAGATGTATTTGCCCATGAATCTCTTAGTAGCCATCTTGGTTTTCAGATGAGTTGTCATAATATCAAAGCCCTGGTGTCAATGAACTCTTAAGAAGTAGCCTGATGCTATGTCACATGCCCATGTCATTCACCTCACTTTATCTCATCACACAGGCATCATATCATCTCACACCATCATCCTAAGAAGGGCGAGTAGAATCCAGTAGGATATTGAGGAAGAGAGGAAAGTGAGCACGTTCTGTAACTCATAGTATATTGGTACAATTATTCTATTTTATTATTAGTATCATTAATTTCTCACTATGCTTAATTCATAAATTAAATTCTGAGATGGGTGTGCATATATAAGGACATAAAACAGTATTTATAGGGTTTGGTGCTACCACAGTTTCAGCATCCATGGGGGTTCTTGGAATGTATCCCTCATGAATGAGGGGGACTGACATATCTAAATCAGGAACAAACTTGGAATGTACAGGATCAAGCAAAAATGCTGGAGTGACTCAGGAGCAAAGATTCTTGTGTCTAGATCTTGGGGGCCCTGAGGACACCGTGAAGACTGGATGAAAAGAAGTGGATTCTCTTGAAAATGGTGCTCTTACAAAGCAAGAAGTCCTCCATTGACCCCTCCTGTCAGTGGCCTGAGGCCCTGGAGAAATGGATGTTTCTAGTAGTACATCCCATAATGAATGATGTGGGAGGAATGTTTTTGACCCACGAACGCTAAATGCAGCATCAGGTGACTACTTTGTAGTTCTCATGTAACTCATGTCCACAAAACCATGAGAAAATGGAGATGGCAGTGTGTTCTATGAATGAACAATTTTCCTTTTATTAAAAATCCTGAAAATTATTAAAAATGTTAACATTTAAGAGAAATTTAACAAAAAACCTCATTTTAAATCATTCAGAAATAACAATTGTCAAATTTTGCTAGTCATTATTCTGAGCACCTTTAGGACTATAATGGGAAACAAATTAACATGTAGCTAGAAATAATAGGTACTTCTGGAAAAAAATATAACTCCAAATTTCAATAAAAATTAAATGCATATTTTTACTTCACTACAATAGTAGAGACAAGATCCTGAAGGACAACATGATCTTCAGATAAATCATTCTTCATTGAAAAATGAAACAAAAGTTATGGAAAGGAGTTGAAGGTGTTTTAGAAAAATGCCTTGACTAAAGATTCTTTTGGATTTTACTATGGAAAAATGGGAAAAAATTAGCATTTCTATTCTTCTTCTCTCCCCTTCTTTCTTCAGTCCCTGACTTTTCTCTGGTTATATTATTTTTACATTTATTACATTTACTTGCTTCTCTAATTCTTTAGATATCTTTATGAATTTTTTTCTCCCTCTTTGAGGATCAATCATTTCACTGGAATTTCATGTTAATGTGTCATTATTTTTCCCCTGAGATGTAACGTGTTGTTTTCTCTATAGATTTTAATCTTCATCTCAGAACATTTAATTTTAGGATGTCACTGATTATTTTTTCCCTTTCCCTTTCAGGAGCACCAATTATACATATATTGGTTCTTTTTATGAATTATACCACATATAATCATTTTTTGTTGCTTTTATTTTCCATTTTATTTTATGTGCTTTTTATGTTTACTCTCTTTTTTTAGTTTTTTTAATTGTTGTGTGTTTTTATTACTTTTAAAATGACTGTCATCTTTAATATCATTTTCTTTTCCATTTTTTAATTTTCTAGATTACCAGCTTTTTATGTCTTATGGTCTCTTCTTTGACCACTGCACAACCTCTTTGAATTCATATATACAGAGAAGAACTCCTCAAGGTGATGTATGCTTAATTTTATGAGCTCTTTTCTCATCGACACAAATAATCATTCTCGCAACCTCCATATATGTGGATGTTTCAATGTCTCTTTTCTACTCTTTTCTTTAGTGCAATTTATTTTTTTTCATGACTAACTTTTTCTGCCAACTTTCCTCCAGGTCAAGGTATAGAAAAGGACAGGGGTAAAATGACTGGGACACACAGAGCCTCATTCTGGACAAACCAAATCTTTCACCCTCCTTACAGGGCTTATCCCTTCTTTGACCTGTGGGACATCTTGCTGAAGTTCTTAATACGTGAGACGATGCTGTGGCCAATGAAAAGACACTGGTGCTTGGTCCTATGATCTTAAATATTCCCCTTCCTTTCCCTCCTGGAACCCACCTGAGCTGCACCAGGGACAATGACATGATCAGCCTGCAGCCCTTGTGTCTTCAGAGCATCCAGAGTCTTGGGTGGGATTTCTGAAAGGGCTTTGCTTACCTTTCCTATATTTTGTGCAGAACCCTAGAATCTTCATCTAGAATCAGAACCAACAATTGTAATTGGTTACACTATTAAAAGAGTGAACATTTCAGGGACCATATACACAGTTTGAGCCCCAAGGTGGGGTCACGTTGGCTCAGTACCCACCACCTAGATGTGCACCAGGTGTGTTTGGCAGGAGTGAGGTATATTTTGTGGTTTGAGGAGGTGGGACATCCATGTGCCATCTTCTCTCTTATTCTCTATTTTTACAATTATCATTTTGGGTAGGGATTAAGAATGGTAAGTAGAGCAAAATGCATTTTCTGTACCATCTGCAAGTGAAAATTTCCTGACTTTCAGATTGAGAGTGACCCAGGGCCTCTGATTCTCCATTCTAATTGGTAAAACAGATAACAATTCTGCTTGAGAATTTAGACTAAAAGCCAAAGGATTATAGGGCCAGTATTTTTTTGTGGTGCAGATAACTTTTGTCTGGGGGACATTCGCACAATGACAACATGCACTAGAGCTGATGGAACATCTACTTGGCCCAGGGCCTTGGCCAGTACTTTGTCTGATTCCGTTTTGATCTAAACAATAATCCCTTCAGGTGAGGCTGGTTAACCCCACTGATTAACCATAGAGGAAAGAAGGATCAGAAAGGTCAGGGGTAGGATGGTGCATTCTGAGTTTGCCCTCAGCGTCTGGAGAGGCTTACTGCCCGCCTCTTCCCTCTCCTCTGTAGGCTCCATCTTAGGTCTAAAGCAAAATTTGGAGTCAGAATTTTCAGGAAACCCTAGTAGTGCTTATATGTCCTTTTCATTTTCATCCCCAGTGTCTGTCTGAATGACACCTGGAGTCCCACCCTCTTTGATACCAAGTCCCTCTGGCTACTGTCTCCCTGGGTTGCTTGTTCCCAGCATCTGTTCACTAATCCATTTCCCATGGGAATGATTAAGATGGTCTTGGGTAAGAAAGGGGCCGTGGCTTGGTTTTGTTTATTTCTTTGCTTGCTGCACATTGACAGCTGCTATTAACTGGTGCAAAGATTTGGTTGATACCCAGTCAGCGTTTTCTATGTCAGGTTGAAGAGAACCAACTTCAAAAACCTTCTGTGGTCAGCCACAGCATCCTTCAACTCACATAGCGATTGTGGCTAACACGAGGAGGGCCCTGCTGAAATCCATACACTTCCAGAGCTTCAAACTCTCCTCCTTCCCCGCCCCTGCCCATCTTCCTGCTGCATCTGGCCACCTATCCCCTGGCCCTCCTGTGAGGACTCTTCATGCTTCACCAGATCAGCAAGTATTGTTGGATAGTCCTTTAATCTTTTGCTTCACCAGATTTTTAAACGCTTTTATTCATTGCTTTGGAGAGACCAGAGTGACTATTCCCACACGATCATCAGAACTGTTCTCAGTCACGGAAACCACTAAGACTCTGTTGAGGCCCTTGGCTGAAATGCAGCCCGGCAAGTTGTGCTTGTCCACTTTGAAAAACTTGGTTTCCTTTTTCTTCCACCAGAGATAGCCACCCTCCCCCACTCTGCAATGGGGTTTCAACGTGACCTCCCCTGGAACTCCGTGGGTGCCTCGATCCTGCAGGACCACATCACACTGCAATCACGTGTGGGTTCTTCTCTCAGAGGGAGTTTCCGAGTTGCCATCTTCTCTGCAGTGCTTCTTGCCACCTCAGCATCCAGGTCAGCGGCTGACTGGCGGAAACCGAGCTGCCCAGAGGCAGAAAACATGAAAAGCTGCTGTTTACAGAACACTAAATCATGAAATCATTCTAAACCAGGGAAAGCTGATGTTTATAGAATGCTCTTTGAAGATTATCCTCATGATTAAAGAGTGGTGGAGAGGGGACCTGGCTGCTTGGGGATCCCCAAGTCGGGCTGAGGCAGCTGCGCACAGCTCCACCATAGCTCTCAGGGTTCCTCCCGAGGAGCAGCGTCTGAGAGGCCAAGTTCACGACCAGGCACCAAGAGGGCCTTGCCACATCCAAGCCTTGCCTCAAATTTCCAGCAATCAAAAAATCCAGCAACCTGTCACCCACGACCTAAAGACCTGAGCCTTCACGGTGCCCTCACACAGGATTCCACGAGGGCAAAGGCGCTCCACAGTCCAGGTGAGGCCCGCCTGCACACCCACGTCCTGTCCCATGCCTAGCTCGTCTTTCATCTTCTTCACTGGCCTAATGGAAACATTAAATAAAAATCAAGGCACTTATGTCTTTGATTTAAAGAAATAAAAAAAAAATTATAACAACATTTTCATAACATTCTACATTTTCAGACAGCACCTTTAGATCTTGTAAGTCGTCTGTGGCTAAGCGTGGTCCTTTGTGTGACCTGGTGTATTCTGGGGTAGGGAAAAATCTCACTAAGAAACAACAAGATGTCATTGAGCTCCTCTTTGCCTCCTCTATGGACAATACATTGAAAGACGAGAGAAAGCTTTGGTTGGTTCCCACGTTGGGAGCAAACCCGGACTCCGTGCCCTCGGAACCCTTTTCCTCAGGGCCCAGGAGTCTTTATTCTGAGGCCCTGGTTTTACGACTGCTGTGTAGTGGGCTGGAGGTGAGGAGGGGGCTGCAGCTCTGAGGGTCTGGAAGGGCGTCTAAGGAGCAAACGGTTATAAGAGCATAACAGGACCATGGGAAGAAGGGGGGTCTCTCCAAAGCCCCTGGGCCAGGCGGCATCAAGGTGAACGTGATCGTGAAACTGGGCTCCCCGCCCCAACCAGGAGACCACCCACCCTGGCCTGAGGGTGAGACGCTGGAGGACCCTGGAGCTGTGGGACTGGGGTCAACTCCCCTGGCTATTGTTTGTGCCCTAGCTTGTGTCACTATGTATCTCTTGGCTGCAAGACCCGTGCTGGTTTAGCTTTGACCAAAGGTTCTGGGAGCCCCTGTGACAGAGTTGACTTAGTCCCCGGCCCCTCTAGGACTGAGCTGTACTTGATCCATTTCTTAGGACGCTGCTGTCATCAGGGAAGGGGACCAGCTAAAGCAGGCTGAAACCACATCAGAGAGGCTTACATCTCCACTGGAAAGCCGAGGGCACCCCTGGGGTCGTGGTGGTGGCCCAGCCGTGGTGACACAGCCCAGCTCCTTCTTTCTCTGTCTCTGCTCCGGGTTGGCTTTCCTTCAGAAGATCCCTGTCCCTGAGGTGGCCCGCTAAGCCACCCCTGATGCCATGATTTCATGGAGATGCTGCAACTAGCTCAGCCGTGGCGTCAGAGAAAAAGTGTCCTTTCCCTGGCAATTCTAGGGCTTTCTCTGTTGGACCCACGTGAAGACCACCCAGTCCCAGGTGTGTGGGGGTGGGGAAAGCAGCTGAGAGTAGAAGTAGACCTTTCTAAAGGAAAACCGGGCACTTATTGTCAGAAAAATAGGAGACGTAGTTTGGGTGCGCAAACCAGCAGATGTGCAGATGTCTCCCTGCCCTCCCTCTTCCCAGCCTGGAGTCCTACCTGTGGCCACCCTTGGCCTGGAAGCCAGCCCTGAGACCTGCTGACTGCCTTCCCCAAAGCAGACGGCTCTGAACGCTGGCCAGGCCTTTGGTCCTTCAGATCAGAGTTTGCCATCCTCCCTTCCTGGAGATGGCTCACCCGGACCTCAACCCGCTGCTGACCTGTGACTCTGAACCCTGGATGATGGACAGGGGCTCTCCCTGCTCGCAGTGCTGGGATCTGTCTTATGGCAGAGACTGACCCCGTGTCCCATTCCCTCCCCGCAAACCTTAGCCTGTCTCTGGGAGTGGGGACAGGTCCAGTTGGCGTCAGATGGCAACAAATGTCCCGTGGCCAGTTGAGGGCTCATTGGGAACTTGAAGCCGGTGCCCTTTGCACTATTTCAAGGAGCCAGCGCCTTAGGAAATCCAACAAAAGAACTAATACAAAGAGGCCCCCAGTGTGACTCTACCAGCCGGTCTACCATCAGAAGAGAGGAGTCAAACTGCAGAGTGGAGGCTGCTGTCGGAGTTGGCGTCATCCACGGGCGCCAACCTACTGCCACCCTGGGAGCAAATTCTTTGACATGCGGGGGAAGCACCGACTTCATTAGCTTGTGTGGGAGTGAGGGGGAGACGTCCCTGGGAACTTCTGGCAGCCTTGCAGGGAAAGGATGGTGACGGTGTGCTTCATATTGAACTTGGCATACACGGGAGTGATGGCCGTGTTCACAGGAGATCAGGTGGCACTTCGAGTTTGTCTGCAAGAGCCTAATTACTGACCTGACACCCATCGCTTCAGATGGGCCCGGGAAGCAGCTAACTGGAGTCTGGAAGCATCTGGTAATGCAATTACCCTGCCAGCTCTTTACCCACTTGTAGCCCTGTCATTAGACACTTTTTTCCCCTTGATATTCTTAAAATGTAGAGTTACCAACCAGAGCAATTTAAAATGATATATAGTTATTTTTGACTCCTCTCCTGTCGAGGGAGAACTTCATAAATGATGTCACAATAAACGGAATGTGAGAGAAACCTCAGAAATGAAATTTGTAAGGGCAGAGACTGCAGGAGGAAGAGAAGGATCATCGCGGGGCCTCCCGGGTGCTAATGAATTAACGGGGAAGCCGAGTTAATGAGTTCCAAGGAGGAGTTGTTGTCAGAGGGTTGAGGTAATAGTGAGGAGTTATGGAGCCAGGAGGCAGAGCCAGACGTTCCAAGTGGCCCCCACGCTCCAGGAGGGGAGGGAAGAAAAGTAGGGGGAGTGGTCCCCAAACTCGGTCAAGATTCGGGAACACCAAGAGGATGGCAGAGAAAGATGGGAGCCCTGGAGCTCTAGCGAGACGGTAAAGCTGATGATAGAGCTCCGAGGATTCTCATGAGCCTTATTTTTCTTGAAATGGAGAGAAAGGAAGGGAATTAGGGAGGATGAAGGCTTTCAAGGCTGCTCCCAAATTAATAGGAAGAGTCTCAGAGATGGAGAGAGGGTGATTGAAGAATGGAGGAAGGACAAAGGCCGAGCTGCCAGGTTGGGGTTGGGGTCGGGGTTGGGGTTGGGGCTGGGGTTGGGGTTGGGGTACCAGGCGAGTTGCAACTGCGGTTTGAACTAATGCATTGTTTCTGCCTTTGACAGAGGAAGGATTTAAAACTCAGAGATGTTTAATATTTTTTTGCCCAAGGCTTACCCACACGGCTTCAAGGTGGTATAATTCTGACCTAACCAAGGTTTCTGGAATTTACTATAAAAAAATGTAGATGCTGTTCTGGGATCAGAGAGCTCACAGCACAGAGTCGGGGAGGCTGATCCACGTGCCCCAGCAACAATATCTTGGAAGAGCCCGAGTAGAATTGCCGCAGACTTATCTCCCGTACTGTCCCAAAGGCTGGTGCCTCCTCTGCCAGGTGGTTGTGGACATCAACTAAGATCCAGGTGTGAAATGGTCTCATAAACTCTGGAGGTCTCTAGAGAACTTACAAAAGTCTCCCATGTGTTTCTTGGGAGCTTTGGGGGAACAGTGAAGCCCAGTATCCTTAGATGAAATCCTCAGCAGGTAATCTTGGTTATATAATCAATACCAATAAAAAATAATAATAATAATAATAATACCAATAAAACCTGCCATGTCTCCACATCTCCACATTGCTCTGGTGTCCCCCAGTGCCTCTCTGTTTCCTTTCTTTCCTCCTTTAGGACCTGGAAGAGTAACATTGAAGAGTCAGAAATGGTGTCAGGGAGCTCAGCCTGGGCTGGGGGGAGCGACACTTAGCAGTAACCCCTCACATGGAGATGAGTCACCTGCCATCCTTCTGACCTGGGATCCTGCCTAACCTCATCTTCTCCTCGAATGTCTCTCTTTTAAAGCCCATGTCATCCATGGGAAAGTCCTCAGCTACACAAAGTCCAGAGACCCGACTAACCCGGGGGTCATCACGGGCAGAAGCATTCCTCATTCTGTGATGGCTTCACTGCCTACTTGTCATGTCCAGGGGCTTATACGTACCTAGTGGGCAGGGGAGTTTGAACCAGCATTAAGGACTCAGCACCAATACGGTGGGCCAGCACACACAGGGCTGGGGAGATGTTTGTTGATGAATCAGTTAATCGCCTTGTGTTCGTGTAGATCCCTTCTCCAAATCCCGTCTAAAACCAGCCTAAATGAAGCCTGACTTCCCATAAATCATAGGCAGTAGTTATTTCGTGAGCCCCCAAATTGCAGACTTGATAACAGTTCTCTTGTTCTGTGGCCTCTAGGAAGCTCAGAGTCCACCTTAAGGGAAATATAGAAACGGAAGGCTTGCATTTCTAGACAGTTGCCTAAGCAATAGTTTTTTTTTTTTTAATATTTTATTTTCCAGTTGTAGTTGGACACAATACCTTTATTTATTTATTAATTCTTATGTAGTGCTGAGGATCGAACCCAGGGCCTTGCACATACTAGGCAAGTGCTCTACGGCTGAGCCACATCCAGCCCAATTTCTTTTTTTTAATCCTTCTTATTTTAGGATCATACTGATAATGTATTTATGCAGCCACATCAATTTGGTCTTTAAGAAAGGTGTGCCATAAACTTTTGATGTGATCTGGGCGGCTCTCCTCCTTGAGCTGTGGGGTCATGGGCTGTAGATTCACGGCATACTCCTAAATGATAACCTGCCCTCCCTCCTTCTCCCTGAGGGTCTCTTAGACAAAATACGGTATTGCACACAAGCCCATGTAGATGAGAAATCCTGTCGTTGGAGATGACTTCCAACGATAGAATCTTAATAAACTTTCTGTGTTTGATTGGCTGGGATAACGAGAGATACATATCATATGTGATCGCTGCACCACAGAAGATAAGCTGGTCATCATTTTCAGATAAAGACGCCCATCCATCCACAGATTGCAATCAGGGGGCTGCCATGGAGTTCGTGGTCTGTTCCAGTTAATTAAATGCTAAATGAAATTCAGAGCTCTGGCTCCTAGAGATCCAACAATCTGTCGCCATGAGCCGCAGTCAGTGATACAGTCTGAGAGGTTTGATGGGGGTCTAGTAGTTGCTCAGGAAATACTTCTTGGTATTATTGTTTTATTGGTTTCCTGACCAGCTCCCTTAATTGAGAACTCCAGTGGAAAGCAGAGTGGCTGGTGTCTGAGCTCCCTCTTCCTCTGATAGCTGGGGGTCCCTGCTGTTTGCCGGTGGGTTATGACTTAGGAAGACCTCTGTAGCAACCCACGCTAATTGCTGTGGGCCTGGCACTTCTTCACCTCAACCATAAAACACATTCAGCTGGAAATGACAGAAATAGATCTTTTGTAGCAATTCTCTGCAGGGGGAGTGCCGTCCTGACTCCCTTCCCCACTGGGTCTTGTTTCCTCTTTGGAACTATATCTAGAGGGTTTTTTTAAACTTTACAAAAATGGGTACTGGCCGCCATTACTGAGCGCCTATGGAGGCCAAACGCTGAGCTCAATGCTGCACCCTCAGTTTCATCCTTCAAGAGTCCTTCAAGGGAAGTGTTACTGCCCACATGCTCTTGGGGCTCAGAGAAGGTGAATAATGTGCCAAGGGTGACGCAGCCAGCGAGTGTGTCTATTTCACAACACAATTTTTAGATACTGAATAGTGACCAAACCCATCATTGTAATTATTTGTCCAACAAATACACAATGGCCAATCCCCCCAGCCCCCCAGGACTCTGTGCTAAGGCGGGTGTGACAGCCAGTGGCTTTGGCTGATGCCACTGTCTTAGAGTCTATGATGGCTACCAAGTCTTCCCTTCCCCCCACCAAGGTCATGGGCCTTGGGTCATGGGGTCATGGGTCATGGGGGATGGGGAGGCCTCTTACAGTTTGGGCTGTCTTCACTATAGTCCAGGAAGGGGAGATTTGCTCGTCTGTACTCTTGGTTTGCAGCTAAGGTTCCAAGAACGTCTCAAACCCAAGACTCTGCTTCCTTCAAGAAGCTTTGAGAAGTGCTCACCGTCAGCATCCCAGGTGCTGGGAGGGCCTGGGAGGGGTGCCACTCTTCTCCCCGCTTTTACTGCTCGCTCTGCTCACCAGCATCTCACTCGACAGCAGTCAATGGCCTCTCACTGGGCAGACATCTCGGTCCACTGGAGCTCAGAGCAAAATACCTTAGACAGGAAGTTCATGAACATCAGAAATGTGTTTCTCACCCTTCTGTAGGCTGCCGAGTCTCAGACCAAGGCACCAGTAGGTCTGTGTCTGGTGGGACCCCTGTTTTATAGACGGTGCTTCCTTGCTACGTCCTTACACGGTGGACAGGGCAGGCAAACTCCGGGGCCCGCTTTGTGAGGACATTGCTTTTATTCCCAAGGGTGGAGTCTTCATGACCTCATTGCCCCCCAGAGCCCCCGTCTCTTGGTGCTATTGCAGTGGGTATTGGGCTTCCTCACACAAAGGTGTCCGGGTGGTGGGCACCAATGTTTAGACTATAGCAGTGACCACAGATGACAGGAGGGCAGCTCCCATCTCCTTTGGGGACTTCTATGTAACCAGAAGAATAAACCCTGTTCTTCATGCTTTTACATGCTGTCACTAAATATCAAAAATAAACCAGCATTAAAAAAGAGAGAGATGGAGATCAACACACACACAGCACTTCGAGTTCTTTGAAACAATGTTGCATTAATAAGACAAGAAAAGAAAGACCCAGTCACAGAAAGGACAAAAGAAAAATTCTGAAAACTAAATGTTCAACTGACTAAAGGAGATAGTTGGCCAAAATGGTAGGAGACAGAGTCAGCAAAGTTCTACTCCTAAACAAGAGAACCCAAGAAAATACAGGGGTGCAGGAGTCAGTCCCAAAGGCTCAAAGTACAAGGTTCCTATTGCTTTTGTAACAAGTTGTACACATTTAGTGGCTTAAAACAATACACTATCTTATAGTTCTGTGGATTAGAAGTCTAACACGTGTCTCACTTTGCTAAAAATGAGGTACTGGCAGGGCTGTGATACTTGCTGAAAGTTCTAGGGACAATGTTTCCTGGCTTTTTCTACTCTTGAGAGGTCACCCACATTCCTTGGCTACGGCTCCCATCTTCCATCTTCAAATCCCACAACAGAAGGCTTTGTCCGTCTCATGTTTCATGTCTGGGACCTCCTCTACTTCCTCCCACTCTCATGCTTCAGGAGTCCTGAGATTCACTGGGTTCACTTGCATAAGGTAGGATAATTCTCCTGCACCAAGCTCAACTGGTTAGCAACCTTAATTTCATCTCGACTTTAATTTTTCTTTTGCCCTGCAATCTAACCTATTCTTAGGGTCTAGGAATTCAAACACAAATATCCTTGGGGACTTTAGTAGTCTGCTTTCTGTTTCGGTAACAAAGTACCTGGAGATGAGTAACTTTATAAAGAAAAGAGGTTTTTAAACTCATATCTCTGGAGGCTGAAGGGATGATGCTGGGATTGTTTGGCTCTGGGGAGCACCCTATGGGGAATGGTGTATGGAGCAGGAAGAGACCCCATCTTGAGATCAGAAGCCAGAGAGCAATCCAGCGGCCCAATTCACTCTTGAGAGAACTCTCTCATGGGTTCATGGGAGCTACCTTGGTCCCCTCTGAGTATAGTGTCCCCAGTGACATAAAGACCTCCTGCTAGGCCCCACTTCTTAATGGTCCACACCACCACACTGAAGGCTGAGCCCCCAACACTTTAGCTCATGGGGACACGTTCCGACCTCACGTGAACCATAGCACTGCCCTGCTTACCAGCCGAGACGCCACCCTCCTGAGAGAAGAAAACAGACGGGTACGAAGTTAGCCAAGATTCACTAAGGAGATTTCCTTCCAGGGCTGAGAAGATACTGAGTCATTGGAGCAGAGGTGCTTTCCTAGCAGGGACCAGAGTAAGTGGGAAATGACCCCTCCCTAGACATGCCAGGGTGACACTCAGAATGCAGAGGATCAGACATCGTCCTAGACGTGGAGAGAGACAGAAACAGAGAAGAGAGAAGAGCCGGGAGTCTCGGAGGATGAGTCAGGAAGAGAGAGAGAGGAAGAAAGGGGAGGGGCCTGGGGCAGAGGGAAGGGGCAGGAGCTTCGGGAGCAGTGAGGGGTGAGGGCAGGAGGGTCTGGGGGCCTGGGAAGGAGTCCGGGACACAGGTTATCGACCTCCACCTCCCCTGCCTACCTGGCCCGGCGCTCAGTAGGAGCCGGGTGTTCGACTTTGTTAGATGGACCATGACCAGATCCTCCACTGCTACCTACTATTTCTTGTTGAACTCTCTCCTCCAGGGCCACTCTGATGGGCCACCAAGCCGTGGACAATAAGCTGACCATGTCAGTGACTAAGAATCAGCATCTGCTGACCAACTAGGCACTTGGGAGTCTTTCAGTTTCTCATTTCACCAAGTCAGTCTGCATTTGTTGCCTGGGAGCAAGTCTTATTTCATGGAGTTGACTGATACCAGCTGCTTCCGGGGAAGCATTAGGTTCTAGAATATTCCAGAAAGAGTCAAATTGCTTGGTGCCATTTGGACAATGATGACAGCAAGGAAGGGGCAAAGAGCCCTCAGCGGAGGCCTGTGGTCACAGTCATGTTATGAAGTAACACCTGGACTCTTGAAGCAGCACAGGTGTTTGGGCTGAATTTCTGAGCTGCTGAGGCTTTATTTTCTCGACAGATTTATCATGTTCCCCTTGGCTCTCTCCATGGACTGCTATCTATGGACACCCACTGGAAGGCCACCAGACAGCTCTGGCCTGGCTCCTCCTGCACTGGTCAGCAGGTGCTCTGGCCCCTGGCGCTGTGCACACCACTTGCTGCTGAGAGTGCCTGTCCCCTCCTGTCCATTTCTGGTCACGTCCAAGACGTGCTGAGCTCTCCCTTCTCCAGAAAGCTCCTCCTCACCCAGCCGGGACCATGGCTCCTCTGGGCTCCTGAATTTGCCTCTGATGGTAACGTCCTGCCTGAGTGTAGCCCTAGGGAAGAGTCATCTCTCCCTTCCTCATGTCCTTCTTTTCAATTTCATTTTCCCTTCCCCACATGCTGTTACTGTATTTGTTATAAACTGCAGGGTACAGTGAGGGTACAGGTAAATACACAGATGAGAAAATGGAGGAGACACCCCCAATTCTAAGTGCTGTAGAACCAGCCTCCTGGTAATGATGATGATGATGATGATGATGATACACTATAACTCATAGTGCATAGGACTTTACAGATAATGGAACCCTTATGCATATGTCAGTCCCTGATGTCATTCAAAACTCACAGAACTCTGATAATGACTTCCGTGCACCCTTGATTTGTCTGCAAGGTGAGACCAAATGCCATTAAGCAAAACGTTTGCCATCCTAACGCACCATCCCTCTAGGAGCACGGCTGCCCTGCTCCCTGTCCAGTTTAGGAACCCACCATGCTCAGTGCTGCTTACTCCCCTCCCCCTTCATCTTGCACCCAGGTCTTTCCGTTTTCACCTGAATTTACCTGCTGTGGCGTTTCCACCCTCTCCTTAAATCTAGTTGAACAGGATGAAAATCGCCTTTGCATGCACCCCCCCCCTCGTTTATAGCTTCACGCCTTGCACACATTCGGTGCCCAACAAGAGCATTCAGATCATGCCCAATGTGACTGGATTGTCACCCAGCCAAGCACATCTAATGGGGTTTTCCTGATTGCTCCAATTCCATTGTCCACCCATGGCAAAGAGAGTCAAGGGCTGCCCAGGTTTGACAGCAATGTATCTAAGATTCTAGAACATAAGATTGGAGTGACACGGAGCAGCTCAAGGACAAGATAGCTGTTGCTCACAAAGAGATTGCTCTCCTGACGTGCTCCGAACCTGTCTGTCACGGTCTGGTTATAAGCAACCGCAGAGCGGGTCTTGATGGTTTCCACCTGGGACTTTCTTGGGAACGTTCAGCTCGGGGACTGTTGGAGTTCACATCCTTCTCCTTCAGAGAGTCACCTGGTTTTCTCCTTTGCACTTCACATGTATTTATTAAACACCCACTAAATGCAAAACTTTGCTGGGTGCACCAAGATGCAGTCCAAGGGGTGCCAGCCTCGGAGCCTCAGCCTGGTTATGCAATAGATGTCAGATTCATCTTCGGAAATGCACAGCAAGTCACACTTGGGAACAGAGCGTGGGCTCTGTGGACAGTGAGGAGACCTACGTGGGTGGGTTTGAGGGCACTGGGAAGGGTGCTGTCTGAAGGGAAGCAATGGGCAAGATGGTGCTGGGGCTGGCTGCCAAACCAGATCTGGGTGGCTTTGGGGCTCTGTGCAGCGGAGCAGGGGCAGAGTGTGGAGGACTCTGTGGCATTATATTGATGTTGCTGCACACAGTTGTGACAGTTTACACCAGGGCAGAGGCAGCGAGGGTAAGCGGGAAGTGTCCCTAGCCTCTTATGGCTGTGGAACCCAGGACTTGGTGACAAGTTTTATGAAAGGTGGTTGGGTTGGGAGGTCAAGGCTGCCCACAGGTTTCTAGGGTGAGCAGGTGGGTGTGGACGGTGCCAGAACAATGAGATCCAAAGGAATGGAATGGAGCAGCCAGGGCTCCTTGCACACTCAAGCTGTGTGCCCAGTAATGCCTAATCTCACTTCATCCTCCCCAAAATGCTGAGATCGGAGCTGGCATTGTCCCCACGTGAAAACGAGGAGACTGAGGCATGGAGTGGAGAAGTCACTTTGGTTGCAAAGCCAGGATCTTCACCCTGATATTCTGACCTGAGTGTCCACATCCTTAATGCTACTGCCCTGTGGGAAGCCGGGCACATCAATGGAAGGTGACAGCAGAGCAAGTTCATGCTGAGTCATATCATGACCTGAGTCTCCTTCAAGAGTGGTCACTCCAGGGTTTCTGCCTAAACTCCCCGAGTGAGCTCCCCACACACGAGATCTGTCAAATAGTTCCTGTGACACAAATTTACAATCACACACGTGCACACCGACACTGACACACACCTGCACTCACACATGCGAGCACACGTGCCTACATACAAACACGCACATGTGCACAAGCCTTCCAGGAAGCAATCTGTGGCATGCTGGATAGTACATGAGTGACAGGTCCCACTGTGTGGCTGGGAGTGACAGCAGCTGCCTGTGCCCAGTCAGTGCCTCTAAATGCAGTCAGCCCAGCCAGCCCTCCCCAACAGCCCCCAGAGGGGACACTCTGGACCAGGCACCCTGGAGGTGCTTCCAGGCTGTTCTGACATCCAGTCCTGCTGGGCGTTGAGCTGGGTCGGGGCCAATCTCATGCTTGCCTTTTCCTCTTGGGCCAGGAACGGGCACTTCCCTGTGGCAAGAATTAGGCCAAGCCCTTTGTACGCACTTGATCTTGAGTGGCCAGCCTGTAGACGTGGAGTGGAGGCCACTTTGTCGGGAAGAAACTGGTCCAGAGAGGCTGCCATTGGAGGGAGGCCAGGTGCTCCCGGCGGACGCAGGCTCAGGTGACTCACTCCATCGTTCATGCACAGCCTTCAGGTGACTCTCTTTGTCTGGCCTGACACATCCCCTGTCCTCAGAGCCCTGGCCCCACACCCAGCCTGCTGTCCCTGAGCTGCCACCTGGGACCCTTTGGCGTGGGCTGGATGAGATCCTCAGGTGATCACACTCCTGGCTTCCATGTGCAAATGGCCGCAGGGCTCCTTGGCCTCTTAAACCTCTCATTTCCCATAGATTTCTGGGGCCTTAAAGGAGTTTTTTTTTTTTTTTCCCTGACCTCCCCCAAATAGAGTTTTTATACTGTGTAAAGGAGCAGAGATTAACAAAGGTGATTTGTTACTGCGATGTGGGATTAAAAATGTAATGTCAAAAGAAAACTCCAACTCTTTCCTCATATATTTATTAAAGAAAAAAGTCTGGATGATTACAACTTGTTAGATCTGCTGCTTCTCCAGTTCCATTTAGGAAAAAAAAAATGTGGCTTTATATTCCCACCCACTGGTTTCCAACTAAAACAGAACTTAGTTGCCTGCTGATCCCGCTGGCTTTTTAAATGAAAAACTTATTCTTTTTAAACTACTGGAAAATTATATTTAAAAATCAGCATAATTCCATTGCCTATTCTTTCTGGGTTCCTTGAATAATACAGGACTGGTTACCGGGACAACTCTGCCTCATCGGAGGTACAGCTTGGGCCGAGGTGCACGTTCACTGGTGATCTGCGTGTTGCTAAAGTGTAGCATCCATTTCTATGTGCTCATTATTATAATCTGACTGAGATTCTTTTTTATAAACTTATCACTTCTAATGGTAAGCCTTTGGTAGATTTTGGATATTATAAGAATATTATATATGTTCTATAATTTTATATATATATATGTATTCTGGATACATTTTATATGTATATTCCAAATTTTTGACCCATAAAACCCTGAGTTGAAGTAACAATAAATTGTTGTTTTAAGCCACTGACTGTCGAGTGGTTTTTTAGATGACGGTGAGTAACGTGAGTGGTGTGTGTCCAGCCGGACTCTGTTCCACATCACACCCCCTTTCCCCAGTAATTGGCTATAGATGATCTATGACAAATCACTTCCCACAGTTTCTCTGCACTTGGCCTCACTTGGAGAACTCACAAGCCATGCCATTCTCTGCCCAGTGGCCTCCTTATGTACCTGAAGGGCATAGTCAGAGTCCTCACCTAGAGTGAGGGTCTATTCGTGGGTGCACCCAGGTGATAGCCCACAGCCTGCTGTGAGCTCTTGGGGGCTGGACTGCTTCAGATATATGATGGCCTTGTGGATTAGAACAGGGTGAGACCAAAGTCACAGCTTCTGAAGACCATTCGGCAAGCCGTGACCCGTACAGTATGATGCTGGAACACTGTCTTACTGAAGACGTAAATACACATATGCAGAAATGAAAGGTAAAGATGGTGCCCAAAAGGATAACCAGTGTCTCAGCACTTGTATAACAGGCACACATGGCGCTAGGCTTTCCTGTATTTGTACACCTTGCTCCTACAGCATCTTTATCCTGTTGATACTTTAAATGTTCTCTCATCACAAAGGTGGAGACCGAGAGGTGACAGCTTACTTGCCCAAGGTTACCCAGGATGGTAGTGAGAACACCTGCATTCGAATCAGAGTGACTGAAGTCCAAAGTCCACAGTCCCCAACACCCAGCCAACCTGCCTTGGAGGTGCAATGGCAGGCAATACTAGCAGCTGGTCTCATGCAGAGATGACCCTTCTGTCTCATCAATGGCACCAAGTCTCATCTGCAATCCTGCTCATAAAGAATCAGCACAGTTCTTTTTTGAAAAACAGTGACAGTCAGAAAAGTTGCAGGAATGTGATGCATGGTGTCACACAGCATGGGGAAGACTCCTAGAATAATACTCTTCTTCTCCTGGGAAACCTATACCTTTTGTTATTCAACCATTCATTGGACAGAACTCAAGGAGATGGAACCCTGTGTAAGGCACAGCACTCCAGAAGGACACAGACAGTGGTCCCAGCCGAGCAAGTGGGTGCACCAAGGGAGGGCAGGCCCAGGAACGAGCTCAAGTGTGTGGACACACTGCACCCTGGAGTGAAGGGACCTGGGGGGACAGGGCCATGGGTGACCATGGAAGGTGGTACAGGGAGAACGGTGTCTTCCAGGCAAGAGGGAACTGGGGAAGGCTAGGAGGGTGTTTCCCGGAAGGGTCAGTGCACTTGCGTGTGGAGGGGGTGGCCATAGGGCTCATCTGGGAAACCCAGGGTAAGTCTGATGCTGTCACTAGAAACTCACACCATCCCAACAATATAGAAGCCCCTTGGTCCAGCCGGTGGGGAGGTCAAAGACAGGGATTGTACTTCTCACTGATCACTCCATCGGCAGTGGCTCAGGTGTCCCCGAGAAGCACCCGGGGTGGGTGGGGGCGTCCGTGAGCATGGGTGAGCGAGGCTCGGCTTGATGAAATTTGAACAGCATTTGTTTTGAACAATTCTATCTTCATTGTTATCTCATCAAAAACAAACAATTGCACAGTCAGCTCTGGAAAGACAGGTAATAATATGCAATTCCTTCACTGTCCTCTGTAACCTTTTCTATTTTCTCACATGTCCTTAAAAAGACAGATAGAGCTACAGATGATTATCAGGTAAGGAGAGAAAAAGATAAGCAAACACAAAGTAATAATATAGCTCTCTGAAATCATTGGTGGTTCCCCTGCCGAGGATGTGCCCTCCAATAAGCCATTACTTAACGTCTTCTTCTGCTTCTTAATAAAAATCCCACGAAGGCAGTGTGTTTCTCATTCTCACCCGCCTCCCTCTGCGAGCAGGCTCTGGGAGGCAGAAGATCTCTCTGCCTTTCCTCCCCGCTGGTCCCTGCTTCTCTCCACCTCCAAGGTCCACCCCAGTGGACATGCAGGAGCCCAGAGCTCCAGGGCCCAACCAGGCTATCCTCCCTTCCTGTCCTCCCTTCCTGGACCAGCCCGACTTGCTCCTTACGCCCTGGATCGCAGCATGCATTTCTACCTCTGCACCTTTGTCTGAGGAATGTGTCCAGCTCAGTGAGCTTCCTCCTTCCCACTTTGCTGGTGCCATTTTGAGGACACTGGGGAGGAGGCCAAGCAGGGTAGAGAGAGGCTGGCCAGTCTGAGCTGAGCAGTCATGAGGGGGAGTCCTACCTGACCAACTGTCCAATGGTCCTGAGCAGGACATTTGAGGCAGCCCTTGAAATTGGTGGACCCTTGCTCAACATCTGAGGAGGGATGGTTGTGCCATCGACCCATGTCTAAGTCTTAGCAATTCAAGCTCCAGCCCAGTTCTGCAAGGCAGATAGAAGGAAATGGGCATGCACCCTCTACTACCTCCCCACTATGCGCATGGACCTCGTGCTCTGCAGGCTTGGACAGAGGACTGGCCCCAGAGTTCAGCTCATGGCTACCTTCCTAGAACTGTGGTCACTGGCCTGACCTCTGACTTCTACAGACGCTGGACATGTTGGGCTGTGTGAGGCTGGGGTTTGAGTCCTGCTCACTGGAAGTCCTGCAGAGATTCAGAGATTGGACAGGTACAATTTCCTTTCCTCCTTGTTCCCTTGGTCACATCCTGCTTGTCCATCAATACTTGGCTTACGTGTGACCAGGAGACCTTCTCTGAGGTCTGAGGTTGGTCAGATTGCAGATAAAATACAGAGCAACCTTTGCAATTTGAATCGCAAATAAACAACAAGTGCTTTATTTGGTGCATGATGCAGGACGGCATGACACATATTTATGATAACAAATTCTTGTTTACCTGAAAGTCAGATCTAACTAGGATTCACATTTTTATCTGCAGAATCTGGCCACCCCAGCCAGGTGCCCTCTGTTGGTGTGTCCCTCAAGCCACTGCACATCAACAGCAATGTGTCTCATGGCTGTGCATCTGTCAGGCATTCTGTCCTTGCTCTCACTACGCACCAGCAAACCCGCTTCTTTCCACCATCCCAGCCGGACAGAGCAGCCTCTCCCTTGGGCCATTGTTACTGTCTTCCACTTCTATTTCCTGCACAGAGAGATTTCCCTAAAATGGAAATCACATGAGGCCACAACTCAGCTCAGAGACCTCACGACAAAACCCACACAATCCAACAGGCATGAGGACGTGCCTCCCTTCATCCACTCCTCATCTCTGACTTCCCCTCCCGTTGTTCTTCCTTCCGCTTCTCCCCAGGTCCTGCAGGTGTGCTAAGCTCCCGCCTACTGCTCGGCTTCCAGTTACCCTCACCTTCACCTGAAAGTGCGTGTCCTCCTGTCCTTCTCGGTACATGCACACCGCCTTGAGAGAGGTACCTGATGCTGGATCTAAAACCCTGCTTTTAACTGCCACTCTGTCCCTCCAACCTGCTGCCCATTCTTCATATGATTTATTGGCACGTGACATGTCACAGATTCTCATAGTGTTTGTTCAGGGACCGTCTTCTCCATTCCCGTTTCCCGAGAGGCAGGAGTTTGGGCTGCTTCGTGTCCTCCTCTATGCCGGCTGCCCAGCCTCATGGCTGGTATGGAGTAGGGACTTATACTAACTCAGTGAAGGAAGGGAGAAGTAGAGGTTTCTGTGCTCTTTCTTCTCTATAAGGTGGGAACTTAGCTCTGAGGGTCCAGGGTCCTTCCCATCCCTGGTCAGGAGCCCGAGACTGGAGACGTGGCAGTACCTTCCAGGTCCTGTGCTAACCCAGGCAGGTGCCCAGGGCCGGAATGCACATTGCTCATATCAAACTGTCGGACGTGTCTGTGGCTCTTGGTCATGCAGCTAAAGGTCTGGATGAGTTCGCTTCTGGAAATCCAGCCAGAGTACTACGGGGTTTGAAAACTGCTATAGGAAACATAAAATGTAATTAAAGAAAATAAAATCACTTTGCTCCGAGGGTCACACACATCCTTAATGGGTTCTGTCTTCAGGCTCCCTCTCCAGGGGATCCAAGTTCAGAGCTGCTAAATGGTCAAACATGTTTGTTGAGAAAAGAATCCACATGGACAAAGAAGCCAGTAGACTTTCCTAATTAAGAGTAGAAGAGGCAAATCGAGGCAGCAGGCCCTGGAGTGACGCAGCGAGCACGTGGCTGAGATGCAAGCGCTGGGCCTGCTCCCCGCAGTGATTTCAATGAACGCCCACTTCTCAGCAGGCCCCGAGCATCCCTGGGAGGCCCGGGATGGCCTGGGGGACCCATGGCTGAGTTTACAAAGTGCTCCGCTCTGCTAATTACTGGAGCTGACCCTCTCCTCTCATCAAAAATTATAATAAATGTGTGAGAAGATCTTTGCCCTCAAAGCAGCTCTATTTTTAGTCTGCACCGCCCAAGAGCGCTCGCTGCAGAGATGTCCTCTCTGTGATCTCTGCATGTCACTGGGAGCCGCATGGAGCTCTTGAGAAGTGACACAGTGAATACCACCAAGAAACTTGATCTTAAAATGTCTTTAATTGTCATTAATGGACATGTAAATAGCCATACGGGGCTAGTGGCACTGGAGAGCATAAGGAAACAGAACCTAGAAGGACACAGAGATGGCGGATGGTGGTGCAGTGGGTGAGCTCCTCCGAGCCCTGGGGTGGGGGTCTGAATTCCACATCAGCTCCAATCTGCTTCTCCCAGTAATGGAGTCAGCCTCTCTCTGTGCCTTTGATGTTCTTAATTCTGAGGCAGGGATGGGGGCAGCTGTCCAGGAGGGCTGCCTAGTAGTCCAGTGAGCCCACGTGGGTATGGCGGGTCGGGTGGTACCAGGAGCACAGCAAGCCCTGCATGGTACCTACCGCACATGACTGGAGTGAGTGTTCATGGAGGTGGGAGCCCAAGGAGCCGGCTGTTCATTGACCAGCTCTACAGCTTGATGCAGTTAGCTCCTGAGACACCTGTCCATCCTGGTTCTCATCGGTCAGCACATTTTGTGGACGCCCCACTATGTACACCAGCTGGCAGGAGTCCCCCTGTGCACGTGGTGCTGTTTGTGTCCTGAAGGTCGTCACAGTCTAGCAGCAGAGACCAGACACAGACCACAGCGGTGTGAGCTGCTCCTTCGTTCACCCGGAGTTTACTGGAGACCTGCCGCAGGCCAGCCCTGCCTCGTCTACGGAGTTTATTGGAGAGTCAGACAAGTCTAGGACCTCGCTCTTTGGGTGTTTAAATTCTAATGCTGCTCGATCAATCCATCCCGTGGCAATGACAGACGGTCAGTTGTTATGTGGGAAACATTAAAAGGAAATGTTGAGGAGGCCGAGTGGTCTGTGAAAAGCTCCCTAGGAAGCTGAGATTATGTGGAAAATCAGAGTGACAAAGACTCTCCCGAGAACAGTTCCAAGGGAAGTTCCAAGCAGCTGATGCTAATCCACGATGCAGGTGGAGGCAGGTGGACAGGTGGCATGGACCAGGTGGTCATCAGGAACCGAGAAGGTGGGAGAACTTATTCTAGATCCGTCTGGGGATGGATTCAATTGAACTTGCCTACAGTTCAGAGGTGAGCAGAGAGGGAAAGAGACGTAATTATATGGGTGTCTGTGGTTTTGGTAGGAGCTTTGAGGATGGTGCTGTTTGTGGACATGGGAAAGACTTGGGAGAAGAGCACTGGATGGGAAGAACTGGACATCTATTTGGATTCTTTGGTCAAGTTCAATGGCTTAGTAGACTTCCATAGGGGGACAGAGTGGTCTCATTTCAGAAACAGGTTTTAGTTGGTCAAAAAGAAGGAGAAATATTTCAAGTAGGAGAAAAAGTACATGCTGCATGAATCATCGGGCAACAGGAGCCAGAAGAGGTGAGGAGATCTGGATCCTTGTGAGTGGGAGCAAGGAACCAGAAAATCCTTCTTAACTGAGAGGTAATTATGAGTTCCACTGGCCAGAAAATACGGTGAGTATAGTCAAAAGGTAATGCAATGACCTCTGAGAGTTTTCCAGGCCTTTTCTAATGCTCTGTGTATGAAATTACTAACTGAAGAACATGGAGGGCAGTAGATTTTGAAGATTTACTGCATGCTTGATACTACCCAAGCCACCTGACCTTTTATTCCCCTTAGCATGATATCAATCCATTTTCTGTTGCTGTTACAAAATATTTGATGTTGGGTACTTTATAAAGAAAAAAGGTAGATTTAGCTCACAGTTTTGAAGGTCCAAGAACATGGTGCTGATATCTTTCTGGAGGGCCCTCTGAGCTGCATGACATCATGGTGAATGGTACCATGGTAGAAGTGTGTGTGAGAGGGACCCATCACATGATGAGACAGGAAGCCAGAGGGTGGGGTGGGGAAAGCCTCACTCTTCTAAGACAACTCGTAGAAACTAACCAGGTTCCCACAAGAACGAATATAACCCCTTGTGAGGGCAGCACCCAGAATGACCTAACCACCTCCCATTAGGCCCCGCCTTTTAAAGGTTCCCCCATCTCCATACCACCACCCCAGTGACCACGCCCCCCACACAGGAATCCAGGGGACAAACCACACCCAAAGAAGCCCAGCTTCTGTGAACAAGAAGGTTTCCTGAGAGTTCTTTGTGCAAAAAATATGAGCTTTCTTACAAGAGCCTCTGCATACCTTCTAAAAAATAAAAAAAAAAAAAACAAGAACAAAACACAGCAGATTGCAATTTGTGTATAAAGTGGAAGGATGAATCTGGTGGGTTCTTCTCCTCATAATTGACCTGCTATTTTGCTGCTGTGTCAACAACCATTTCTTGCCCAGAGGGACGAATGTGACTAAACAATACGGAAAACAGGAATATCCTTCTCATGTTCAATGCCCGCCTTTCCACTGAAGGTCTATCTATCACACCCGGTGCTCTGTGTGGCCATGTTGGATCGAGATTCTCCACAATTTTATGCTTCCTGAGGCTGAAGTTCTTAATTTCCTATATTTACATGAAAGAGTACTTATCTGAAAATTACACTTCCACTTACATTAAAGTTGTTTCTATTTTAGTTTATTTTCCTTGATTATAGAATCATTATCTAATCTTCATAGGAAATTTAGAATGCAAAGTCCAAAGGGAACAACCTCTCACCCATAATCCCTCACTTTTATGTCATTATAGTTCACTGATTTTTTCTTTTGGTCTGTCATATGAGATTTTATAATGTTTTAAAGTTATTTTTGAAAAGTCATTGTATAAACATATTTTAAAAGTTAAGACAGCATGTAGAGTATATGGAGAAAACAAGATTTTGAGTCTTTATCTAAGATTTCATCTTGGTCACTTATCAATTGTTCATCAAATTTCCAAGTGTCCCTGTACTCTTAAGGGGATAGCTCGTACTGCCCATACATATCCTGATTTTATTATTATTATTTTTATTTGTGTATATTTGGGTGCACTTTTTTATTTCTTTTTGGTAACTGGGATTAAACCCACAATACCCTTTTTGTGTATTTTCTGTCTTGCTCTCTCTCCCCCCTTAATATTGGAGAGCATTATGAATAGTACCTACTGATTATTTGATTGTTCCACTGTTAAATAGCTAGATTATTTCAATGCATAGAAATGCTACAGTGTAGCTAGTCCTCTTTCAAGAAGTGTCCATGATGAGCAAATTACCTCAATTTTCTGACATTGGTTGTTTCTCTGAATTTCATCTGCCTCCTTTCTCCATATGCCTTTGAAGTTTTCTTTTGCTCCACCATATCCTGCCATTTCTCTATGGTGTGTTCACAGGTGGACTGCTGTTTACACTGAACTCAGTTCACACTTCCTACCTGGGGTCTCATTTATTGGTCTGTGTTGGAGAATTCTCCTCTGTCATGCCTTTCAATGTCCCCCTCTTCTGACCTCCTATTACATGTGTGTTGGAGCTTCTCAGGCGTCCTCTGAGTATTTAAATTCCTCTTTCACTTTTTCCATCTCTTCCTCTCTCTGTGCTCCATTCCAGTAATTCCTCACTTATATCCTATTTCAAAATTCCAATCTCTGATTGCATCCATATAGATTTTGAGCACTGGGTTTTTTCGTAACATTTCTATATTTTATAATCGTTAGGTTTCTGGTGTTCAATAGCTCTCTGTTCATAATTGACCTCTGTTTTTTTTTTTTAAGTGTCATTTCTTGCTTTATGCATGTGATTCATGCTTATGTCACTTTAAGGCCTTTATTCTCGTATTTCGAGTCTTTTCCCAATTGCAGGGTTCTTTCCATTTTCTTAGAAAAGTGCGCCCTGTCTTAGTTGTGTTTAGACAACATTTATGATGTCAGTTTTCCTGATGTGCCTTGAAATGTTAATCTGCGCCCTCTTGTTGAGTGGAGATTTTAAACCTCTCTCTGAGTCATTGTTTTAGGGTGTCTTCCCCACCTTTCTGGAGCCTCTGAGCATGAAACAGCGTGCTTCTTGGGCTCCCCAGTGGCTCCCATCTGAGGCTGAGGAGGAAGACCCGGTCTGGGCCGTAGACGGGGACTCTGGGCCCTATGCACTGGATTTGGGGCTGTTTCCCAGGACTCTGATTTCTTATTTTTCTTTCATCCCCAATGCTTTTCTGTCTTTCCTTTTAAAATTTTATTTGTTGATGTATTTGCAAAGAAAGTTAAACGGGTGTTTGGTGGCCACAAAGGTGGAGGGAGCTGAACCTCGGTGGCTTCTGACCACGTCCTTCCCTGGCTTGCAGCTGGGTGGTCTCCCAGCCTCCCTGCGGGTGCCTGGAACCCTGGGGTGGAGCAGGGTCATTGAACATGGCAGAGAAGAGGTGCCGCTGCAAGAGCTGGCCCAGGCTCTTCGCACTGTCGACCTTCCTCTCTGCCCTCCTCGCCCACGGACCTTGATCTCCGGACCAGCTCAGGGGTCACTGTGGAACGTGCGGAGCCCATGATGGGCTGGCCCCAGGTTCAGGGACAGCCCTGGTGTGATTGAGAAACCAACTTCCTTTGTGTTGAGTCACTGTGACAGGGAGGCTTAGCTGTACAGCAATAAAACTAGTGCCTGCTCTCTTTGTCCTTGTGGGCTTCTTCCCTGAGAAACATTACCTCACTGTCCCTGGAGTGGCTCTTCAGGAAGGGACATGTGCCAGCCACCATGTTGAAGAGCGTTTCTCTGGTTTTCTCTCTCTCCCTGCCCCGGCGTTTCGAGAATGCCCCATTTTATTTCTGAGTGTGTGAATTTATTTGTTTGTTTTTAAAATAGCTTTACTCTGGTTTCCAGGGATTGGATGCGGGAGGGGAAGGCCCGTTTGTGCTTTGCCATCTCCAAACTGCTTTAATGTGCTGCTGGACTCTGTTTGCTAATATTTTATTTAGGAATTTTCATCAATATTCACAGACGAGATTGGTCTGTCGTTTTATTACACCCTGTCCATCAGGTCTTTAAGCCAATGCTAGGCTGGCTTCACAAAAGGATTTAGAAGACTCTCCTCTCCCCTGTGTCCCCAAAGATGCAAAGAATTCAGGGAGAACTGGTTTCTTAAAGACAGGGATGGCTGTTCCCACGAAGCCACCTTAGTCGGGGTTTCACAGAAGCAGAACTTCTATAAAGTCTGCTTCCGCCACTATTTTCATTTGAGTCCCCAATTGAGATTAATTTGTTCATTAATAGTTTCTGGAAAATTCTCCCATTTCACCAAGAATTACATTCAAATTTATTTGCATTGCATCAACCAAATTATTACCTTACTTTTAATTTCCATTATTTTTTCTGTCTTGTCTTTTTACATTTTATTTGTTGATGCTCATATTTAGGTATTTGTTCAAAGACTTCTATCCTAGGCTAACTTATCTAAGTTTTTTCTTTTTAATTCTTTGTTTTTGCTGGATGTATTTTTCTACCATTTTCTGTTTTCAAATTCATTATTTTCTCTTTTTTATCACTTGCTTTGCTTTACCTACTTCTGCTTCTTGTAGATTTCTTGCCGGATCTTTCTCTTGCTCCCCAGTTGAGTGTGCATTATATTTTTACTCATTCATCCCAGTAATATAAACATATTAAAATTATTTTAGCACATTTTATTCTGAGAGTAGCTTTAGCAATAGAATATGAATTAGGTGCTTAGGGTTTGTATAATTGTAATTTTACATTATAAATATATTCCACACTTGGCGGCTGGAACTGGGGACTCTGGGTTGGGCTCCTCTCAGAGGATCCTCCCAGTCAGTGGTGCATCTGCTTGGAAGACTGCATCCTTCAAACCAGAAAGTGTCCCTGGGCGATGGATGCAGAATTCAGCCTCTGAGAGGTTTGAGGTGAACAGGTGACAGCAATGTGAGCAGGAGGGAAGGGGCTTCTCAGCTAGTGGGACTGGGAGTGGCAAGAAGGGAATCCCCTCATCAGGACACCTTATGCTCACTGTTTTGAGGGCCTGTCCTGTCAAATGCCACCACACAGTCCTCAGCCTTGCTCTCAGGTTGGGCTCCTCAGAGTCTCCTTTCTGTGCCTCCACAGCCAGAGGCGACTCCTGTCTTGACTTTGAACCTGTCTGTCCCATGAGCACACAGTGCCATCCCAAGTGCTTTATGTAAAAGCACTAAGTGGCCGTGAGGCTGTATGTGAGGGTAGTCAGGTCGTCAGGATCTGACTTCTGGTTGTTGTCGCTTCATAAGCCCTTTTATATCGAGGTCACACTGTAGACGCATTTTGTTTTACTCTATTTCATTAAAGTTTTTACTCTTAAGGGCTAAAGAAGGTGTGTTGAAATCTTCCACTACTTCCTTTCATTTTTTGTTCTGTTTTGTCTTATATTTACTGTATCTTTGTTCATTAATTCTGCTGTGGTTTTAATTTTTGCAACCCTGAAACACTCTGTTGTGGCTTTTGTAGCTTCTTTACTCATTAAAATGGTCCTACATGATCTCTTTGAAGACTCCGCCTTGAGTTTATGCAGGTCTCACATTTTAAGGTTAGAATCTGCTCTGGTGTGTGTGTGTGTGTGTGTGTGTGTGTGTGTGTGTATGTAATTGTGTTTTCTTCTAATCGCATGCAAGGTCTATTGTGTGCTTTCACGTCTAGGGATTACACTTGTAGCTGTGGATTGATCCACTATACACCGTCTTTCTCTCCAGATCGCTCCACCCTGACATGCACACACTACAGTGCCTGGCCCCTCCACCTCTTCCTGCTCCCTTCATGCTGCACCACCAGATTTGGTTAGTGAACAGTATTGTCTTTATTTCTTTAAGTGAATTTTTTAGACTTTCAATATAATTTAGTGAAAGTAATAATTTTTTCTTTATTTGTGAGATTTTAAAATTATTTATTATATATTACATAATATACATAATGTTATATATATTATGTTATTATATTCACTACATATTGATTTTCCAAACTTCAGATTAAAAAATTTGAGATCAGCATACATGTAATCTCTCCCTCTCTTTCTTACTCTTCCAGTTTTTGACAGTTTCAATATCATGGTTGAGAGAGCATGCATTCTATGTGATGGAAAAATTTCCCCACAATTATGTAATATTAACTTAATTCAATCAAATTAACACAATAGCTTTCAATTCCTTTACAGTGCCTGCTTCGTTGATTCCTGGATTGGTCACAGTGTAACTTTCAACAGTTCCTTTAAGAAGAGCTCATGGCAAGCAGGAGATGTAGCTCAGTGGTAGAGCACTGTTTAGTATGCATGAAGATCTGGCTTCCATCCCAAGTGCTGAAAAATAAAACAAGAAGAAGAAGAAGAAGAAGAAGATGGGAATTCGCTTGTCTAAATTATTGATGTTGAAAAGTAATTAGTTTTTGTTTTATTCTGAAAGGACATTTTGGTTGGGTATAAAATTGTTGCCTTATATTTTCCTGAGGATTCTGAGATAACTTTCCATTAATTTCCAGCACTGAATGTTTCAGAGAGAAAATTAAGGCAAGTGGATCTTCTTTCCTGGTAAATGAGTTTAATTTTCCCCTCTAGAAATAGATTTTTCCTTTATTTTTGATGTTAACTATTAAAATTTAACTCTCTGCTCATGGATCTGCCTCAACTTGCCTAGAAATAGTTGGTTCTTTCAAAATGTAGATTAAAATATTTTTTCAATACCATATTTCTTTAAATAATTTTGATTTTCTATTTGTTTTGATAATTAATTTTAATCATGAAATTTTCACATTTTAGATTTCCTTTATCATTTTTTTCATCTGTTATATTCTCTTCTATACTTTTAAATTTGTTAAGTTTCCTATTTCATTTTTTTCAGTTTTCTTAAGTCTTTTGTTCATGTTTTTCATGTCCCTCATTATTATTGTTGTGACAGAGTCTATTTACTATGTATTGCTCCCAAATTACCTTTACTTGTATAATGAACTTATTTTTCTTTTTAATTTGTTTTGCTCTTTGACAATTAAAAAAGTATTCTGTTTTCTCCCTTCCTTATTTGGGTCCTTGAATTTCTGCTTTGACATTTGATTTCACAGGGACAATTCTTCCTTTTATGGAGACAAAGGTAGAGTCCATGATGGTCTTGCTGAATTCCAAAGTTCTTGTGAGTGGTACTCCTTGAATGGTTGAGTTTCCTTCTGGTTGAATTATTGCTGCATAGAAGAGTCCAGGGATGGAGGTGAAATAGTGGGCACCCTGGAGGGTAGGTGGGGAGTTTGAATGTCCACCTGTCTGTGAATCTTCTCTTGCATCATTTTGCTTTTTGAAGAACATATGATCTTCAGGTCTTCCTGTAGTGGAAATCCTGTCCCAACATCTTTCTGAGTGCTCACCCAAACTTCTCTACAAAATATCTTTCCCAGTGTTATGGAAAATACAATTTCCCCCTTCTCATTCTTCCTGTTTAGTTGGTTTTAGAAATAGTATGGATCAGAAGCACATTAACTACATACTATTAAATTTGACAGTTCTCCATCCATGTTTGATCACTCTTGTGACACTTTATTTTGATTAAAAATTTTACTTGAGTTAATTCTGCATTGAATCTTAGGGAAGAATATCTTATCTACATACATGGTTATTTGTGGGGCAGAGTTCTATGAATGAAATCGATTTATTTAAGAAGTTTTCTTAAATAGGAAGAATGATTCATCTTATTGTTAAAATAATGTTATTTTCTTTGAAATCTATTTTTCCTTATGGTGTACTTTAGGATTTTTATTTTCTATGTATGGAAATGATCTTTAAATATGTGGTGATTTCTTCTTTGTTTTTAAACTTAGGAATCTCTTCTTTATTTAGAGACTGTATAAATGTTCACTGATTTATTTTAGCTTTTTGTTTGATTTAAAAGGATAATTCTCAGTTGCACACAGGCTTTCATTGTCTATTTAATTTGTGCTCTATATTCACTTATATTGCATTACTCATGCAAACGTGTTACCAAAGACATTAGTATACAACTTGTTTTTAAACAATATTCTGTTGGGGAATATATCATAATCTATTTGACCCTACTGTTGGCTATCAAGATGGATTCTAGTGTTTTGTATTATTTTAGAGTACACGGTGTTGATATCCATCTTCCAAAAAAGCATTTCATAATAATATTTTACATGACTGTATTCCCATAAAGTATATGAACTTTAGGGTCAAAATTATAAATCTAATTAAATATTTTGATGCAGGTGATGTTCTAAATGGGTTCCCCCACTTTGTAATCTGATCAGGACGCGGTTGGGAAAACCCCCCCACTGGAGGAGCTCCCTCAGGTGACCAGACAGCTGAGCTGGTGTGTTACCCGGTAACCTCAACGGGGCACCATTTCTTTAACAATTTCTAGTATGTAAACCTCATTTTCATTTTGGCAACCATTTATTTCCTCATCATCTATAGAGGAAACCTGGAGGTCAAGGAGTGCTCGACACCACTTCCCACGTTGACAGAGCCGGGAAGCGGGCCAGCCGGGATTCCTGATTTGCTGCCCAATATCCTCTCCCTGCCTCGCTGACTCTCAACAGTGAGCACAAGCTCATTGACCAAGAGCCCAAAGTGGGAGGTGACTTCGAAGTTAACACGCGTTTAAGTGCCTGTCAACATCCAAAAGAGTGTTGACCACCGTCCCGGGCTTTCGCAGAAGCATTTGGAAAATTCCACGAGAAGGAAGCTGCCTTTTGCTGTCTCCCGAAGTAGGATGATATTCGTGGAATCTTTTGAGCTGTTGCTTCTGAAATTTTGTGAGGCAAAAACCCAGGAATTTGGCCTGGCTTTAATCAAATATTTATGACACCCTCATTAGTCTCCGGTCCAAGAGGTAGTACAGGTTCTCATTTGAATTTCCGAGCAGCGCGGGGGTTTTGAAAGGCGGTGTCATATTATATGCACTGTTTATACAGATCAAATATGCATGTGTTGGTTTTGCAGACTGGTGTCAGTGCTGCCGTTATTGACTGGGACAGTGATAATGAGGTGCAGCAGGAACCCTGTTGGGGATCCTGGGAACATCTGGGCTGGGCCGGGCCTGGGGAGGCTACTTCATGGCACTCACTGCCTCCATGCGACCACAGGGAGGTGAGGTGTCCCTGCCCCTGTGTCACCGGCAAGCCTGAGTGATGTGTAATAATGAGGTGAGATGTAACCCCAGCCTGGCAAAGGGACGGGGGAAGAATATTCAGACAAAGAAAGCAAGATGGGCTTTCATAAGGGCAGGTGTGACGTGGCTGGGGCATGAGTGTTGGGGCCCATGGATGGGCTGGGAGGGGCTGGGGTGGCAGTGACCTTGAAGGCACTGTTAGGGAATTTAGACACATCCTTGGGGCAAAGGGAGGGTTTTTGTGGGTTTTAAGCTAGCAAGTGACATCATCTGGTTTGTGTTTTAAGAAGATTACTGGGGCTGCTGTGTAGAGACGGATTAGCAGGAGATGAGGCCCCGACAGAAAGTGAGGAGGGTGACTCAGAAATCCTGGAGCTAAATGGTGGGGACCTGGTGGCCGTGGGGGGGCCCAGGAGGGGATACGCACCTGGGATCCTGGGTCAGCAGGATGTGGGGGCTGTTCGAAAGTGTGGGGTGAGGGCTGGACAGGGAGATGGCGGGAAAAGGGTGGAGGGGAGAATCGGGGACTGCGGTGCCTGGGCCACCCCTGCAGAGGCTCTGAGCAGACGCGTGGCGTGCGGGTCTGGGGCTCAGGAGGGAGCGTGGAGGCTTGTCCAGGCTGGGGGTCTTCACACCCTGTGATTTCTATTTCCTCTGAGAGGAGTACGTCAGCTGTTGATCCCAAGCCTGGAGTATAGGGGGCATGGGGGGGACGTCCCCATGGAGGACGCAGAACTGAAAGACTGGAAGCCCCTGCAGTGAGGAGCTGGCCGTTAGCTGGGGGTTCAGGTCAGAGCGCCATGGGAAGAGTGAGAGAGGGCTAGGGAGGGCACCTGGCCCAGCTGGGGCAAGAGGGGACAAGAAAAGGGAAAGATTCAAAAACAAACCAGCAAAAATAGCCAACCAGCCAACCAAACAAAAACTGAAACCCCAAACCCTAATACTTGGAGGCTCACAGGTGGCCTTGGCGTGGACAGCCCACGTGGATGGACCGCAGCACAAGAGCCTGGAATGGAAACGTCTGGTTGTCTTAGAGACAGAGCACTGGTGGTCAGTGTCCAGGAGACAAGAGGTGCTCAATACCTACTGAGGAAAAAGGAAGGAAAGAGAGAGGGAGGGCAGAAGGAAGGAGGGAGGGAGGAGAGCAGGGGAGGGAGGGGGAGGAAACTGGACTAGGCTCTTAGGCAGGACGCAGGCGCTGAGTCGGGAGGCCTGCAGGTGACGGCCGGGCAGACCCAGGGCAGCCCAGCTGAGGGCCAGGGCTTGTGGGTGACCCGGTTCCCTGCACAGGCATTGCTCCTGCTGTGGCAGAAGGGCTGGGCCTCCGTAGACAACCTCGTGAGGAGGTAAGTGTTTGGGTTTGTTGCCACTGTTTCCAGGCCTCGCTTACTGCCAGCTCAGCAAAACCAGGCTTCTGAGGGAGTTGACGGTCTGTGGCAGCTGTCACCGGAGGAGGCCACAGGGCTGCAGGTGGAGGCAACAGGGCTCCCCCGCAGGCAGCCCTGGCTGCTCCACACCCATCTTTCCCAGAACCCCTGCCGCCCCCTGGCAAGAGGGAAATGTCACAGAAATGGGAAAGCAGGGTGCAGAGTGGGCCTCTGGGGCAGAGGGTCAGAATAATGGGTGGATTAGCTGCAGAATGAGGAGGGTCCCTTCTCCTCACTAGCTGCACTCCATCAGTGCAACCCACCAGTTCTCAGGGTCTTTTCCAGGGTCTAGACACAGGATGGGGAGAATCAGCAAAATAAAAACAAACAGGGAAAGGCCAGCCTTGGCCCAGCGCTGTCCTGTAGGTGGGAGATGCTCATGGAATATTTGTGGCATGAACAATAAAATCATCAACTGTCCAGGGTGAAATCGAGCCCACGCATCTGCAGGTCCTGGCCCGGTACCTCCCACCTCCTTCAGAAGCCACAGGCTCAGGCCTTCATCCTTCAGGGACCCCCACACCACACCTATTTATCTCCCCTCTCAACTGCAGTGGAGCAGGTGCCTTTTGTAAACTCACCGAGGCTGGGCTTTCCTATCTGGGTTCCTCGGGCCTGGCTCAGACCTGGCAGGAGGTAGGAGTCCACAGGTCTCTGGGGAGCAGAGGACCATGTTTGGATGAATCAGGGACGAAGTCCAGTCACCCCGCTGGATCTTTGCTTTCTGTGGATTTAGAAGATAAGATCACCGTACTCTCCTGTCTTTAGAATGATTTTTTCCTTCTTTTGCTTTTCCTTGTAATTTCTGTAGTTCTTAAATTTAATGATAGAAATTTTCATCTCTAAGTTCCTTGTGCTTAGCGGAATTTCATTGAAACATTTCAAAAGTTCTGCCCAATCTAATTCACTATAGAAATTTTTAAATCGATTTGGATAAAAATATTAATTGTAATATTTTAATTTTTAAACATTTTAATATTTTATATTATATATTAATATATATCAAAATATTTTGATAAATTTTGATAATTATCAAAACATATTTATAATTCAAAAAAAATTCTGTGCCTATACCTGAATAGTTATCTACAAATCAAGAATATATCTTTCAGTACGTTTAAAAGACTAAAGTCGTGGTTTACGCAGTTTCACTTCTTACATACTTTCTATTAAGTATTATGTAATGAGCAAGTGCTTCTAATAATTTTTTTTAATATTTTTTTTGAGAGAGAGAGAGAGAGAGAGAGAGTTTTAATATTTATTTTTTAGTTTTTTTGGTGGACACAGCATCTTTGTTTGTATGTGGTGCTGAGGATTGAACCCGGGCTGCATGCATGCCAGGCGAGCGCGCTACCGCTTGAGCCACATCCCCAGCCCCTCTAATGATTTTTTTTAAAGAAACTTGAAGTTTCATTGTATGGCCATATTATTCATTCATTCATTCTTGTTTTGTTAAACAGTTTTAGGCTATATTTACCTTTTTAATATTATTGTCAAAAGAGAAATAAATATACTGCTGCCTAAATTTTTTTTTATTTATTTTTTATTTTTTTTATTATTAGTTGTTCAAAACCTTACAAAGCTCTTGACATATCATATTTCATACATTTGGTTCAAGTGGATTATGAACTCCCATTTTTATCCCATATACAGATTGCAGAATCACATCGGTTACACACCCACATTTTTACATACTGCCATACTAGTGTATGTTGTATTCTGCTGCCTTTCCTATCCTCTACTATCCCCCCTCCCCTCCCCTCCTCTCCCCTCCCATCTCTCTCTACCCCATCTACTGTAATTCATTTCTCTCTCTTGTTTTTTTTTCCTCTTTCCCCTCACTTCCTCTTATATGTAATTTTGTATAACAATGAGGGTCTCCTTCCATTTCCCTTCTCTCTCCCTTTCCCTCCCCCCTCTCATCCCTGTTTAATGGTAATCTTCTCATGCTCTTCCTCCCTGCTCTGTTCTTAGTTGACCTCCTTATATCAAAGAAGACATTTGACATTTGTTTTTTAGGGATTGGCTAGCTTCACTTAGTATAATCTGCTCTAGTGCCTTCCATTTCCCTGCAAATGCCATGATTTTGTCATTTTTTAGTGCTGAGTTGTATTCCATTGTGTATAAATGCCACATTTTTTTTTTATCCATTTATCTATTGAAGGGCATCTAGGTTGGTTCCACAGTCTAGCTATTGTGAATTGTGCTGCTATGAACATGGATGTAGCAGTATCCCTATAGTACACTCTTTTAAGGTCTTCAGGAAATAGTCTGAGAAGGGGAATAGCTGGGTCAAATGGTGGTTCCATTCCCAGCTTTCCCAGGAATCTCCATACTGCTTTCCAAATTGGCCGCACCAGTTTGCAGTCCCACCAGCAATGTACAAGTGTACCTTTTTCCCCACATCCTCGCCAGCACTTGTTGTTGTTTGACTTCATAATGGCTGCCAATCTTTTGATTTGCATTTCTCTGACTGCTAGAGATGGTGAGCATTTTTCCATGTACTTGTTGATTGATTTTATGTCCTTCTCTGAGAAGTGTCTGTTCAGGTCCTTGGCCCATTTGTTGATTGGGTTATTTGTTTTCTTGTTGTTTAATTTTTTGAGTTCTTTGTATACTCTGGATATTAGGGCTCTATCTGAAGTGTGAGGAGTAAAGATTTGTTTCCAGGATGTAGCTCCCTATTTACCTCTCTGCTGCCTAAATTTTTGAGGATGATTTTGGTTATTTCCAGACTATGGAGTTTCAGACTGGACTAAGCAGATCACTGCACATAGGGATTTTTAAGGCTTGTGATGTAAATTACCAAATGGTTTTTCTGAAAAACCATTTACATGATTTTCAGCAGTTAAGTGTCTGTGTTATATACCACAGAAGTGTGTGACCAAAATTCATAGCAGTTTGGACCTATAGTCTAGATTTTGCCACCACAGATGCACATTTCCAGTTCCTAAATGTCATCATTCAGCTCCTAATGATGACTGATCTCCATGGCTTTGCAATGCATATTCAATCAAATCTTTAGAGAAAGTTTTATATGGATATACATCCTGACCTATACAACCTCTTGTCCGGCTGGCACTGGAAGGCTTTGCTTCATTCACACAAGACAGTTCTGCTGGGTATCACACTCTGGGGCCACAAACCTTGCTCTCCAAATCTGTAGATGTTGCTTCCTGATTTCTTGTCATTTTCTGTCTGAAATGGTAGAATTCATCTTGAGTTTTCTTCCTTCCAAAGTGATCTTCATTATATTGCTACTGGCAGAATGATTTTTCTTATTTATTCTTGTAATTCATCAATTTTTTTTAGTGTCTGCTTCTCTTTTCTTTGATCCCTTCCCCCCCCCCCAATAGGATCGGTCTTTCTAACTGAATTGGCCTGGTCTCTTCCACACCCTCTTGGCACTTCTGTGCTAGTTGTCCTAACTCGGTACCCACAATCAGCTCTTAAAGATGTTTGGCATGACAGGAAAAATTCAGTATAATTCAAAGTAATTATTTTTCATTCTTTTTCCTTTCCTCTGAATTTTAAAAGATCTAGTCAAGCCTGTTCTCCACGTGGACGTTTTTTACAGAGTTTATTCTGCTCCTTCAGGTCTGCCTTGTGATCTTAGACATCTTTAGGGCTCACACAGTCCTTCCTGGTCACATGCCTCTCCTTTTTCTTCTCCTTTTGTTGTTGTTTGACTTTGACTTTGTAATACTTTATCATTTCTGGCTGCTTTTTGAAGAAGATGCCAAATAATGCCAATTTTGCTGGTTTTTTTTTTTTTTTTTTTTTTTTAAATTCAAGACCAAATTGCTCTCTGTGTGCTGTGCTTTCATTGGCTACTGAAAACTAAAGTTCACCCGCACGTCATAGCAATTTCCATCAGCCCTCTCTCGTGTTGACTTACCTTCAGATGAGGAACGAGCTCTCTAGACCCCAGGCGGACCAAGACCAGATGTGCCTGCATGCTCCTGTGTGCTGTGCCACCCTTTGCCAAGATAATCACATGCATCTGAGCTCCTCAGTTCTGAGTGTCACCTGTACCAATGATAAGAGTAAACACAGCAGAAATAGCCACATTGCCTGCTGTTGACCATGACTCAGGGTGCTGAGTGCTTTCTGAGCATAAACTTGGTTTATTTCTCCAAGCCCTCTACCAGGTAAACATGGTCTATTGCAGTGAATCTTGCAGATGAGGACATAGAGGGCCAGGAAAGTGCTAGACTGAGGCTAATCAGCTAGCCAAGACCACAGAATCTGGCCTTTTGGCCCACCATATCATCTGGGGCATGTCCAGGGACATCATTGGGGGAAACACTGCACCCAGATTTCCCTTTTCACAGTCCCATGTTGGGCGCAACCTGACAGCACACAGACTGTGCGGGGATGCCCACTCTGCCATGCTGTCTCCACCAGGCTCTCCAGCCTACATCCCTGCTCCATTTGCTCCCTGTGCCTGTAGCATGGAGACCAAGTCTTCTCAGACTTGTCGTGTGACTGCTGTGTGCCTTGACTTTCGGCTCATGTGTTTTCTTCAAGTTACAGGCTCTTTGAAGTTGGAAAATAGAGAGACATCAACAATGGCATAGCTGACCTCTTGAGTCTCTGACGGGCTGTGTCCTGCAGGAAGTACTTGACCTCTGTCCATCCTAGTGTTTTTCTCAGTCTTTTCATCATTGTGACCAAAAGACCTGACAAGAACAATTAGAAAAGGAAAAAATAAACTTTTGACTCAGGGTTCCGAGGTCTTAGTGCACAGACAGCCATCTCTGTCGCTCTGGGCCCAAGGTGAGGTAGAACAACCTGGTGGAGGGGTGTGGAGGAGGAAAGCAGCTCAGGACGTGGCAATGTGGATGCAGAGAGCTCTGCCCACCAAGGACAAAATATAAACCCCAAACCACATCTACCTGCTGAAGTTCATCCATACAGTGGATTGATCCAGTGGTGAGGTTAAGACAATCATTTCCCCTCTGCGCATTCTTGCATTGTTTCACACATGAGCTTTTGGGGGGCATCTAATATGTAAACCATAACACCTACAAATGTGCATAATATCGTCGAGGGAAGGGGTTTGTGTTCCCATTTTACAACTAAAATTGCTGAGTCAGAGCCTGCCGTCTTGACACCTCCTTCTCCTTGGAGTGCAAGGACCCCTGATGGAGGAGGGGCAGGAAGCAGAAAGCAGACTGCAGCCCAAAGCTCTGCTGATACTAAGATGAGCCAATGCCTAACTTTGGGTGGGTCTCATGTTTCTGTCCCTGGAGGTCCCAGGGGAGTGGTGCTGAGTCTTTCCCCTGCCCTGAGGTAGGGGTCTCCCTGGGTCAGCAGTGGTGGAGTGGGGCAGGCCATGGAAGGACAGACGTCTTCCGTCTGTCCTGAGATGTGTACCTAGGCCTGGAACTCTGGCGAGATTCCGTAACATGGCTGAACATGAGTCCATGTTACAAGTGATAGTTTGTTGGTCTTCTTGATCTCTTTGAATGTCTGATTTTTTCTTGGTAAACAGGTGACCTTAGTAGCAGCTCCTGTAGGGTTGTCACAAGCATCAAATAAAAATTAAGCCAGGCCTTGATCACAGGACTGGCTCAACAACATCCAGCCTCAGAAACGTGTCGCCTGGCTTTCTCTGTTCCCATGTTTGCAGTCCCAAGTTGAAAGAAATTTCATCAGAGACTGCTAGTTTTTTCCTTTTAAAATCAACCATGCAGGCTAATTTTAAAATGTCTGTAGCTGGGGTTCAGTTCACAGTGACTGTAGATGGGTGCTTATTACCAGGAGAATCAGACGGCGTGCAAAATAGCAGGGGCAGCCAGTGTCAGAGCCCTCGCTGCCCCAGGCCCCAGGCCCTCTTTGCTAACTGTCTTCCTTTCATGGTCCCTGTAATCACTCATTATCTTACTGTCCTCACTTATCATAGGTTTCACCTTTGCCAAGATCATCCCTTGAGACCTGAGAACATTAGCCATTCTGGCCCGTATGTCTCACAGCAGGAAGCTCATCCATCCACCCATCCATCCATCCATCCATCCATCCATCTGAGAGACATATTCTGAGCAACTCCTGTGCACCAGGCCTTGTGCCCAGCGCTGAGGACACAGGGATTATTGAGGGGCCGGTCCCGCCACCTTGGTACACATGATCCCAGAGTTCTGATGAGGGGATGCGAGTGCATAGAAGAGGGATGACACATTTCAGGTGTCTTCCAAAATGGTTGATGCCACCATCTGTTCCCGTGAAGCATCCTTCTCAGCACTTTTTTCCTGAAAGCCAATAAAAAGGGACAGGTGGAAGCATCATTGTCTCCAAGTTCCGGAAATAGCCTTGGTCTTGCTAGTCTCTGTGGAGGATCAGTCTGGGCCGTGATGAGGGCCGTGTCCAAGGCCGTGTTCCTGGACGACTCCTCTTCTACGGCCTGTGCTGGTTGGTGCTGGTGGTAGCTGTCTGTGGAAGAGACAGCTGGACGTGACAAGCTCTTTCAGAGGGAAGATGTTTTTAAAGATTGTCAGGATCCTGCCAGCAGTTCTTATTGCTCAGTACTTCAAGGCTTTTCACGGGAACAAAGTTGGGTGCAAATATCTTTCTAATGTGCAGTCTCCCTGACGGAGAGTGCGTTGCCTCTGCTACGGGAGGTTAACTTCCCGCTGAGTTTTCAAGTTGAGTCATTACTTTTTGTATGACTTATATTTATTTTTCAGCACCTGTGAGAAAATACATTGATATTTCAATACCCGCCATCATTGACTGCCTGTTGCGTGTAAGCCCTAGCGCTCCTTGGAGGCAATACATTTTTTAAAAAAATAAAAAGCTTTTTAAAAGTTTATAATCAAAAGCAAGTTTATATTAGTCCTTTTAGCATCTGACTTAAGCCAAACAAATTTCTTTTTTAAGAAACAAACGTTCATCCCAATTGAGAATTTGGATTTAAATAGTTCAAAAATGTTATTTTTGAATTTAAGTTAAAAAAAATACAGGCTGGGTTATACAGATTTAGAAGAAATTCACCCCCAAATAGATCTCACCTAGTGGGTCCTAGCTTTGTTTTCTAAGCTCCCGCTGAATATCTTTCTACTTAGAAGTTCCACAGACCAGGCAAGCTCAGCATGGGAAAAGAAAATGAATTCTCTTTCTCCCAATTCTGCCTCTCCTCCTGTGCCACCTTAGACGGGTTGAGCATCTGTAATCTGAAAGTCCAACATCTGAAATGCTCCAAAACAATGCAGTTTCTTTGTTTTTTTTTTTTTTTTTTCATACCAGGCATTGAACCCAGGGGCCCATACCACTGAACCACATTCCCAGCCCTTCTTATCTTGAGACAAGGTATCACTAAGTTGTGAGTTTGGCTTTGCACTTGCCATCCTCAAGTTCTTTGCAATCCTGAACTGCCTCAGCCTCTTGAGCTACTGGGATTACAGGTGGGGGCCCCCATACCTGGCAAACTGGGGAAATTTTTGAGTGCCAACCTGATACCCCATGTGGTTTCACCCCTGATCTCATGGCATGGGTTGCAGTCAAACCACAGGGGGGCTTAAGGTACCGTAAAGAATCACCCCCGTAATGCATTTTGTATTTAGACCTGGGTCCCTTCCCTGAGATATTTCATTATGTGTATGAAAATATTCCAAAACCTGTAAAAATTCGAAACCCTTCTGGCCCCAGCATTTCTGATAAGGGGTGCCCAATCTCCGTGAGCAAGCGTCCTGTGTCCAGGGACCTGCATTCGCTAGCAAGCTGTCCCTCCTTTACCACTCCCCCTTCTTCACCACGAAGCCCTCCTCTCTGTGTCTCCAGAGCCTGTGACTCACCAGGGACCTTGACAAGAGGCAGGTGGCCTTGCCTCACCTGGAGATCTGCAGCAGCGTCTGGCGATTGAGTTTCCAGCACTCTTCCAAGGTCCTTCTGCACCGGGAGTGTGCAGTCTCTCAAGACTCCCTCTCGTGAACCTGGGCCCAGGACTGGTTGATTCCAGTTCTGTTTGCCTGGCAATTCCCTGGCCTCCTTCCTCCCCGCCTCCACGTGTCCATTCCTTCTCTTACTTCTTCTATGCTCTTCTGCTGACCAGAAAGCCAGTGGGACTCCACTCCTGCAGGATGACCTGTGACCGTCAGTGTGGCATCCTCAAAGCGCTGGTGCTGATCCTACGGTCCCCTCACATTTCCTCGACACGCTCCCTACTCATGTATGGAGCATGTGACATTTTGCAAGAACACAAAGCTGAGGTCAGGGTACAGGAGGCAAGGGCAGTATCTAGGACAGGGAGGGAACTGTCCGGCTGAGTAAGTCCCGTCTACATCATTGCATTATGACGGTGTTTTAGATGAGGTGTGGCCAACTGCGTGCGGCCGGCTGGAGGATCTTGGAGGCCTGATTAACAGTTGGCGTGATCATCTCTGGGAGCAGCCAGGGTGGTCGAAGCTTAGGGTCCTCAAATATGTGAAGCAGGATCAGAAGGAGGGCTTCAGTTCTTAGGGACAAAATCAGGCCTGCCAGGGAGAAACCAAAGGACACTGTGCTGTGGTTTGGGTGACTGTCCCCCTAATGTCCATATGTAAAGGTCTGGTCCCCAGGGCACAGGCTTGGGAGGTTGTGAACTTCTAGAGGATGGGCCTGTGGGGAGTCCTTAGGGGGTTGGGAGCCGACCCTGAAGGGGACTGTGGACCCTGGTGGTCCTGCCTCTCTTCTTCCTGACTACGATGTAAGTGGCTGGCTCCACCCAGGACCTTCCTGCCCTTGTCGCCCAGTTCCCTCCGCAGGGGCCTCCCGACCTTGAACTAGAAACTCCAGAACTGTAAGCTGAATCAATCTTCTTCTTCATGAGTTAATTAATGTTTTCAGCTTCGGATAAAGCTGTCCAGCTGGGTTCTCCAGAGATGAGATGGACTTAGCCAGGAGGCGGTGAGCTCCCTGAGGGTGGAGATGTGCAAGCTGAGATTCAGGACCCTGGCCCAGGTCCCAGAAGACACAGAGAGCAATTAACACGGGGCTGGGCACAGTGGGGTCTTCAGCTAGCATCTCCACCAACCCAACTCGGGAGAATGCAATCGTGTGACATTGGAGATCCCCTCTGACGCCGGAGCTTGTCATGGAAAGAGATGGGCACAGCTGGTGACAGTGGCCATTCCAAAGCTCACTGGAATGTCTTTAAACCAGTGGCATGGCCACCTGGAGCGGCTCTCTCTTTTCAGACTGGCTTTTTTTTCCATTACTGGACATAGCTTTTACATAATCGCCCCACGTTGTTTCATTCCAAAGATTTATCCCTCACCTGCATTTCCTTGGCTTCTGGGATATTTGTGATCAACCTTCGCAGCAGCGGGACCAAATTCCACTTTGAAGCCAGGTAGTGAGAAAGATTCAGAGGAAGGCGCTGTCCTGCATTGGGACCGTGGTCAACCTGGGGACTTCCCAGGCCATTTCCCAGTTTGATGCCATCTGCAAAATTATGAAAACATCCTTAATAAGCCTGAACTGGGCCTTTTTGGTTGCACTACTGTACACCAAGGTCTTCCACTTTCTTCCCAACTTGCATTTTTACATGCTGGCAGATAGTGACTGTGTATCGAAGGCACAACTAACTTGTTGTGGAGTTATGAAGATGACCTGAGTCATTTTTTTTTTGTTGGTGTTTTCATTTTCTCTTTTTTCTCAATGTGTTTAGAGCTTAAAAGAGCTTTGGGTATAATTATTTAAGAATAGTGTTACAAACAGGAAAATATTACCATAGGGGATGATCCTCTTGGAATTCTTGCTGGACAACAATATACGGATGTACATAGATGCTCACATGTTTTTTTGTTTGCTTTTTGTACCAGGGATTGAACTCAGGGGCACTCGACCACTGAGCCACATCCCCAGACCTATTTTGTGTTTTATTTAGAGACAGAGTCTCACTGAGTTGCTTAGTGTCTTGCTGTTGCTGAGGCTGGCTTTGAACTCTGGATCCTCCTGCCTCAGCCTCCTGAGCCACGGGGATTACAGGTATGCACCATGGCACCTGGCTAACTCAAATTTTTAAAATGGTGAACTCTCCCCAGCTTCTGGAATTCTGCCTTCCTGTCTGTTCATCCGTCCATCATCATCTATCTGGTATACATAGAAATATATAAGTTGAGGTTGCCTTTTTCTCCTGAATGGCTTTTTGTTCTCTCCTTCCTCACAGTTACTAATTATCAGTCATTTTCTGGGACTCCTTCTAGCCCAGGCTCTCCTGTGTCCCTGCATGTCAGTCCCCGGGTAGCATATCTTTACAGTAAACAGTTAACCTCACCGTCCTCTGCCATATTTTGAAGAACACCGTGCTTCCATTTATCTCGCACCTGGTTTTATACACCCAAGAGCTCGACCTGCACGACTTAGATTCTTTTCCCAGTTTGTAATACCCGCTGTATGGATGCACTCCATTTCATCTCTCCCTTTCACATTCGTGATTTTAAGGTTTTAGCGGTCACGGAGAGCTGGGATGGACATCCTCGGACGTGTCTTCCGGTATCATCTGGGAGAGTCTCTGTAGGGCAGGGGTGCAGAACAGGGGGCTCAGGACCTGAAAGGGAAACTGATGGATTTTTGTTTTCACTGATCTTTGCCTGAGATGCGGCATTTTCTCGGGCTCGGGACGCAGGCGGCAAGCTCCGTGGCACGCGCAGCACTGTGGCGTTGAGAGCAGTGGAATCTCAGCTTCAAATCACATTACAGTTGTTGAAGGTATCTCAAAATATCGTTTACGAGCATCAGCACTTCAAAATTACAGTAATTATGAGAACGTTACTAGATTTCTATTTTAATGGGTTAGGAAAGAACACATATATTGCAATATGAAAGATTTGTTTTTTAAACATTTATAGCTGTTTTCAATATAATTGGCTTGCTTTGCAATCCTGCGTACTTTATTGTATATTTATATTTATTTATATTTATGCACACACATACATACACATCCGTACATTCACCCAGACACAGATTTATCAGCATCGCAGACGGCTGTGACGAAACCAACTGAGCAACCCTTCTCTGAGGTGTCTTGTCAGGGCACGAGGTGTCACAATTCCGGCTGTACTAGAAATGGACAATGACTCTCATAAAAGATGTTATCCTTCATCCGACACACCCTCCAGAAGGATCTGGGGATCCCTACTTCCTGCCTCCTTGACATTGCTTTGGAAGACGTTTTGTATTTTCCCTTTCCATGCTTGAGAAAGAACTCTCTTGTTTTGATTTGTATTTCCCCAAATTCTAATGAGGTTGAAGTTTGTGTCAAAGGCTCACTGGGCAATACCTTTACTAATATGACCCTCCTAAGAGACTTTCAAAAGCATGAAATTTTGGAAGGCATTTTTTCCCTGTGAAATTGCATTTATAAATTATCTTGAGATCCACATATTATACACACAATCTTCAAAGAGGGGTGATTGCTCATAGGAGAACCCCAAATGGTAGACCATGGTGAGGAAAAATACTAGAGCTTCTTGTTGTATTTATTTTTATCTGAAACTTTATCACAACTTCATAGCCATAGTGGCGTTTACAAGTATCATTCATAGATTTAATACATGCACATAATCAGGAGAGTGTGCTCAGTATTTCCCCCGAATGTTTTGATACCATTATTTGAGACAATGTTCATGATCAAAATAGCAGCATCTGTTGGTCCCTGCAATGCACAGTCACTTCACCAGTATGAAGCCATTGAATTCATGATAGCCCTGTAGCATGGACAAGTGCTTGATTCCTGTGCCCTCATTTCCAGTTCATCAGGAGCCTGGGAAGGAAGGGCGTTGCTTAACTTGCCCTCATGTTGCTGTAAGTGAGTAGCGAATCAGGAATGTATTTGCATTTACGTATTTATTTGAACTCCGTGGCTCAGTCTCTGCTTAGTGTGTCCTACTCTCCCTCTGCTGCAGTATTAGTTCCGTGAGGGCAGGGTCCCCGCGTTCCTTCCCACCACTCCACTCCACACCCCAACACAACGCCTGGCCTGGTAGAGGGAAGCAGTGCATTTCTATCCAATGACTAATTGAAGAAAAGAGAGAAAGGAGTGAGGGGTGGAGAGTGAGGAGAAGTTCGGGGTGAGGGTTGTGTGCCCTCCCATTATTCTCAGGCTTGAACCCCAAGATCCCTTCTACATCAGTGGCACCTGAGGTGTCCCTCCCTTCTCAGCATCCAGCTGAGGGGAAGGTGCAGGGCAAAGGGCATCAGCAGGATGCCGGGGACCCTCCCTTGGCTAGAGCGAGCTTCCAGGAGGCTTCTGCGGGCTGCGATGGAGAGAGAAGCCACGGGAGGAAGGACCGGCTGAGGACCGAGTGCTGAAAGGGAACTTTCAACATTGGTGGAGACAAACGATTCCAGATGTTGTGCGGAACGGATCGAGGAGCCTGAACCCAGGGAAGAGCCCGTCAGTGCAGAAAGTGCAGAGGGCATGGGGCAAGAACACGGGGGGCTCCCGTGAGAGGCAGCAGGGCTTGGACCACACACGGGCATGCTCCCGTAATGGCGTGTCCAGTGGGCAGAACTGGCCATTTGAGCCTATCCTCGGGAGTGCCCGGTCCACTCATGGTTGGTCCCCGTCAGTGATCTGCTTGGAGCAGCCCCCTGGACCATGAGCTCATGCAGCCACAAACAGTCCTCTTGCTGGGTTCCAGGGTCCAGCAGAATCCCCAGGGGAGCTCTGACTGATGGGGTTAGACCCAGCCTGAAAATGGCAACTGGAATTTTAATGCCAAGAGTTAATGGGGCTGGTAGCGGATCCGCTGAGGTGAACTCCCCGTGGCCTCGATAACAGGAGGGATGCAGAGGCTGGAGAGGAGCCACTTTGACCTTGAGTACTGTTCCGGTTCCAAGCTGGCTGGCACCTTGCGCCTGGGCAGGGGATACCTCTGTGGACCCCGAGCCCCCGGGGCCTTGATGGCATCCACATGATGCTCAAGATTATCTAGAAACTTCCTCTCTAAAGAGAACCTTGGGAGGAGCAGAGGCTGGCACCATGTGTGGCAAAGACCTGGACTCTGTGTGATCTGACGTGTCCTGGAGCCTGCTGCCTGCCAGCGTGCAGTCTGGGTGCTCGCTTTGTCCTCTTTGCCCCCGGGACCCGGATGGGCAGAGCTCGCTGTGTTTTGGTTTGAGAGGAAGGCTAAGAGAGATACGAGCCTCTGTTGGTGAAATTTGCCAAAAACCACCTGGGGACCAGCTCAGTTGGTAGAGTGCTTGCCTCGCATGCACAAGGCCCTGGGTTCGACAAACCAAACAGATTTGCCAAAAACCACTTGGCCTCCTGCTCATTAGAGGGGATTGGGAAATAGAGCTGCTCTCAGTGGGGAGTGACCAGGTTAAAAACACCACGGCGCTTGTGTGGTGAGGGCACTGTTTTTCTGTCCTCTGTACTTTTTGATTTATATGCCCCCCCCATTTGGTGCTGATCGTACTATATTTGCAAGAATTATTATGACTGTTATCCCAAGTATTTGGCCTAAAAGACACCTATGGGGGGGCACTTCAGAGAAAAGAGGCTATGAGAACTGTTCTGTTTTTTTCTTTTTTTTTCCTTAATGTTCACAAAACTGAAAGCAAAACTGTAGTTCCAAACTAGAGAGAGACTTCAGGTAGGACTTTCTCTGCTGAAAGCAATCAGCTTTCACGGCTCCTTCTGCTTTTAATTTTTTCTTTTCCTTAAAAGTCCTGAAGACTGCGGAGCAGTTGCGTTTGGCTATTCTGAGAAAATGCTACTGTTCTCCAGAAGCATCATTAATGTTCTTTCTTTTTTTTTTTTTTTTTATAAAGTGTGCACTTAGCTTTAAAAATGTGGTTTGTTTGAAAAGGTCACATTTGTTTCATGCTTTTCTAGGAGCCGGTCAGAGCAAGTAGCAGTTGGGAGAAAGGATGGTCTGTGTCCCTGTGTGGTGTGTGTTCATGATCACATCTCATCACATCAGATTTGGAGATAAAAAAATGTCCTCGATGGGCAGCCACAGGACCCTGCTCTCCGCCTCTCCTGGGCGCCCCTCAGGACCAGTCTCCCACCCTGGGGCCGTCCTTCATGGCTGGGCCTGGCTTATTGGGACCATCCCAGAATAAGATGCAGCCGGGAGGGTCCCGGAAGACACACTACTCCAGAGTGGGCCATGGGCAAGAGGGGACCGGAGACCTGGCAGAGCCAAAGGCCATTGCTGGGGCCTTGTGAGTGCTCCTGCTCATCAGTCATCATTGGTTCAGGCTGCTGTGTGCAGACTCTGGGCGGGATGCTGGAGACAGAGCCAAGGACGGGGCCCTGTCACTGTGGCTTGCATCGTAGAGGGGGGACAGGCATGGAGACAGACACCAGACACATGGCAGCCCTTTGGGCAGAGGGACAGGAGGAGGCCATGGGAGCTCGCGAGTGGCACAGGGAGAGGCCACCAGGCTGGGAGAGGCCACCACCCATTCTCACTATCTCGGGGCACAGAGCATTTATCAGGGTGCGAGGGCACAGGGGGTGCTACACAGACCTGGATGTTCCCTGGGGTCAAGCACCAACTGCTAGGTCCCACCTGTCTTCCCACTGTCCTCTCAGACACCCAGACATACGGGTCAGCACACATACTGTGCACACAGGGATGTTCACAGACACACACACACACACACACACACACACCCCAACAACAAGAAGTTTCAACACAGAGGAGTGCGTGTGTCTGTTCGTCTGCAGACGTCCGCATTCTCAGGCACAGCGCCGACTCGGCTGACACCTGGCCCTGATGCTTGGTGAAGAGGAGACAGAGACGGAAAATCTCCTTTCCCAGCTGCCGTCATGGCCCTGGAAGATCCAGAGTCAGGTGGTGAGTCTGACGCTCAGGGGCAAAAGCAGCGGGCAGGGAGCTGGGGTGGGGTAGCCTGAGAACTCCGCAGCCTGGGCTGGGGAGGACTGAGTGCCGGGGCCAGGGCACAGCAGGTCCCCACCTCAGAACCACCGTGAGCTGGGCACAGGCTGCCCTCCCTGGGCTGGGCCTCATGGCCCGCCTCCCTGGGTCGACACCTCCTTTTCCATCCCGGAGCCACAGCTGCTTGGCCCTGGTTAAAAACAAGGCAAATGGGGTAACGAGGGACCCTCCCAAGCAGGGATTGGGGGGCCCTGGGGCTTGGTCTGGGATTGGCTAAATACCCTGCACGTGGATCGCATCACCAGCAAAGCTGTCCAGAAAGATGGCCTGTGGCCTGGGACTTGCCTGGAATGGTGATTGGGAGGGCGACAGAGAATGACAAGGCACACAGCCAGCCTCCTCTTCCCTCCCCGTGGCCCCGCCCACCCCCAACCCACCCCTGCTTCCCTAGCCTAAGCTGCGGCCTCTGACCTCACCGCCCCGTGGCTCAGCACCTCAGCCAAAGGAGACCCGGGGCTTCTAGAGGAGAGCTGGAAATCAGGAGCCACAGGAGCACAAGGCAAGAAGGAAAGAGAGGAGGAAAGAGAATCGAAGGGGAAATCTCCCCCTATAGTGTGGAGGTGAGGCAAATCGTGATCACTACAGTCTCAAGCCACAGTGGCATTTCCAGCTAGGGTGACTAACTTGGGACAGTGGTCTGTACAGCGGAGCTGGAAAGTCAGAATAGCCAGACCATCCTGTCACCTAGTGATGTCACAGTGCGATGCAGTAACACTGATGTAAGCGATTTCCTCTCTGCCACCAGCATATAGAATAGGACACACAGTTGTGCACAGGGCACAACATTTGGTGTGAATATGATGACGTTGAGATCTAGGTGCCCCCTGTCATCATTATTGTAGAGTGTGCTCCTATCTATGGAAACCAGTTCCTCGAACAGTATCATGAGCAGCTCTGGCAGCAGCCTCGTACCTCTTGCCTCCACTTCAGGAGGCTTCCCTGTGCCACCAGGCTCCTGTGAGGATACCACAGTGTCCACCCACAGTGCGACTGGCAAGGCACACCCGTGTAGGGAGCCCGTGGCTGTGCGTGTTGTTTGGTGAATTGAGAACGTGGAACAGTCTTTTGATTTGTTCTGGCTGCACGACAGTCATTCTGATTGTGGCGATCGATAAAGGCTGCCGTTCCTGTTGGCACACACTTGCTCTCCTGGAGGTGGGGGCAGAGGGGACAGTTGGCAAAGCCCGTTTTAAGGTGAGGGAACGGAGGCTTGAAGGCTGAACAGCAGGCCAGGCTCATTTGGCTGGGAGTGACAGGGTTGGCCTCAGACAATCAGAGGGCGCTACGGAGAATGAGATTCCTGTAGAAGTGGTTCATTCAGATTTGACAGGACGGAATCTTCCAGAAAGGAGAGAACCTGAAAAGGACCTGGTTTTGTTCTGTCTGCCTGACATCATGGGCAAGGCTGTCCTCTCCCGTTTTCCCAGTTGAAAACAAGTCGGTCACCAGATGACTTCTCAGATCCTGGGGACACCCACAGTGGAAGGTGCCTTTGTCATAAGGGGTTTCCGCCTTTTCATTAAGGTGTATGACCCAAGGCCCAGGAGACGGGAGGCCGCCTGGGAGTGAAGGCCAAGGGCTTACGGAAGAGGCCCCCTCTTCCTGCTCAGACACACAGCTCATCCTGACTCAACAAAAATTGTTAATTCCTCTTTCATTACCCTGCAAACAATTTTCTGCTCCCAAGTTTAACTCTAGTTAAAAACTACAGACGTTTGGGTGCGACCGTGGGCAGGTTTTTTGGTGAAAGTCAAGTTCATACATATTTGTCTATTAAAACAGGACCCTTAAATCTCCAAGCTGGGGTAGGGGAAAAAGTTAAATCTTTAAATGCACATGTACAAACTTTCCTGTATGGCCGAGATTTTCTGCCGCTCTGTTTTTTATTTATGGATTTCTGCAGTTTACTCTGACGGGGGGATTACTTTTCTCTGCCAACTTTAGCTGATTGATTCAATGTGCCTGCTCACTTTCAGATAGGGCTGGAGAGACTGCAGCGCAAGTTTGTTTCTGTATTTAAAATGGGGAATGCGAAATGGGTTTAAACTTGAATATTTCATCGAGACATTGCATTTTACAAGTAATTTATTTTGGAAATATAGGCTTCCTCCTGGACAGTGTAGATTTTGAGTAATTTGATGCTCAGACTCACTTATGAATATTAATATTATTTAATGGGTTCACTTTGAGAGTTCATATAGCCTTATCATTGCTAGATATTAAACAGCCAGGAAAGGGGAAAAGTGAACGCTTTATATCAGAGTGTTGGCCTTCTATACCATGACTTTGACGTGTGTAACCTAGACAGGAAGACAACTGTGTTGACGGCCGACATCAGAGTGAGACAGACTTTGTTAGGACCACAGAAGTTAGGCAAGCATCACAAGCACAGTATTTTTCTTTCATCCACAACTCTCAAAGTAAAAATTTCCTTGACACTTTTTCAAAGATGGAAGCTTCAGAATCAGGTTTAACAAAGAAGTAGCCATTCTCGATTCCATTTCTTCCAGTACATTCTAATTTGGAAGGTCAAACTCTATGACTTCTCAAAAAAATTAAAAAAAAAAAAAAACCACAAAAAAACGAAATGGAGAATTGGTGGCTGGAGACAGGGCACCGTATCAGATTGGAGAACTGAGATTCTGGGGTGACTTCCTCTCCTGGGATCGGTTTTCCCTTTAATCTTCATTGAATGCTTTGTAATTTTCAGCCTCAAGATGACTTTGATTTCAAGTGAGGGGAGGGAGCCTGACGTGAGGGTGGAGCGAGGACGAAGACCAGGATGTGTCTTGGGTTGAGCCCTGTTCCCCCAGAAGATATGTCCAAGTCTTAACCTCTGGTACCTGTGAACGGGACCCTGTTTACAATGAGGGTCTTTGCAGACAGAGTTAAGAGAAGGTCACACTGAATTGGGTGGGTTCAACCTGATGTGAAGGGAGTCCTCACACAAAGAGGAGAGACACACGGGCACAGAGAGCAGGTGGCCTTGTGGAGATGGGGGCAGAGATTGGAGAGACACTGCCCAAGCCCGGGGTTGGCTGGGGCTGGGAAACTGGAAGAAGCCAGGATGGGCCTTCCCCTAGAAGCTTTGGAGGGAGCATAGTCCTGCGAACATGGTAGTCTCTGACATTCAGTCTCCAGAACTGTGAGGGTGACATTCTGCTATTCAGCCACCCTGTCTAGGAGACTCATTTAGGTGTCAACAGCATCTGACAGCTAGAACTCAGACCAGTGTACAAGCGTCTTGGGCTCTCGTGGGTTATGAGACTGGACAGCTCTTCTCTGTCTTTGAGCTGGGTGAGGTGGGATAAGAGACTCTTCACTTCATACTGCACAGGGTGAACAAAGGATGTGAGCCAGGTGCCTTACCCAGCTCGGTCACTGTGTGTGTGCGCCTGTGATTATGTCAAACACCCAACGTGCCGTTGGCCAGTGTTGAAAGCCATGTCTCTGATGGCAGAAGCCCTGTTTGAGACCAATGCAGGCTGCTCTGTATCAATAAAAATCACTTCAATCCTGTTTAAAGAAGGTCTTCATCTTCCAAAGCCTCTTGGTGGTAAAAGGTTCATTAAATTGTAACTTACCAGAAATTATTAGTTGCTGAGAGTACTGCCCAGTAAAAGGTTGACCACATCGAAGGTACTCAACCCAATCAATGTTTCTAAAATTGAACTGAGTGGGTCTAAGTATCACCTCCAACCCTGCATGGTGTTTTTTTTAGGCAAGTGGCTCTCTGGACCACAATGGCTGTTTGTTCCGGCGGGAACACATTTCTCTCCATGGGCTGACGATACGGGCTGAACCTAGACTTAAGGCAAATGACGGAATGTAAACACACGTTCCTGGTAAGAGGCCTGAGAGAATAAGTTTCCTTGAGCAACTGGAACGCCTGAAAATGGGGGTGAGCTTTCCAAGCCCTTTCAAGAGATCACGTTCTGGATTAGCCTAAAGGGAAGATGGCGGCACCGTGGCTGGGGCGGGGGTGGCGGAGTCACTCTTGCGAAGTTGGGTGAACTGTGGAAGGCTGCCTGCCAGAACTTTCTCAGAGCAGAAGCATTTCCTGCCCTTCCCCTGGCCTTCCTCTCCACCTGCTCCCTCCCAGGTTGTCCTTCTGAGGACCAGGGATTGGGGCCTTGGGTCTTTGTAAATATTCTTTTCATCACTGCAACCTCCTAGAGATTATGCTTTTTGAGTAAAATAACTGAAGCAGAAACCTCGAAAACTCTAATTATAATGGGCTTGTCCTGTTTGCTTTGTTCAGGACCAGATCCTGAAGGCAGGGAATCTCTGTGGCAATTGTGAGGGTGTGGGTGGGAGGTGAGACCTCTTTTGTCAGCGCCTGGGTTCTCCAAGTCTGCACTGGCCACAGCAGGCCCTTGGCTCCGCCGCCATGGGAAGCTGCCACCCTGTCTGGCTGTGCTCTGGGAGAATGGAAGGACGACAGGGAGGTAGGATTCTGACCAGGTGGGGCTCCAAGGCTGTCCTGCACCCTTCCCACACCCTGAAATTACCCAGATTGGTAGTTGACAGCGACGCATACAGAAGAATCATACCTCCCACTTGAAGCTCACCTATGCATTAGCCGTAAAATTGCTGTGGAAGAGCCATCTCTTACCTGAGGAGCCAAACAATGCACCAGGGCTGGATGGTTAACTCTCAGAAGGTTTTTATTTTCTCTCATCCAACGATTTCCCAACATAACCCTGACTTTGGATGCCCCTGGTGGACACCCCATCTGAGACCCAGCTGAAGAGACCATCTTTTCTCTATCTCCCAAGTCTCTCCCCCCCCCTCCGGGGGAAATTTTCTCTCTTTCCAAACCACCTCTGATCATTCCTTTGGAAGCATTGTGCTAAAATTTCATTCCACTGTCATGCACAGTGGCACCTAGGTTTAGAAATAGGCAAGATGAGACCTCAGGAAGCTGGGCTCTTGGAAGACCCTTGGAAAAGACTTTGAGCCTTTCCTGGACTTTTAGTGACTCTTGGCTACAGAATCTGCATTGTGCACAGAGACTCCCTGGCACTAGCCAGTTCCTGACAAGTGATCTTTGGCCTGGGTCCTCCTGTATGACCTGTGGTGGCCCCCCGCTGACTGTGGGTCCAGTTCTCTGCTCCGCGCACTCTCTCAGCTCTGAATGGAGATGCCTTCCCTGGTCACTGCCATGGCTGCCACTTCTGCTGGACTTGGCCACACCTTAGCAGGGACTTCACGAGTCCCAGGAGTCCCAGTTCTTGATCTGTGTAATGGGACTAATTAGGTCTCCCCCGCACCCCTGCTGCTCTCCTGGGGGGATCACACTGAGCAGGAGCCATGGTGACTTATTCCTCTGATGTGGAATGCAGACGCTTTCTCTGGACTTCTCTGTCCTCCGGTGTGTGCACGAGTCCCCCTCCGCGTCAGGCTGCAGGTGTCTGCTCTCCTTATCGAATCCGTCCCGGATATCCAAAACTGCACCGTCTACTCCAGCTCCTTGATGTGCTTCCTTGTTCTCTGCCACTCTGCTCACTACCTGAAGACCTGTGTTGCTCTGTGTCCTGGTGGATCACCTCTCTCCCTCCCTACAATGCCAGTGCTAAACAGGCAGAGTCCCTGGTCAGTCACCTCGGTCGGTGTCCTGATCATGGCCTGAAATGGAGACAGTGCCAATGAACACTTGTTAAGAGTATGATCGAATGAACGAGTGGGTGTAGCAACCACAGGGGGTCCCCATAAGTGCTGGCTATGGTGTTCACTCTATAGAAATAGAGTCCAAGTCACCATAGCAAGTGAAGATTTCATGAAGCCACCAGCTCGTGAAATCCTTCAGAGGCTGCCCGTGGTGACTGTTGGGGTGCCTCTCAACAGCCTCCTGCCATTTCTCTGGTGCAACATCAGAGGCAGAATTGCTCCTGGGCTTCAGATCCACGTGGCCTGAGAGGGGCCTGTCTTTAAATATACGCCTCCTGCCTTTCTAGGGCCTATTTAGTAAAAGGACTCAAAAAGTCACACTTCCCGAGTCACGGTGGCATATTCTTGGAGTGGACAGAATTCCCCACACCACTTACAGGGTTCATCTTCTTGGGTCCGTCCACACTCTGGGCTTGTAGGGTCCAGGACCAGGAAGCTCCTCCTCTGTACACAGACTCAGCCCTTTGCCTTCACTCATCCCTTTGTTTTGGCCCAGCTGGTGAAGACCTGCTAGGAAGACGGCCCTGGTTCCTCCAGCGACCCCCTGCTGTCCCTTCCTCTCCAGGACTGGGGTGGGAACATCCCTCATTAGCTCCTGACACCCGACTGGGGTCTTGCTACCCCACCAAAGTGAGTCATCCATTCTCACTGACTTATTTAGAGATATTTTTTCTGTATTTTTTTTCCTCCTTCAAATTGCGGCCGCTTCTCAAAAAACCCCCAGGCACAGAGACAATAACATCATTCATTAAAATATTTAAATCAGCTGCAGCAGCAGTAATGACCAAGATAAAACCTTGGAGCACAAATTGTCTGTAACAGAGGCACCTATTTTGCCAAAGGGGCTTGGAACAATCTGGATTTGGGGTGCTGGCAAGGGCTAAGCTCTTGTCATCGGAGAGTATCCTAGATTAGCATGAGGTTCTACATTTGGAGTCTGGATTCCAGTCTCTAAATACTTCCCAAAGTTCACCAAGCTTAGGGTTTAATAAGACTTCTGCTTTTAGTGCCAGAAATATAGTTCTTGTAATAAGGTAAAAAACTGCTGTTTAAGATAAAAAACGATTCTCACTCAATTATCTGACAAAGGCATCACAAATAATAGTTGTTTTTAATTTTTCATAAAAAGATTAATTTTTGCCATACCTCCTGAAAGCAAGTAATTGCCAGTTGATAGAATCTGGGATTAGAACAAAGACACCAGATAAGGGTTTTTTCCCCCCTCTTTTTTTTAGAAATAAATTCAATTTGAAAAGTAGGAACTGTGTGCAAGCACTTTGGATATGGAATGAACAAAAGAGTGAAGGCCAAATATTGGGGAACAGTTTTACAATGGTCCCAAGCAGTCTCCAAGGAGGGGAGACTCTGCCACATCTTTCCAGCTCCCTTACCTCCAGCAAGTGACTGAAAGCGAATCTTCCCCTGCAAAGCCGAGAGGACCTGGGCTGCCTCCCTGGGCCTCCTGAGGAGTGGATCCACCCTGCTCTGCGCTCTCTCACGGGACTGTCCTCTAACATCTGGGTCTCTTGACCACGGGGGCACTGCCGGGATTTGATGTAGATGAGGAGGGCATCAACGTGCCCCTCCCTTATTCTCCAGTGTCATTTCCAACAATGGTTATGTCCCTCTGGGAGTCTAGCTCCCACGGGGGGGGGGGTGGTGTTCACTGTGGATCCAGCTCCTCTCGCTGGCCTCCAGCCCTGGACTCTGATAACACCATAGAACTCTGTGGTGTCTCTCAGCTGGTGTGAAGCCCTGGCCATCTCACTGTGCTCTTACGTGACTCCTCAGCAGTTCTGTTACCTACATAGCCAACCCCTAGGACTGGACCCCTCCAGTTGAAGCGCCTAGAGGAGAAGCCTCCTTCCCTCCCTCCCTCCCTCCCTCCCTCCCTCCTTCTCTCTCTCTCTCTCCCTCCCTCCTTCTCTCTTACCCTCCCTCCCTGCCTCCTTCTCTCCCTCTCTCCCTCTCTCCCTCCCTCCCTCCCTCCTTCTCTCCCTCCCTCCCTCCTTCTCTCCCTCCCTCCCTCCTTCTCTCCCTCTCTCCCTCCCTCCCTCCTTCTCTCCTTCTCTCCCTCCCTCCCTCCTTCTCTCCTTCTCTCCCTCCCTCCCTCCTTCTCTCCCTCTCTCCCTCCCTCCCGCCTTCTCTCCCTCTCTCCCTCCCTCCCTCCTTCTCTCCTTCTCTCCCTCCCTCCCTCCTTCTCTCCCTCCCTCCCTCCTTCTCTCTCTCCCTCCCTCCCTCCTTCTCTCCCTCTCTCCCTCCCTCCCTCCTTCTCTCCCTCTCTCCCTCCCTCCCTCCCTCCCTCCTTCTCTCCCTCTCTCCCTCCCTCCCTCCCTCCCTCCTTCTCTCCCTCCCTCCCTCCCTCCCTTCCTTCTTCTTTCTTCTGACTTCTTTAGCAGACTGTCTTCTTCATCACTCTGTCCTTAACTTTTGGCATAGAGTGGAAATTAGCTGATTTTTTGGAGTTAATTTGCTAGCTTGCAGGAGGGACAGCAGCGGGTACCCAGATATGAAGAGGGTGCCCGTGGTGGCTGCAAGGTGGCATCCCAGCCACGGGGTCTCTTGCCTCTCTGATAGAAATTCCTCCTTTGGTTCTGTTAGAGCCAGGGGAAGCTTCAGAGTGATCTGTTTTGCCCCCATTATCCTATTTTAAAAGGCGCTGTATAATTCATAAACTATCTGCCTAAATAAATGTTTATCTGAACACGGAGCAAGAAGCCTGCAGTATCTCCACGGAAAACGAATCGTTTTTTTAACCTTTGATGAATTATTATTTATGGGACTCAAATGACCCAACAGATCCACCCATTTCCTCCCCTTCCTTTCCCCTTCCTTCTCCCTCGAGGAAAAATAAAAACAAACTTCCCTTTGTCTACTCAAGACAGAAACTAACTAATAATATTCCAATCGGGGCAGCTTCAGTGTCCATCATTAAAATCCTGAGAAGGAGCCAGGCCCAGGCCAAACCTGGAAGAAGATGTGATTCCCCTTGTGGTCAGCGGTCTCACAGGACTGGTGCTGGGGGATGCCCAGGAAGTGAGTCCTTACCGCCTGTTTTACATTTCTACCTACCGCCAGCCTAATACCAGGTGCCTTATTTTTTTTTCTTTTTTTTTTTTAACATCAATCTCTTATTTAGAAAAACTAATCAGTATCACGGAGCATGTATGATCACTGAGCATGGAAAACTTGATCTTCAAGAACAGAGGAAGGAGAGGTTTAGTTATTAAGAAAATAACAGGAAAGGATTCCCCTGGGTAGACACCAAGTCTCCAGGGCTCACGTTGGCATGGAGACCCCTAGGACCCCTGTTCCTCATGCAGGTATGAGCAGACCTAGAACCAACAGCCTGGGGGTTGTGTCTCAAGGTCAGACCTGGTTGGGAGGCAGGGAGCCTCCCTGGGGCAGGACTTGGCCTGGGGTCCTCTGAGAGCTCACAGATGCATTTCACAGGTGAATGAAGATGGCAGCCCAGGTGAGTCCAGGATCTGAGCATGCAGGGAGGGCCGTGTTGCCATCAACCTCAGGAAGGAGAGGAGGGACATCACTGGGCAATTGAGGAGGTGAGAGGAGTGGAGGTGAACACAGTGGGGTGGGAGGGAGACGACAGCGCAGGTGGTAGGTTTGCAACGTGCTTTGGCTAAGGCCCCCCTCTTTGGAAATAAAGGGAAGTCTGATGGCAAGAACATAGTAGTGATCTCAGGGTATTAACCCTTGGTGAGCACAAGAAGGCTCCTAGCTTGCTATGTAACTCTGATCAGGAATGGGCATGGAGTTTCCCATTTATATAATGGGGTGGGTGACGCCCATCCTCCTCCACCTCCAAAATCATATAAGGAGACATGATGGAGGATATCCACCAAGGGCCTCTGGGGAGCCTCTGGACCCTAGCATTGCCTTATAACCTCATCAACTGGAGGGATGAGAAGGAAGACAGCTGGCAGGCTCCTAGACTCTCTGCTTGGCCACCCTGACCTCTGGCACCACACCCACAGCGTCAGCATATCCACTACATCTGATGACCAGATGACCTGGAGAAGAGCCTGCTCCTCCAACTCTGGGGGCTGCCTCTTTGTCCTCTTTTCCTTCCATTGAGTCCAGCCATGATGCTAAAAATGATTTGCCAGCGTTTTCATTGGACTGAAGTCAACTACAATTTCACCACTTAATAAACAGCTTTAAAATTTTTTTTAAGGTGCAGGCATACTCCATATTGCTTCAGCATTTCCCCTTCACACACACTTGCCTTGGTGAGCTTCCGCCTGTGGGGCCTGGCTGTGTTCATACCCTCATTGCAGCCCTGCTCTGTAGAGGACTAATTCCCTTTGCATGGCGAGGAAAGGCAATTATGTTTTGCAAACATTCCATTTGCTATCAGTGCCTAGAGTATGTTTTGGTTAACCCTACATCCTGAAAGGTTCCTTAATTTGAAGTAATTCAGTGGGCAAGAGGATTATGCTGGGGTCCCCTCTTCCAGGATTCAGGCTGACAGCTGTCAGAGCTTGCCCTGCACACCTCTGCCTGGAGGCAGGCCTGTGTGCCCAGGGTGGTCTGGATTAACTTGAACATCAGCACAGAGCCAGGCCTGGAAGCCTTCCCCTAACAATGGCTGTGTGTTAGCAACGTGCTCCTGCACTCCGCTCTCCAAAATACAAGGAGTGGTTTGGGGCATCAGGAGCTTTCTGAAGTCAGCAGTAACCTATTTTAATCCTTATGAGATGGACAGGGCTTGGATGGGGAATGGGTAAGGAGACCAGCTCGTAAGCCAAAATCTCTAGTATAAACACCACTAGTCATCCACAATCAACTCTTTCAGGAAACAAGAAGTTTAACTGGCTTTGGCATTGGATGTTCCCCATCCAGAGCAGTCTTGTAGGGTAATCCAGGGTAATTCTAGCCAGAATACACAGGCTATTGTCCAGACAGAATCAGGAAGGCATCTGGAGTACCAGTTGATAATTGTGGCTACTCTGCCCAGGACCCCGGGAGAGGAGCCTGGTCTCAGCCTGGGAAGAATGGTGTCTGGTCCTGATTCTGGCTCCTCCAGCTTGTGCGTAAGACTGTGCTTAATGACATAGCCTCCATATCCCCTGGATCTCCCTGGTGGACCTGCTTGTCCCCAACTTGGTGATCCCACACTTGGAGGTATGGCCAGTGTGGTGTAGAGTCTGTCTGAAGACCCAGGGCAGCAGTGTGGCCCTCAGACCTATCTGTCTCCTCGGCTGCCTCAAGTGTGTCTCAGGCACTGTCTTGGTCTCTTAGTGCTGCTATAACAAAACCCCCAAGTCTGGGTAAGTTATAAAGAACGAAGTTGTTTCTTACAGTTCTGGAGGCTGGGAGGTCCAAGTTTAAGGCACCAGCTGATGAGGACTCACCTGTGCTAACAAGATGATGGTTTGATGGCTGAGTCCCCACACAGGACAACGAAGAAGGACAAAGTAGGTCAGAAATCCGTGAAGCATTTGTTAAGGGTTCCTAAGCCCATGGAGGGAGGGCAGAGCCTTCCTGACTCTACCACCGCCCAACACCGTTGCATTGCGGACTCAAATTCAACATGGATTTTGGAGGAAATGCAACCACTCAGACCATAATAGGGACAACACTGAAATATGTTGATTAAAAGAAGCCGAGTCCACCAGGTGATCCCTTGTGTTGCCCACCTATCAGCAAAGGAAACGTTTCTGGCCTGTCCCTTCTTGAGTCAAGGGACCATGGAAGCCGGCTTGGACCCCGACGTCGAGGGTTGCTGGGGAAGGTTGGGGACAGCCCACTGACTCCGGAGTGCCTTTCACCCAGCCTGAGTGCTTTCTCTGGCGCATTACCAACCCCACCCGCGCTTTCGGGAGTCACAAGCAGATCTGATACACCCCGGGGAAGACAGAGGCACAGGCTGTCATGCAAATGACATGAACCGTCATCTTGACCTGATTTCTCCCTCCAGAACACGGTGCGAATGCAAATTCCCCAGCACCCTTCCCCATATGTGATGCGAACAATGTTTTTTTTTTTTTTTTTTTTCCCATCTGGAAATTATTCCTTTCTGATTGAGAGGTTCGAGTCCCTTCTGCTTGTAATAATATTATTATTTATAATTTATGTTCTTAATTTTTATAAATAGTGCTCAGTTGCCATGGCGATCGAATCTTCACAAATCATTAAATTAAATAATGAGTAGTCATGATGCTTTGCACTTATGTTCATTTTCTTATTAAAAAAAAAAAAAAAAAGAAGCTAGATCTCCACGTTCTTTAAAAATACTAATTAATTGGGCCCTTCAACGAGCATTTTCCGAAGGTGGGTAATGAGGTAAATGCCTTTTACCTTTCTGCTGCCTCTCTCTGAGTCAGGAGATGGCAGAGCCCAGGGGGCCTAGGGGTCATCAGGCATGCTGTTTATCAAAGTGTGGGTCCCAATTCCTGCTCAGGGTCACCAGGATGACTGTTAACATGGACTGGGTCCTCCGTCCACCCACCCAGAACCACAGAGTTCACGTAGGTTGGAGCCCAGCCCTGAAGAGCGTGCATTTTGGCCAGTGTCCCTGCCGAGTCTGCGCATGACACAGTGCTCCCCGTGCTGAGCCCTGGCCTCCCTGCAGGGTCACCGCCTCTGCAGCAGGCCCTTGGCCTCAGCGCTCTGGACATCTGGGGCTGGACAATTCTTGTCGTGGGCGGTTGTCTTGTGCATTGCAGGGTGTGCTGCTGCGTCTGCCTGTAGCACCCCTTTCCCCCACTGTGACAACCAAAGAGGTCTCCAGACACCGACAAAAGTCCCCTGAGGGGCGGAATCACCCTGATGGAGGCTTGGTACTCATTCTAGACTGGAGTTGGGGGGGCACGGCCCTCTTGTTTTGGCTTATCTTATTTGTACGCTGTTTTAGTGTATTGGGTTTGTGAGGAAATTCTCCTGGTGTTGAATGAACACTGCGTTTTCTGCAGGTTCTGCCAGAGTCCTCTTGGCCCCCTGGGACCCGTTGGCTGCAGCCACTCCCTCTGTCACAGCACGGCCCATCACGTGTGATCCTAGGCCCTTTGGTCTACCTCTTCTTTAGGCTCAGCTTTGCTCACTGTTTCCCACTGTCTTTTTTGAGTTGAATTTGAATTCGAGTCACCTGTCTGCATCAGATCCCATTCCCCTGCCCTGCCCATGTCCCCGTTGAGAGCTGGCGCTGACACATGCATATTTCTTGAGTGACATTTATTCTACCTATTATTCTCAAAGTCTACAGATGCCTGGTGATGGGGATACAAGGACAGGTGAGCCTTCTGGGGGTTGTGGGGGGTGACTTAAAACTCTAACTCAAAGTCACCGTATTCCTAAAAGCAGGGTCTTGTCTAAAGGTCACCAAAATAACACCGGGACGACCCCAGAGATAGTGTTAGAACAGAGCAAAAGTGAGAGCTGAAGGAGGCACTCTTTCTGCCTGCCGATGTCACCAGTGGGGACAGCGAGGAGGAGCGGTGGCAGAGGGTGACCGGGAGGCTCCACAGTGGCCAAAGGTATGTGGATATGGAACATGTGGAAGGAATAGTAAAGGAAGGGCTAAGAGGAGCCCTGAAGGCCCACTGCCAAGTGAGCACTGGGTGTGTGTCCAGCCTGGGTCCCAGGGAGGTGCTTGTCCCTGAACTTCAGTGTCCCTGTAAGAACAGGGGCAGTGATGTCTACCTCCTGGCCATCTGCAGACATCACAGAAACATGCAAAACGTCCTCAGGCTCCCAGGAGGACAGCCAGCGGGGGTGGGGACAGCACAGGTCCTCCATGGGCGTCCTGCTGGGGTCTCCTACAGGTTCTCCCTCGTGGCCCAGAGGGACCAACCCTGCCCACACTAGGCCTCAGACTTCTGGCCTCCAGAACTTGGAGAGAACACATTTCTGTTGTTTAAGGCACCTGGCAGGGCTTTGTTCCTGCCATGCCCCCAAAGAGCAAACCTGAATTTATAGGGTTGTGTGAAAGTAAGGCAGGTCACTTAGGGCCTCATATAGGGCTTGCTTCCACGTTACCACGTTACCAGCAAAGGAAGGAAGACGGTTCTAGGGTCACTGGAGCCCAGTGGGAAGGGGAGGGTGGAAACAAAGAGCGAAACAAGCGAAGGCAGAGGAAGAGGTTGAGGGAGGAGCTGCTCAGGGTCCCGGTGGATAGTGGTAACACAGTGCATTGAGTCATGCCTATGTCTAAGTGAGCGGGTGACAGAGCTGGGCCAAAGGAGCAGCTCCCGTCTGTACGCACCTGCTCAGCCCTGCAGGCTGTGTTGGTGCCCAGCCTGGTCACAGTCCTTCCAGGTAAATGGCTCTCCCCGCTACTGACCGAGAAGATTCCCGAAGTTCTCAGGGATATCAGTTACCCACATCCTTCCAGGTGCCAGGGAGTCCCGTGAGATTTGTACCTGGGTCTCCAGAGTCTTGCTGGGTTCCTGGGACTGGGCAGAAGCTTGACTCATGCTATTGAGGTTGGGTGAAATAAAAAAGGGGAGGGGCTAGGAGTCACACCCAGCACCTTCTCCTTCAGAGCCCACCCCCTGGCCTCCCTCTGGCCTCCCTGTAGAACAGATGGCTTACTCGGCAGGACAGTGAGGAACGAGAGGCAGCCTCGGACTGTGCTGACCCTCAGCTGTCCATCTGTGACTTAGGAGTAACGCGATGCCGCCCAAGGCTCTGTACTCAGGACTCAATGTGCTATTTTAAGTGAATGGGCCTTGCCAACTGCAAACTGCCATGTAACTGCTGGGCAACGAAACCACAGCTAAACTGTCCACTCAGACGCTGCCCGAGCTCAGGTGCTTTTATTTTGAACATAACCTTCCGCTGCTAATGCATCAATTTACTCCCAGAAAATCCACACTGTGCCCCTGAGCAGCTTCACCCAGAGCCAGCCACTCAATTAATAAGTCCCCATTACCCTGCAAAAGAAAAAAAAAAACAACAAACAAACCCAAAGCCATTTTCTAGTACCTAAACAACAAGATTTTCGACTTAAAACACAACGCCAGCCTCATTAACTAATTAGACAACAGAATAAATAATTATCCAGTGTATCAGCGAGAGAAAGAGATGCATTAAAAGGTTACACAGAGGCATTGTTTCCCCTGGAAAGGGATCGAGAAGGCTGCACCAGGAGCTGGAGAATTTTATTTGTGGGCTTCCGTCACAGACCCCCAGAGCTGCCTGCTAATTACACACATCGCCTGTACAGGCAGAGCCCTCCGCGCTCACTTTATGGGTGATGGACGTGTCTGTCTCTCTTCCTCCCTCTCCCCCTTTCTCCGCCCTCCCCCTCTCTCCTTCTCTCCCTTTCTCCCCCCTCCCCTTCTCTCCCTCTCTCCCTCTCCCTTCCTCCCCCTTTCCCCCCTCCCCCTCCCTCCCTCCCCCTTCCCCTTTCTCCCCCTCCCCCTCCCTCCCTCCCCTCCCCCTGAGCTTCACCCCTGCCACTGTGCAAGCCCATTTCCCAATCCTCCCAAACTTATCAGAGCTGCAGAGCCGCACCCAAGTGCACTCAGAAGGGTTTTGGTCTCCTCCTTTGAAATCCTCAAGCCAAAGGCCTTTATGTCATTGCTGCTGGTTGGTAAAAGCCCCATTTTTCTGTAAGATAAGAACTCACCCAAGGCATCCATAGAAACGCAGTGCAATGAGCCCAGCAAGGAGCGGCATCACTTCCCGGGGGGTCCCCCCAGACTGGTCCCACTCAGGCCGTCTGGTGCTTCTTTCTAACAGCCCCATGAATGTGCCCAATGGACATGTGTCCAATGGACACTGTCCTCCTCTTCTGGGATGATGGATTGGATGGCTCTAGAAAATTGAATTCAGGTTAGAAGGAAACCGATCTCTCCTTCAGGGGATTAAGATTCAAAATCTCAAAAGGGTGGTGGCATTTGGTGGGAGGTGAGATGATCCTGGACAGGGGCTTATGGCTGTGAAGGTGGTCACCATCTCAGACCACACAGCTAAATGTCTCGGGTGCAGCAGTGAATTGCTGGCCAGATAGATGTATCTGGAGGTAGAAGGACTGCTCATGACCGTCTTGCAGGGGTCCTTTCTCCCTCCACACTCTCTGCCTTTGCTCTCCCTCCATCAGGTTCCCTGCAGGCACCAAGCAGCAGAAGAGAATGGCACCTTTTCCTTGTGAAAGGTGTGTTCTTGCAGGGAGGTGGACTTTACCCCAGCCATGGTGTCGGTAGGGTGATGGAGGCTTTGAAGGGCGAGTCCTGAACTTCACTAGTTGTTGTGGTTTGCACGTGGAGTGTCCCCCAGAGTGTCCCCCATAGGCCGAGTGCTTAGTCCCCAATGCAACAATGTCCAGAGGTGGGGCTTTTGGGAAGTGACTGGAACATGAAGGCTCTAAAGGAGTGGCTCTAATCCAGTGGCTCTAACCATTAGTGGATTAATCCACTAATGATGGATTAAAATTGGAAAGGACTACTGGGAGGAGCTGGAAACTACGGGCAGGTGGGCATGGTTGGACGGGCAGGTGGGCATGGTTGGACAAGTAGGCAGGGGTGGGGTGGGGGGGTGGGGCGTGTGTGTGCCACTGGGGACCCTGTCTTGTCCCTGGTTCCTTCCTGTCTCTCTCTCCCTGTTGTATGGGCCTGCGGTGGATCAGCACGTGCTTCTCCTTCCTGCCATGAGCAGAGTGGATTTCCTCTGCCACACCTCCTGCCACCAGGGTTCTGCCTCACCCTAGGCCCACAGCAACGGGGCCAACCCACCATGGGCTGAAACCTCTGAAACCTGAGCCAAATCAACCTTTCCTCCTTTAAATTGTTATCGTCGGGCATTTTGGAGACAATGATTTTATACAATAGTAAATGACAAGAGGGCCTGGGCTAGTGTATGTGGGGGGACAGTGACCTTAGAACTGAAACAGGAGCAAGAGAAGAGGGGCAGGGAGGGTCAGTTGTAGGGGAGTGCAGGCTGAGGCCCTTGTTCTAAGTTGGGTGGGGAGCCCTGGAAACAGTCCTGGGCTGCATGACAATGACATTGCCCCCGGTGACCTTGCCTCAGGGGTCATTAAGCCACTCCTTACTGTATATAAAACAGAGCAGTGCCAAGGTCAAACCTCAGGGTCACTCAGGCTGTGGTGTGCAGAATGCATTGGGCATGGTCAGGATGGGAGGAGCAGAGATAGGATGTAAAGCTCTGAGGTGACAGGAGAGACTGTGGGCCCGGCTGCCAGGGTGATGGTGGCCATGGGAAGCAGACAAGCATCAGAGATGTCCACCATAAATCCATGGGGCTTAGAGGGTGATCAGTAGGGGTGGAGTGAGGGACAGAGAGCTGTCTAAATCCGGCTCCCAGGGTTTAGCTTTCCCCCTGGGTCAGCGGTGGTGCAAGGTCATGGTTGGCAGAAAACATCGTACAACGTCTTTGAGGGCCTAGCTCTGTGAACTCTGGAAGATGATTCAAGGACTGTGTCCTCTGTCCCCTGAGGACAAACAGCATGGATATGGGGGACACCAGTTATAGGCTGGAGGTGAGACAACACAAGAACATTTGGAGGTGAGATGATTGGGTCATGAGAGCTGTAACCCTGATGGGACCAACTGGTGGGGACTGAAGGTGGGTGGGCTGTGGCTGGAGGAGGTGAGCATGGGGAGGGCCTTTGGGGTTTGAGCTGAGCTGTCTCTCTGCTGCCTGATCATCATGTGAGTGGCTTCCCTCTGCCATACTTTTCCACCATGATGTTCAGCCTCACCTTGAGCCCCAAGGAATGGAGCCAGCCGTCTATGGACTGAGACCTCTGAAATTATGAGCCCCCACATCAACTTTTCCTCCTTTAATTGTTCTCATCAGGTCTTTAGTCACGCAGTGAACTGATAACACCTCTTGCTCATCGAGGGCAGAGTTGGTCCAAGATGTCGAGCCTGGGGCAGAAAACCCAAAGCTGCAAACGGTGTCAGGCCTTGAAGCTGAGGACCAGGGTGCATAGAGGCCAGGTGGGCTGCAGGAGAAGCTGCCAGGTGGCTGGGAAACCACTGAGCCCAGGCAGGTGCAGTAAGCACCTGGACCTGAGCAGCTCAGATGCACGCAGAGCCCAGCACGGTGGCCATGGTGAGCAGCGGCTCTGTGGGTGCAAGTCTCCGATTCACTTACCAGGGAGTGGCTCTGGGCATGCATCTCACCTTTCTGAGCCTCTGATCTGAGGGATGCAGATGAGGACAGCAACTACCTCAAGTGAAGGCAGGGTCAGCTGAGGGTTGGAGCCGAGCAGCACATCTGCAGGTGCTCAGTAAGGCTTCGTCTGTCATCCCTGCTGCAGTCACCAGGAAACTCAGCCCCATCCCAGGCAGAGCCAAAGTCAGGGGCAGCACCCATTGAACAGCAGGGTCAGAGGTTCAGGAAAAGGAGGGATCAGGCTCCACCCAGGGGCAGGGTTCCTGCCCTTTGCTTTGCTTTCTTAAGCCTTGGTTCCTGAGCCCAAGCCCAAGTTACAGGCCAGCGCTACCCCAGGGAGCAGTAATTGTTAAAAACACTCCATTTTCCTGAACCCGCAGTGATGGTCTAACCTTGGCCAAGGCCAACCTGGCAGCTATTGTCAGGTCTGGCTTGAGATATCTTTTGTTTGTCTTCTACATTATTTTATTTTTTTAAAAAAATAGAAATAGACATGTAAAACTTAAATTTGCCTCATTATATCAGCTTCTATGCATGTACAGGTGATTGACAACCTTGGGTCCCTGTGTAACACAGCTACAACAGCTTGGACCTATGGAGTGAACATTTCCTTTAAGAATACCCCTGCTCTCCAAGTCCACAAAGTCCAAGGGTGACTCGACCTTTTTTTAATGCCAGCCATTTGTAATACCAACATCTAATGTTTTTTCTAACAATAACCTCTTCTTTCTGACTTCCCTGAAGCCTGTAGTCTTAGGAATTTGAGGAACCTTTATTTAAAAGAATTGTTTTATGACTATGTTCCAATCAGGACTGCTATTTTTCTTTACAATGGATAAGTTGGTTGTATTAGTTTTCCTTAATACAACGAAATACTGGAGGATGGATATTTTATAAAGAAATAAGGTTATTTAGCTCACAATCTGGAGGCTCAAGGGCATGGTGCCAACTTTGATTTGGATGTGGTGAGGACCTCATGGTGGAAAGCATCCACCTTTGGGAATACATTGTGAGAGGGGAAGATCATACTGTGAGAATAGGAAGCATTGGTGAGCTGAGCTAGTCTCAAGGTAGGCATGGACCACCATTAATAGTGACTATTGATGGTCTTTTATGAATTGACACAGTCTGTTCAAGGGCACACTTATGCTGACACTAAGCCGGGCTAATGGATGAGGGATTTCTTCCCTTTTTCTCCGGTGATGTTCCTTGAAGTCTTCAGCTTGTCTCTGCTAGACTCTGGTGTCAGGATCAGATGGAGCTTGCCTTTCTGTCTTTGGTTTTCTGCTCCGAAGGCATCCGCATTTCACAGCTCTTCACCAGGTGTTTTGCCACCCGACTGCTTCTGAGACGCAGTTGGCCAAAAGTTCTGGTTCAAAGGAATCGAGACTTTTCTATGCCCCAAGGGAGACGTCGTCTTTTGACAATCCCTCTTCTCGGTTTTCCCTTGATGAACTTGTGAGGCGATCAAGAGACACAGATGAAGGATCTGCCTGTTCTGTTAAAGCAAAGCAAAACAAAAAGGGCAATAAAATAGCAGGCAGGGGAGGTATTTCCCCCAGTAGCAAGATCAACTGCTGGCAGAATTTCGTTTACCCTAGGACACTAGGTTTTCTCAAATATTCCACAGTGATTATCTGGCAAGATCTCAAAACATTTTTTTTTTTTAAACACAACTTGTCTTTGGTCAATAAATACTGCAACTGAAATGTCCTGGGGGTGGAGATTTACGGTCTAAGCACAATAAAATCATCCATAAATCAGGCGGAGACAGCTCTCAGGTAGCTGGCCAGGCATGAGGTGGAACTCTGCAGAGGCCAGGGAAGCTGGTGGGGTCCTGGCAGGGCCAGGCTCGGATCAACCTGTGGGAGGAAGGGACGAGTTTCCAAGGTCGCCCTTCATTCAGCCACAAAGGAATGAAGGATTCCACCTTTGCCTGATTGTTTCCAATGTTGCTCCAGACATTGGCAAAGAAAGGCCTGTGGGGAGGGACTGGGGAAGTGGGCTTGCCTCACAGGCTGACCAGGTGGTGTGTGAACTTGGACATGTCCCTCAAAGCCACTCACAAAATTTTGTGTCCTAATCCAAAACGTTTGGATACTCCTCGCCATGCAGGGTTTTGTTAGGATTAAATGGTGTCTATGAGATGCTGAGCACCTTGTCTTTCAAATGGAAAGCAGTGATACAGTTTAAACTTGATGGATGATATTTGTAGGGTGCCCGGCTCCCTGGAGGTCTCTACGAATCACCCTTAGCCTGTTCCAGTGTGTGACTGCCCGAGATGCTCTGTGAGGAATAACAGCTTGCTCCGGACCCCAAGACTGACGGGATCTTCCGTGGACCGTGTCTTGGTTTGGAGGGGGTTCTGATCACTGGGCTTCTCTTGGCATTTGGCATCCTCTTCTCCGTGAGCCTCAGTCTGCTGACGGTGGGTTCCATCCGCCCTTGGCCTCAGGGTCTCCCAGGCTTGCTCCTCCATCTCTAAGTCTCTCAGCCCGGTCCTAGGCCTTCCGTGGATCCTTCCTTCTGTGTCTTTCTGCTCCTTTCTCCACCCTGTTCCTCTCTTCTCCTCTCCCTTCTTTCTTTGCCTTTTATCAGCTAACGCTTCCTCATTGTCAAAAAGGCTTTCACGGTTTTAGCTACTGTCCCCACTGCTTATCCTCAGGACCCACCCCGGAGGACACGCAGCTCCTTCCCATCCCTCTCTTCCGAATTCCAGGACCCGTCAGGCTCAACATCCCCCAGCTCATCTCTAGACCCTCAGCCGCCATACCACTGTTTTGCTCTGTGCAGGGGGCTGGGGCGACAGTGAGAAGCAACGGACGAGGTCCTGACTTTGCCTCGGGGGGCTCACACCTTGCTTGCCCTGGGTGAACGCCGCAAGGTCGCAGGTTAAATATCTGAGTCAACCTTGACCCCTTCCTCTCCAGCACATGAGCCCCTGCCATCGCGGGATTCCAGGGACCTTTAGCCCCTCCTTCATGTCTAATGGTCCTGTCCTATGTACAACACTCAACTGTCCCCTGTGTGACTATAAGACAGCCTTCCACGGGTGTCCCGTCTGTCCCCCAAAGTGTTTCACAGAGAATAACTTAAATACTCAGGTCCGAAACACGTTCTGGTCCCCCTGCTTAGGACTCTTCCACGCTCCCGATGACCTTGGTGTGAAATCCAGCGTCTTTATATGACTTTCAAGGTCCTGCCGCTCAGCCTCCTGCCTCCACCCCCAGTACAACCCCAGCGTCTCCTCCCCTCACTTTCCATATTAGATTTGTTGAAATTCTTGGGGTTCTCCAACGTACTGTGATGTCCCAGGCTTCCAGACCTTCACTTGGCCATTCTTCTGCCTGGAAGACCTTCTCCGTCCCTTGCGTCTCTAGCTCAGGTCTCAGGGACCTTCTCAGGGCCACCTCCCTGCGTTCTTATCCTGTATGTATCCCCTGGTTCTGCACCTGCCCTTCCCAGGGTCCTCCTGGCGAGCTCTTTGATTACTAGTGATCCATCCCTGCGTTCCAGGATGCAATGGTTCCCTGGCAACGCTTCTCCACCTTGACCCAAGCCACCTGGGTATCGAGTCCTAGGAAAACGGAAATCCCCCCTGCTGTGTCCTCAAAGTTATCCGTCCTCCTGTCTGAAGATGTAGACAGAAGTTCCCCCTTTCCTGCAGTATTGGTGTCTTCAGTTTCAGTTACCTGAGGTCAACCACGTTGGAAAACATTAAATGGAAAATTCCAAAAAATTAAACAAGTGTACGCCCTGTAAATGGCATGTTGTTCTGAGGAGCACGATGAACTCTTGAACCATCCCACCCAAGGTGCCAGTCACTCTTGGCTCAGGGTATCCATGCGGGTGGACACGACTTGCCTTCAGGTCTGCAGGAGGGCGCCTGGGGAGGCTGGTGCCCCCAGGGTGCCGCAGGTTCTTCTCCCAGAGCAGACTTTCTGCTATTTCCAAACAGCTGCCTCACAACCACTTGGCAAAACTTATTTTACCAAAAGTGGAGAATCGTCCCCAACTGCGAGCATGAGTGGCCTTCTCCTTCCTGTCCCCTGGGTCTGCCACCTTGGTGACTCTGCTCCGGCACTCTTGGGACACATGCAGAAGCCTCCCAGACAACAAAACTCTGCTCTCCGGCGTAGTGGGAAAGGAAGAGGTGCCTGGAGCAGTCAGGGTTTTCTATGAAACCCGATTTCCTCTCAAGGGTCTTTCCACTGGTGACGTTTCCGTTGCTGTCCTTCTGCCTGCATCCTGGTCTAGCACAAGAAGCAGGGATTGTCAAATCAGGCACACTCGGTGATCATGTGACACCGGTGATGTTTTCTCAATATCTGAAATCGAGATTTCTTTTTCAGCAAAAAGCAAGCCTTGTGCTCACCTGGGTGGGGGGTGACGTATCTAAGATTTTGGACACAGGGAAGCCTCCTCGGATGTTACCTTCCCGCTCCACTTCTTCACCAAGTGCTCGAAGTCCTTTGGCATCCAAAAGGGCCAGCTCCTCTGTGACAAGTCACTGTCACCTGTGAGCCTGGAAGGAACCTCCTTACTTTGGTAGAGTTCTCTAACAAACCTTCAACTCCTTTCATACTAGTTGGATTTCCATAGCAGGCAGTCTGGAAACTTAGAATCGTTATTTCTCTTTTGCCGGGAGGGGTCCATCAGGATTCGGATCCTGGCCATCCCTCTTACTAGCTGACCATGGGTAACGATCCCAATGACACCCCCAAAGCCCTGGCCCGCATTCCTGGTGCCAGGCACTGGTTGAAGTTGGGCTGAGGCTCCCTTCCCCCACCCCCCATGGTCTCAGGAGGATTTTCTATGGATGAGGAAACAGGGGCTGCTTTCCTGGACTCCGGGACTCGTTGCCAGGAAGCGGCCGCGGGACAACACACCCAGGCTTGTCACCCACTCCCTACCATGGTGATTATGTTTTCTAAGCCACAGTCCCTCACACGGCCAGGGACAGGGGCAATGAGACTTGGTCCCTTGTGGGAGCCAGTGGAGAGCTAAGTGGGCAGCCTGTGGAAAGCACCTGGCACCTCTCCTGGACCCGGAGGGTCGGGGAGTGTGCTGCCTGTCACCTCCACGTTCCGCTGGTGTCCGAGCTTCCCTCACCACGGTGCCCCATCAGTGGGGTGTGACCATCAGCTCTGCCCCACTGTGGGGCCTGGCGGACCCTCTTGCGCCCCTCAGCCTTGCCATAGGCTGTTTCTGAGGCCCAGTTCTATTAGAAGTCGTTTTGTTCCAGTTCCCCCTGAAGTCCACTGCCACCAGCCCGCACCTCCGTGCCCTGATGAGAAAGGCGGGGACCAGCCTGGGACATCAGCCTGCTGTGGGCACATGGAGGGAGCCGGCTCCTCTGGCTGCCCATCCTGCAGGACCTCTCTGTCCAGGCCTGCATCTTGGGCTCTCCGGAGCACTGGCTCTTTTTCTGTTTCCTCCACCCCAGCCCAGGCCCCTACCGTTCCTTACCATTTTCAGCCTTCTGAATGGCTCCCTACACCCAGGCTTTTAAGCAGGGCTCAGCAACCTAGAGCCACTGGTTGAATCCAGTCCTTAGTCTGTTTTCACAGCCTGTAGGCTGAAAAGATGTCTCCATTTCTAAAGGGTTGTGAAAAACAATCCTGCAAGCAGCGACACCCACACCGACACATGGCCTAGACTATTTACTCTCTGGCCCTTCACCCCTTGCTGGCCCTTGCTTCAGACTATGTTCACACTGACCTTCCCACCCAGCCCCAGGGTCTCCCCCATCAAAAACCTTGAGAACATCTACAGGCAAGGAAGGCACCAGGAGGTGGTCTAAAAAGATCTGGATTCAAATCCCAGCTCTATTATTTGTGAGCGATGTGACCCTCCTGACTTCATTTCCTCATTTGCCAATGGAGAGAGTTCTGGTGACAACCCAAGGGGGACACTTGGTGCCCAGTGTGGCATGGAGATGCATTCTGAGCTGCAAAGAGCTGCTCAAGGCGTGGCGCTAGGCACAGCTCTCTTGGCCATGGAGCAGTGTCCCCACGCTAGAGCCTGCTTTGCAGGCTGTTCCCAGCTGGGCCCACTTCCTTTTGCAGCCTCCTTGGGCCTCTCCGCGGGACCTCCCTTTCCTGGGTGGCGGCTGCTCTCACTCTGCTCGGGCTGCAGTCTCTCCTGTGCCCCCGGGCGTTCGAGCCCTACCTGGTCTCCAGGGCTCACACATGGCCCAGCGACATGCCCCTCTGCTGAGCAGCTCCTTCAGGCTGGGTGGGGACATCTGGTGGTTGAGGGGACCCTCTGAGCCCAGAGCCCTGCTCTCCAGGCCCAGAAGGCATTAACCATTTCAATCTGTGGGCCGGTCTTAAATCTTCTCCTTCTCTTTTTCTTCTTTTTCTTTCCAACACTCCAACATGAAGCAAGGCCTGCTGTGCAGTAAAAATATTTTGGCTGTCTCCTTCTCGACAACTTTCTAAAAATACACGGCGGCATCTCCCCGGCACCCATGGTGGGCTTGGCGGTTGCCTTCCAGGTGACGGAAACAAACCCCAAGTGCGTGCCCCTCCCAGGACCAGCGTTGTCAACCAGCCTTCCAGCCCAGAGACCAGGACGAGGCAGTGACATCTGATATGGAGCAAATGTTCCCTTTCTTTGCTGGTCATCTAAAATATGGCAGAATTCCTATGCAGTAAGGAGCAATGTGACGGTGCAGGTGGGCACAGTTCATCCCTTTCCTATGTGGTTCAGGATCTGCACAAGGAGACAAGCACTTTCCACACTTTGCCTCTTTTAAACCCCAGGTTTCTTTTGCCTGAAGTCTGGCGAACTTTTCCGTCACCCAGAGAGAGGCCCTGCCCTGTCCCGCAAAACCATCCCCACGAGCCGGGACTCGAACCTCCAGCAAGCTGTGGGCTGTCTTCAAACTTCAATTTCTTTATCCCTAAAATGAGAAGCTTTAATTAAATGACCTATAAGACCTTTCCTCGCTTTAAATTTCTGGGAGCCCCGTAGCTGGATTTGGAATGTCTGGAACAGGACCTGGGCCTAGAAGGCAGAACGTCTCATCCATCCACCGTTCTTCCCTTCACTGGGTGCCACGCGGTGGTTCTCATTGGGTGGGCTCTGCACCCCTGGATGGTGTGGTGGCTGCAGCGAGAGGGAGTGTGCGTTTATTTAGTGGCAAGGAGTTTGCAACCTGCCATGGCACCTGGGATCACTCACTCCCACTTTCCAGAAGCTAAGACTGAGGGTAAGTGAAGTTGGTGCTTGTATTCGAACTCACATCTATCACATAAGCCTATTCTTCAGTTCCTTGAGGCACCTCCAGGAGACTTCAGGTAAGTCCTCGGTGTGAAAGAGGTTCTCACTATGATGTGTCCTGGGTGAGGTAAGCCTATGCCAGGTTGCGATTATTTCAATAGGGTGCTTCACAAGATGTTTTGGAACTATCCTGAACTGTATTCCTGGCCCAGTGTCTGAGATTAGGAAAGACCCATTTAGGGTAACTTGGTTTTTTTTTTTTTTTGAAAATCAAGATCCCTTGATGAGCCCCCAGTTTGTCATTCTTATTCTTCATTACTTGCCCTATGAAAGTAGCTTTCACCATAAGTGTTTTGGAAATAGGAGACGAATAGAAGGTAGTTCGGTGTTTTTACCGCAGGGCCCCTGCAGCCTGCAATGCACGGGTAGGTATTTGGAATCTCCAAGAGGCGGCTACGATTTGCTGCTTTTCCTAAAGTTATTTGACCCCAGAACCCTTCTGTCATGAAGCATCTCAGAGCACTGGCATCCACAGAAATCTGTGTTCTCCCCAATTAATCTTAATTTACCTCATCGATGCTGAATGTGTGGGGTTTGCCTACCACGTAAAAAAGAATAATGACTATTTGCTGTATTTTAGACACTTTGTGGTTTCCAAAGCATTTATCTCACTTGGTTTTCAAAGTAATCCAGAGAGATGGATTTGATTACTCTATGTCTTCACAAAGCAATGAGAATCTAGATTCAATATGGGGCACTGGATAAATGCTGCAACCCTATCTCACTTCTCTGTGCATGTATGAAAGGTGGGGAAAATATTAGTAAAGTCTACTAACCACAGAACCATGTTCTGAAACAAGAAAGGATGATCTCAGATATCAGAAATGGAAATATTTCCTGAAAAGGAGAGCCCATGTGACGATCGGCAGGGCTGAAGCTTCTAGGCCATGCACAAGATGGGGTTGAGGATTTGGGGTTCAGGCAGAGTCTGGGGCCACAACTGGGAGGCCAGGTATGAGTCTCACAGTTCTGCTGTGAGTCTCCCCGTCTCCCTGTGGCCCAGGCGATGCTGAGACCATCTGAAACTGCTGTGCGGATATTCTGAACACTGGCCAGTGTCATCGAGAAAAACCGCCACCCAGACCCACCAAAAAGAAGAATCCCACCAGCTCTCAGAGCATATAACAAACATACAGACATTAAAACTGATTTCCTAAAAACGAATGAAAATCACATGATGTCAGCTTTGTCATCAGCAAGACTGGGTTTATTAAGTAACACATTCAGAGAGAAAATAGCTTCCGTGTCATGAATTCTTCCTTGTCATGAATTCTCAAAACCAAGACAAATGAAAGTGTTCAAGAGGGAGCATAATGGAACCATCATATGACTCAGCTGTCCCACTCCTTGGTATTTATCCAAAAAGAACTAAAATCAGCACACTGTAGCTATAGAGCCACTTGAGGTTTTCAGCAGCACAGTTCACAATAGCCAAATGACGGGACCAATCCAGACGCCTGTCACTAGGGGAGTGGATAAGGAAAATATGGTGGTGGAGTTTTACTCACCATAAAGAAGAATAAAATGATGACATTTGCTGATAAATGGACGGCACTGGAAAACGTCTTGCTAAGTGAAATAAGCCAGGCAGAAAGTCAGGATGAAATGTTTTCTCTCACAGGGGGAAGCTGGGGCAGGATAGCGCAGGAAGAAGGGTATGACATGAACATCCAGGGATCCTGGAGTAGAGAAGAGGGGGGAGGGGAAGAGCTGGGGTTGTGATGGAGCAGATCATCGCCCGGTGCAGGTATGAGCATGTCAGAATGAGCCCCGGTATTCAGCACAACTGTAATGACTGATGAAAACATTTAAGAAAGTGTGAGTGTAAAAGAGGCTGAAGAAACTTATAGGCACACTCCAGCCAGTGGTTGACCTCAGACTCTGGAACAAGAAGACGCTCCCGTGGTGGTCAACGGACTGTGCCCTGTCTCTAAATAAAATACAAAAAACAGGACTGGGCATGTGGCTCAGTGCGCGAGTGCCCCTGAGTTCAGTCCCTGGTACCCCCTTAAAAAAAGAATTATACACAAAAATAAGTGAACGATATAATCAATAAGTGTTTGGAGGAATATGAATACTATCGAATAATAATAAAAAATATCATTTAATAAAATCAAAACATGTAAAAACAAGTCACCAGTCAATCTCAGGCCACAGTGTAATGGGGCAGAGGCCATTTGGAATGAGGCGAAGTCTAAGTGGATTGTCCAGCTTAGGGTGATGGAGGTACTCATGATATCACTATATTTTGGGAAAAAAGAACCATGTAGTTATACGATTTAACTTTTTTGAGAGGCATTTAAGAATACATAGAATGTGTCATTCCTGAATCAGTAAAAGTAAAAGAGAAGTTTCAATAAAACCTCAATCATCTAACATAGAAAGGGGGAAAAACACAACCAAACAGAGGCAGGTACCTCAGGTGGGAAAGGCAGAAATAAGTGCAGGGTTTTCATTATTCCAAGAGGAAACAAGTCGAACTCCCCAAAGCGGACTGGAAAACAAGGCAGGGCAGGGGCAAGACCCACAGCCGGGAGAGTGACGCCAAAGCAAAGGCAGCCGCTCGCCACAGGGCACCCGGGAAGAGCATTGACAAGGCAGAGGAACAAAGCAGACGCCACTCCTTGGTACCAGGACTGAGTCACGGGCTGTGCCAGCGGTTAGCCCCGGCCATGGCGGGAAGTCCAGCGCCCGTCTGGAAGCTCCCGCTCAAGGTTCTCCCTGAAGCATGGATGACGTTGGTCAGCTGGGCACAGAGCAGCAGGACGCCGAGTCCAGGCCCCCAGGAGGAGCCGCAGTCGCTGATCTCTGCCCTTCTAACTCCGGAGACAGAGGCTCACCCAGCTGGAATGCCAGGTGTGGGTCCTTGGTCATGAAAATCAGAGCAGTGAGAAGGGTGGCCCAGGGGAGAGGTGGGGACCCAGGGTCCGGCCCCTCCGCCCTGCTCCGTCTGCGACACATGGCTTCCTGTTCCTGGCCCCTCATCCTCGCTGGTTTCTGAGGCACATTCCCCTCGGCCTCGTGCCCACACGCTGTGGCACAGGGCACCCTCAGCAGCCCTGCGCCGTCCCGCCTTTGCAGGAGCCGCGTGGGCTCTGCCGTTTCCTGAGCCGCGTGACGGTTCCGTTGTTGTGCTGGTCATTTTCCTCCTTTGGGAGCTCTGTTTTAGGTGCTGGAGGGAAACCAGCTGTTTCCTCCTGAAAGTCGGCCTCCACTTCTCCATATTAACAGACCCTCCAAGTTGGGGGGAGCCTGTGGGTTAACCAGGACAGAGTGGCCACGGCCCTGCCCTCAGGGCCCACAGAGGGGGCTGGACACGGTTGTTCACAGTGTGCCTTTCGTGGTCCTTCTTTTACCTGGCCGACAGCCTCATGCCCAGGTGACCTGCAGCCAGGGGACCCTTGCAGGGGACTCTTGTTTATACCCTCAGGGCTCTTTTCTACCCCAGTTCATGCCTGCCTGACCCCCACTCAGCAAGGGACCCCTGACCTCGGGTTCTTCCCAACACCCCAGCCTGGGGCGGCCTCCAACTGGTCAGGTGGAAGGTGCCAATTCAGCCAGGACCGCAGTAGAAAGTAAGTTTAAAGGTTTTTTGCTTATATTTCCTGGGCAGGAAGGGTGTAAGGAGTTGGGAGGAGACTCCTTCAACCTCGGGTCACGAGAGCAAGAAATATGGAGTTCGTGGTGGGGGGGGGGGGTAACTAGCAGTATAAGTAAGGGAGCCAAGGGGTGGTGGAGAGTTTCCCCGCCAGTGCCTGGCACTCTGTTCACAGGAAGTGGTGGGGAAGCAGAGGCGACTGCCAGGTAAGAGTGGCCTCTCTGTTTCTGACTTGGCCATCTCTGTGGGCCCTGAGCCTGTGTTCTGATGCCAGGCAGCCACCTGTGGAGTGGTGCTGTCCCTGTTGCAGGGCAACCTTCCAACCGATGGCTCCCTCCTCCCTCCAACTCAGGGCACAGCCAGCGCTGGTGAGGAGGTGGAGAAACTGGAACCCTCGTGTGCTGCTGATGTGGGCGTGAAGCCACCCACACAGCCACCCTGGAAAGTGGCGTGGTGGTCCCCAAAACAAAAGGAACCACCACGTGGCCAGCAGCTCCACTCCAGGGTGCAACCCTAAGGGATGGAAGTAGGAGCTCACACGCGTCTTTGTACACCTGCTCATGAGAGCATTAATCTAAAGCCCAAATGTCCAAATCTTAGACCTAATGTCCATGAAGATATGAGTGGATAAATGAAAATGTGTTGGTTGCATATGATGGGATCTTAGTTAACCTTAAAAAGGAAGCGGATGCGACAACGGGCCGTCAGAGCAGGAACCCTGAGCACATCAGACTGAATGAAATGAGCCAGTCCCCAAAGGACAGGTACTGTATGTGCCCATTGCTGCGGGGTCCCTGGAACAGGCAAATTCACGGAGACAGAAGGGAGGGTGGGGGTTCCTAGCAGCGAGGGAGGAGGGAGATGGGGACAGTGTGGATCGGGCATGGAGTTTCTTTCTAGAAGGTGGAAAGTCCTGCAGATGGTGGGAAGGTGGCGCAGCCTGGCTATGTGCTTAGTGTCGCTGAGCTGTGTGCTCAGAAGTGACTAAAAGGGTAAAGTTTGTGCTACATATATTTCACCACAGTAAAAAAGTAATGTAAAAACCATATTTACCAATATCTTTGTGGAATAGGTGTAGACCAGACTCATTGGAGGGGCTTAGGGCAGGGCCAGGTCAGCACACCATCTGTCCTTCCTGGTTTCCATCTTCTTTCCTGTAGCCTGGGTCCATTCTGGAGGGAGGGCTCCTGGTCCAGGTGGCCCATGTGCTTCCTCTTGTGCCTGCAGTGGGGCATCCAGGTCCAGCCAGGGCTCAGGAGTCTGGGCTCAACCAGGACATGGAGCACGTTGGTTCCAATCTGCTGTGCCCGTGTCAGAGATGCATCTTCGTGTCCCAACTTCATGATGCGATTTTACTGGAATGTCGCAGGAACCCAGCACATGAGAGAATTAATTGCATTCAGCTTCGAGGCCTGGGACTAATTGATAGACAGCTCTCAGCGCAGTGGAGGGCTTCCGTTCCGGCACTGCGGGCGCAGGCAGGGTGGGAAGCCAGGCTCCCTGCCACGTCCACGCCTCTTTCACCCCCCCACCCTGCTCTCCCTGACATGAGCTAGTTCTCTCCTTCGAAGCCCTGCTTTCCCAGGGAGGGGCTCTGCAGCAGAGTGTCCAGCAACGCATCTGCTGGCTAATGGAGCTGGGTTCCCAGCATGGCCCTCGGGCCTTGAGTGTCTCTTCTTTGTGACTCTGTTCTGCTCAGCCAGATATGCTCTTCCTGGGGATTCTGTGCCCCCTCCTGCAGGGGCCTCTCAGAAGCTGGTCCTCTTTAGGTGACAAGGGATTGAAAGACTGTGTGACCCCAGTGATGAGCACTTTTCCAACAAGAATTCTCACCTGGGCTCAGATGCTTCCCAGCTGTTGTAGCTGTGGGCAGCAGGCTGTCCCCCTGCACATCCCCGAGTCAACGGTCTCCCTAAGATCTGGCCAGCCCCTCCATGGAGGTTCCAGAAACCGCCCCAGGGTGCAATCTCTGGTGTTCCTCAAACAACAACAAGTTGTGGGTTCCATTGCCTTGGATGCATCTCAGCCGTCATCTGGAATTCCAATGATCTTCATAAATCGTGAGACGAGCACTTATGGAAGAAAGACCAAGTTCTGTTCAAAGCGGCGTTCTGTCCACTGGGCATCCTGAGATAAAGAGACAAAACCTTGGTTCTCATAACCTAGTGGAAAATGTGATGTCTAGATGCACATCGTCAACCCCACTGTGGGGATGGGTGGGTGCGGGTGAGAGAGTAGGAAGCAGGGGCAGGCTTGTCCCATGGTCCCTGTTTGGCCAAAGCCAGGTGCCTATGGGGGTGCGATAAGGCCTTCTGCACTGGTGTGTGACCCTCGCAGTGCTAAAGAGACCTCCACGATCGGATCACTACGTGAAGGTCAGAGGGATCGACTCTGCTGCTGATGTTTTAGGGTGGCCTGCTAGAGCAGGGCACAGCCAGATGAAGTGACATGACAAGACAGAGGGGGAGGGGACAGAGGAAGCACAGACCCGCCTCCCTGGGGAAGCGTGGCACGTTCACGCTGCTGGGAGGTTTGGCACTGCTCAAGTTTATAGGAATGTGGGGTGAGTGTGGTTCCCAGGACAAGGGCAGGTGCTGAGGGTAGGACCCCAGGGGCCAGGTCAGCCCCTGCAAGCCTTTCTCAGGGCCTGGGGGACACAGATGTGTTCTCAGCAGGGATCAGCAGGGTGCACGGAAGCAGCCTTACGTGCCAGGTGTATAGTAGGTGCTCAGTTCACGTCTGTAAAACGAATCTATTTGCTCAGAAATTATCTCTGAATTCCCCGTTTAGAACGTTCATTAACACAAAGAGCTGAACAGCAGTGAAAGCCCACGATGTGTCTATTACATGCCCATGTCTGTTTTAGACCGTTCACGGAATAATTATCAGGATGGCTAACAATGGATGATTTATTATAAATATCAGCTTTGCTGCTTGTTAATTCAAAACCAAAATATTTGCCCATTTCCATCCCAAAGGGAAAAATCTAGTTAGTTTGTTCCCCATATTATAACTATGAAATTAAATTAAATGAACTGAATGAATTGCATAGGGGTAAATAAACTATTTAATTTAATTCACAGGACCAAGAATAATACTGAATACATCTATAGTTGACTAAATAAACCAATTAGCTATTTTCTCTTTAGACAGCACAAGCCAATAGCAGGGCTGCAACAAAAACAGGGAAAAGATAAAGTGAAAGAACTTGACTTAATTAAGAGTCACCCCCAAGGTCTCGGCCACTGCCCATGGCCTCGGACTCCCTGGGCCTCTTGGGCATATTGCAGGTGGGTTCCCAGGAGGGCTCCCGCTCACCTTCCAGGACTTAGTCACCGATTGAGAGAAATATTCCTCCCTCCTCCAACACATTCCAAGAAGATGAGGAAGGGGGGCAGCGTCATCGGGGTGGGTGGGAACTGGGTCTGCAGGAAACCAGCTTAGGCCTCTGTTCTCCGTGGCCCTCACGCTGGGGGTCATAGGTGAGCTTACAACCTTTGACCTCAGTTCCCACTCTGGGATTGGGACAGTCACAGGACTCCTTCCCGTGATGGGTGGGGTAAGGATCAAATAGGACACGGAGTACGGTGGCTGAGCCTGGACAGCAGAGCCTGGGACGGGCTCTGATCTGCCTGGACAATGGGCCTGCCCTACTGTAGGAGCCAGGATGAATCCGTTTGTCCACTGTTTCCTGAGCACCTACTGCACGCTTGGCTCTCGATTCAAGGTGGAGATAGGTGGTGATAGATAAATGGGAGCCCCCTGGGTGCCCTCTGGGGCCACAGAATCAGGAAAGGTCCACAAAGATAAGGGAATTGGAATTTGGTAAGAATGCCCTGGAATGACAGGGTAGAGTTGAGCCAGTCTTCCACTTAGTGTCTTGGCCTCAAGGATTCTCTCTGCAAGGGTCTTAGAAAGCTCTGGATCAATCCACTGGCTGCAGTTCGGAGCCCCATAAGCACAATTTCTGCCTTTTTCAGAGGTCAATTCTTGGTACAAATGAAGCTGACGCAGAGCCAGCAGGGTTGCGTGAGCACAGTCTCAGGCCGGCCCAGGTGGCAGTATCACAGAGGGGAGGAGGACAGAGAGTGGTGGGGCTGCTGACGCATCCTGGACCAGGGGCCTGGGTGGGTCCAGGTAGGCACCAGGCAGTCCCCTCTCTGGACCTTAGGTTCCACATTTGCGCAGCTCTTGTGGAGAGTGGGACTTGGTAACTCTGCCTCTGCTGGACCTTTGTCAACAGCAACAGCTGCATCGACTGAAGCTGGTGCCAGAGCAGAGAGAGACGGAGCCCAGGGCCCTGCGGTCCAAAGTGTCATTTGGAATTCCAGCAGATATTTTATGACAGGGTTGATGAGTGCCAAAGCATGGCCCCAGGGCCGGAGGACAGTAGTCCTGGAGGAAAGGGAGCCAGCCCTGCTTGGGGGTGGGGGTCTGGAGGCACCTCCTGGGTGAGCTGAGACTCCACAGAGGGCCTCCAGAACAGGAACGTGTGGACGCATGGAAAGCAGGAAACTGCCTGGAGGGTGCTCTTATTGGGAAACCCGAGCCCTTGGTGCCGCTGGAGTTGAAAGAGAAACAGACATAGAGAAGGCATAGCTGAGATCCGGGAGGACTTCCTAAGATTTGCTAAGAAATAAGGTTGGCTCCTCCAAGGTCAGGGTGACCCTAGCTGAACCTGAAGGAGAGAGGGGCTGGCAGCAGAACGAGATTTGCACTGAAAGTACATCTAATGGGGAGGGAGACTTTGAAAGGATCCCTATTGATGAGGAAAGACCTGCAGGGAGGGGGTGAGAGGACCTGGGAGTGGATAAGAGAGCACACGGTATTTACAGGGGTGCAGAAAAGGGGTGGGTCAAGATAAATTTATAAAATGCAGAAAACCCAGGAAGGACCATAATTTCCATCCCAAGCCACGGGATACATGGGTACCATCTACAGACCCAAGTCACGGGGGGCAGAAAGTCTCAGGTTGGAGCTGCTGGGTGTGAGGAGCTCTGGTTGTGTGGAAAAAAGGAGGCACAACAGCAGGTGCAGAATCAGAGAGGGCCTTCGGGGCCCAGATGCACTTTTGGGAACTGAGCTGGCCCAAGAAAGAGCAGGGAGCCCCACTTGCTTTACATCTCCATCTTCAGAGAGGAAAACCCAGTCACAGGCTAACTGAAACCTGAGAAGCCCCACATGAAACACCCTGTGCATGACCTGCTTCCTGGTCTGCCTCCAGTCCACGGGGATGCTGTGACAACCTGTCAGATGACCTTCTGGAGGAGCCGGCCTCCTGAGCACCAGAGCAGTGCTCTGGGGTGGATTCTGCAGACGGCCCTGAGATCCTGCGCAACTCTTCTGACCTCTGTGACTGGAGGGGAAGATAAGGGATTTTAAAGCTGGGGACATTCAAGGAAAGCACAAATAGCATTTCACATGTGGCCCCCTGGAACTCCCATCCTGCTCCGGTACCATTGCTTGCCGGGGGGGCGGGGGGCGGGTGTTTGAAGAGATTCTTATTCATTTGGTTTTGTTTTAATCAGGGGATGGAGTGATTGAGTAGCTTCTGACTCAGAAATGCTGGCTCTGAGAGACCCTGGTGCAGACCCTTGTCTCCAGTTGACCTTCAAGTCCTCGTAGCACCCACGTCTCTGCACCTCTGACTCCACTGGGTTTGCTTAGCCTCGCTTACACCTTAGCCCTACCAAGCGAGGGGCACCCATTACCTTGGTCCAGGAACTGGGAGGTCAGTGAGGCCTGGGTGGCTGTCTCCTTTTCTCTTCTGTCCCTCCCAAGCTTCATGTTGGTCTTGCACATCGCAGGTGCTCAGCAAAGTTTGCTGACGCGACGCGTGTTTTCCAAGAACAAATCTCATCTTGGCTCTGGCAGTGAGCTCCAGATGGGAGTTTTTTATTCAAACATCTCTCCCTTTGTTGAAACCCAGCTCCTGGGCACTTTCTCTGGGAGCTGTTTCCAGTTCCCCCAGCACTGGAGGCTGTATGTATATATCCCTCTGCACCAGGCCTCCCGTGTGTTTCGAGTAGCAGGCTTCTCTGTGTGTTCCTCTGGAGTCTAAATCATGCTTTCTTGTCCTGGGAGCCAGGTGAGCACTCACATGGCTCTTGGGTGCTCCTCAAAGGGTCTCCGGAGACTTTGGGTTCTCTCCCATGCTCTGTCCTTGCAAATATCCAATGTCTCCTTGCACCCAGGCACTGCTGGGACCCCACGTCTCCGAAGGCCACATGGCTCCTCAGGGAGGTACCATCCTGGGCGCGGGCCTCACGGCATGGCCCTTTCCCTGCCTCATCACATGGTCCCTACTTCTCTTCTTCCTCGGCACCCACCTCGTGTGGGTCTTGCCATGAAAGGTGTTCATGTCCCTCAAATACCTCTTATTTGATGTACTTCAGACATTCCCCAGTCACCACTCAGCCTGATACAGGATCCTGGATGACAAGGTCAACCTTTTCCACATAGACACCGGTCCCCTACTCAACTGTACAGAATCTCTTCTCTCCAGTCTAGGCCGTTGCCCAGCGGCACACAGTAGGTGCACACATTGTGTGGGCTCCAGTGAGGCACTGGGAACACTGAGGCACTGGGAACACTCTTTCCCTTACCCTGAAAGAGCCAGGCCTGCGGGGAGACAGGTGAGCTGCCACCACGGTGCGTTTCACCCAGTGGGTTGGCCTGCTTCATGTTGCAGAAGGCAGGACCCAGGATCTGCTAATCTGCCTGTTGAGTTTGACTTTTATTTTATTTGCTGCCTCTTTTGTTTGACTTCCATGAACACAGAGAGAACAGAAAGAGACAATGGGTCGGTGGCTTTTATAACCTGAGTGACTGTGGGCATGTCACTCCACCTCTTTAACCTGTGGCGCCTCCATGCAGCTTGCTCAGAGGATCCTCAGGGTGGACCCGTGGGAGTCACACCAGGAAGCCTCATCATGGCTCAGCTATCCTCAGGCAACTCGAAAGGGCCAATTTTGAGAGTGGCAGTAAGCAGGCCACCTGCACGGGAGATGTTGGCGGCAGTCTGTGTGCCCTTACAGCATGGGACCATAAACCAGGGAAGCCTCTGTCCTGATGGATGGATGGAGGGATGGAGGGATGGAGGAATGGATGGATGGAGGGGTGGGTGGATAGAGGGATGGATAGAGAGAGGGATGGATGGATGAAGGAATAGTTGAATGGAGGGGTGGAGGAATGAAGGGATGGATGGATAGAGGGATGGATGAATGGAGGGATGAATGAATGGATGGAGGAATAGATGGATGAACAAATGAATGGATGGAGGGGTGTAGGAATGGATGGAAGGAGGGGTGGATGTATAGAGGGATGAATGGATGGAGGAATGGATGAATGGATGGAGGAATGGATGAATGGATGGAGGAATGGATGGATGGAGGGATGGATGGATGGAGGGATGGAGAAATAGATGGATGGAGGGGTGGATGGACAGAAAGATGGATGAAGAGATGAATGGATGGATGGAGGAATGGATGGATGGAGGGGTGGATGGATAGAGGGATGGATAAATGGATGGAGGAATGGATGGAGGAATGGATGGAGGAATGGATGGATGAAGGAATGGTTGAATGGAGGGATGGATGGAGGGACGAATGGATGGAGAGATGGAGAAATAGATGGATGGAGGGGTGGATGGACAGAGGGATGGATGGATAGAGGGATAGATGGATGAATGGAGGGATGGAGGGATGGGTAGATAGAAGGATGGATAGATGGATAGATGACTTGGTTAACTCTATCTCTGCTGATTTTTTTGCTTTATGACCACATAGAAGTTACATAGGTTCTCTGAGGTTTTGTTTATTTGAAAAATAGACATTGCCATTGTCATTACTATGTCTGTCCATCCATCCATCTTTCCATCCATCCATCATAATCCCTCTCTCTGTGGCAGGCTGTGTGCTCTCTGTGGGAGTTCAATGACAAAATAAAACATGGCAGGGCTGTTGGGAGGCACCCTCCACAGGGTCATGAGAGAGGACAGGAGGGTCAGGGACTATGGACAAAGCTCCTAGCATAGCACCATATGCCTGCAAGACATTTGCGTTCCCTCTCCTCACTGTCACACATGTCACTTCTCAGGTACTTGGAGGCAATGACCAGAGAGGGATCAATGTTGTACACTTAAATGTCTGTGTCCCATATGCAGGCACAATGGCCAGAAGTGACCACCTGGGATGAATGTTGAGCAGCACCCAGAAAAGCTGCTAAGGTTTGGGTGACCATGGCCACTGCTCCTCCAAGACAAGCATGGGCACAGAGGGCTCCCTGAAGTCCTCTCAGAGGCCACCTCTGGGCCTGCCTCTCTCTGTCCTTCCCCTCCCTTATCTTTTTCCTCTGCTTAGTTCTTCTGTAGCTCCAAGGGGAGCCCCTTTTCTTAACTTCATACCTATCCACGCATCCCCTTGCTCATCCACCCACGTCATCTGCGTTTGTCATCTCTGTCCCCTCCACTGGAACGTGACTGTCTTGTTGCTCCGGGGCCTGCCCCACAGAAGGCTTTTGTTCATATTTTGTGGGAGGAACAAGAATCCACATCGTGCACCTGTTGTTGAAGGTGCTTCCGCCTCCGCCAGTTCTTCTTTGCACATCCCTTCCTCCAGGTAGCGCCCGCCCCTGCTGCCCAGCACAACCCGGAGACTGTTGTCACACTGTCATTGCATTCTGCGTCCCTCTCCATGTCAGCTCCTGATATACCAGCTTGCACCCATGCCTGTCTCCCCCACCCTGTCCCTGGAGCCTGCTCAGTGCTTGGTTATGTGAACTTACGGATGCTCCCTGCTGAATAGAGCTTAACTCTCCCTCAGTGATTACGAAGGGTTTGTTGAGTGAACGAATGAATTAACTTGGTTGGAATTCAACTTTGGCCAAAATTGGACAAAATCTGAAAAGGCTTAACAGCAGGGTTATGTCTAGGAGGCTGATAGATCTCAGCCAGGATAATGGAGGACATTCCCAATTGTGTGGTTTTCTAAAGGCACAGAATTCTAAATAGACCTGGAAACGCATCCTTTGAGTGGTTTTGCCCTTTGGCCATTAGTCCTCCAGGTTAACACCCCCACATCTTTCCTCTTTCATCAAAGATGGATTCATATTTCTTGAGTGACTCTGGAATTGTGGCAAGGTACTTTACAAAATTAAAAAATATTAATTCTGTCCACCACTCTGCATGATAGATATTTTATCATCGTACTCTAGGGTTTAAAAAAAAAAAGGCACAAAGAACATAAATAATCCCACCAAGATTGCATGGCTGGGGCCTGGCTGGCCCGGACTTGCTGTAGATCAGACGCTGAAGCTCCGTTACTTTTGTTGCACCTCGTACTAGTCGCCGACTCACAGGACGGGGACACTCTTGGAGGCCACTGGCTCTCCCTCTTCAGGCCGACGTGAAGCCCTCTCTCCAGTTCTCCACAGACTCACAGGCCGTGCTCTGCCCTACGGCCTCGCTCTCAGTCGGTTACCATCGCTGTCTCCTTCCCTGTGTTCAAGCTTGGTGCAGCCCCAGAGGTTCCCACCTCTGAGTCAGAGCAGGATGGGAACTGGCCGGGTTGTGCTGGCTTGCTGTGCGCTCAGGTTGCTCAACTCCTTGCTTCACAAGATCCGTTTTTGGCCAGGTGTCTTCGACAGATGTTTCTTCAATCAGTATATAAGTGGACCAAGGACCAACGGTCGCAGCTTCCTCTGTGAAGATTGTTTAAGTTCTTTGTGTAGACATTTGCTGACGATGCTCAGTGGGGTCCATTTCTTCAGTTATTTTAACCCCTTTTGTCTGAGCCTCTCTCAGGCTTAACTCATCCCTGGTGGAATACACTGAGGCAAAATAGAAACTCTCCAAGATGAGATTTGGATTGGGTGGGCCTTCTAGATGGGGTTGCTATGGAAACCGGAGGGTACCAGGAGGTCTGGACAGGAGTGCAGTGGGGAGCAGAGGCTTCTTCAAACCCTGGGAGGGAGAATGGTGTGTGGAGTGGACGATCACCCAGTGCTAGCCCTGCTGCATACTCGCTGTGTGACCTTGGCTCTCTTACTCTCCTCCCTGGTCTTCAGAGAGACCATCTAATGAAACAAAGGATGTGACGTCATGATCATGTTCTTTTACTTTGCACAACTTCTCTGATCCATGCATTCCAAGAGAATGATGAAGCTGGTGGCTCTAAGACAAGCCAGACATTGATGGAGAAAGAGATGGAGACCAACCTCTCGAATTAACCCTTCGTCCCATATTGGTGGAAAATAAGAAAAAAGAAACTCACAATGACTCTGCTTACAAGTGTCTTAAATGTGCTTAGAAATAAGATTTCTAATGAGAAGAGAGAGGCACAGCCTCTTTTAGATGCAGAGATGTAGTGCAACTGAGGGATACCATTGACCTGGGTGGCTGCTGGCGAAAGGTCATTGCTGCGTGGACGCAGCCTTCCCAGGGAAGGACGCTGATCTAGCAGGAGCTGTAGCAGTGAATTCGCTGTGTGGAAAGGAACAGTGGCCCAGGGCCAGAAGCCTGCTTGCAGCCTCTCCAGCCTCAGGTGGAGCTTGGTGAATCCATGGTGCTCATTCTGATCTTGCCTTTGGCTGGAACTTGGCTCATATTTTAAGACAATTTTTTAACATACAGGGTTCCTAACAAGGTAATTGCTCATTCCACTAATTTAATCAATACAAAATGATCACAGATAATTTATCAGTTATTCTTCAAAGAAATTAGACATCCCACTTTGTTTACATAATGACCCGATGGTGCTGGGTTGAGTGGAGTGAGACGCAGAGCCCTCTGCAGCAGAGATGATAGATCAACCACCTAGACCTGCACCCCACACCACCTTCCAGAGCTGGAGGGATAAATGGAGCATAAATAAAGCCACATAATAAGTTGAACGGACATGTTCTGAGTCATCGTGTGGAGTAGACCTGGCCAGTGGACTTTGGCACACTGGGTGTGGATCGGCCAATAGGAACCCGGGGGCTACGATGGATATAACATTCCCTGTGGGGACCCTGATGGCCTTTCTGGGGGGGGGGGGCGGCGCCCAGCTGGCTCAGGTGTGATGAGAGAGGTAATGTGGCAGCTTCTCAGGAAAGAGAGGCCACCGTGGGAAGACCCTGTGGACAAGGAAGGGAGCCCTGGAACATAGCTTTGAATGCCAGGCTCCTGCAGTGGCCGCTCTGTGCTCAGGAGTAGCCTTGGGCCGTGGACTCAATGATGGTTAGTAACTCCAGGCAGCTCAGGAGGCCTGTGTCCACGGGTGCCAGCGCTCACCTGTCTACTTGTCTGCACACGTGACGTGTGTCTGTGCAGTCCCTGTGTGTGAGGCTGCACACGCGCCTGCTCTGTGATAGTAACTATGACGCCAGGTCTCTCGAAGTGACTTTATTTTCAGCTCCGTTTTTCTTAAGACTAAACCAACCCAACTTTCAAATATATTTTAACTACTCTTATTCATACAGTAAAGCACAAGTAGCTAATTAAAATAGAGCTATTAAAAATGCCAGATTCAGAAACTAAGATAAACAATTAAGGAAAACCAGCCAGCTAAACGCTCACCGGCGAGCCCGCCAGCTGTGATGTAGCCCAGGTCAGCTCAGGCTGGCTCCGGTCCAGCTGTGCTAGGTCCTGGCTAGGAGAGCTTGGACAAGTCATTGGCCCTCTCTGCTCCTTGATCACCTCCCTCTGAAATAGCCATCCACTTAACCCCAGCACCACATGCCCAGGGGCCCAGGAGACAGGCAATGTGGGGTGATGTGGAATGGAGCCTCGGACCCTCGGAGGCTGTGCCATGTTCAGTGACTGTAGAAAAGAATCGCTGAGCTGTTCGGGCCTCAGTTTCCTCATCTGTAGGAGAGGGACATTGACAGGCACCTCCTGGGGCACTGGGAGCTTCATATGTAATGGGGGAAAGTGCTGCGCACACAGGCAGGTGAGTCGAGAGGGTTGCTACGGCAGGGACTGAGCCACGCAGAACCGGAGCCACGCGTCACCATCGGCCTCCCAGGGCCCGTGGCCTTCACAGTCCCTTCTCAGGGTTGGACAAGGAGGGCAGCGGAGGACAGGAGGAAGCCAATTGCTCTTTTCCTCCCAGCCCCTTAACAAAGCTTCTGGAAAGGCTCCGACGCTGTGAATTCCCCGCTCTCTTTCTCGACAGCGCTCCTTCCCTGACAGGTGGACGTCATTATCTCTATCAGGACAGCGAAGTTACCCAAGGAAAAAATTCCACCCCGAAGCCATCCATTTTACCTTTGATCCTTCTCCCTAGGTTGGAGCTCCTTTCCAAAGTCACTTAGAACATTTTTTTTAAGTCTTTAAATGGAATTTTTATGTAACGATGTCCCTTATTTGAATTATTTCTTTTCTGAGCCTGGGCAGCGTTTCTGTTGCCCACCAGCCAATAAAACACTAAGCAGGGAAATGCTGCTTCAGAGAGCGCCGGCAGACGCCACCCTTCCAGGGTCAAACCCTCGGGGGAAACTGATAGGTTAGAGTGGGAAGGAGCCCAGCCAGGGAGATGGCTGCCCCAGGACAGGCCAGGCAGCGGGAGGAGGTCATTTGCACCTGGAGCCACGCACTCCTGGTGTGGGAGAGGGACAGAGAGGAAAGGAGCTGGTGCCCAGTCCTCATCACACCCCCATCCTTAGGAGCTCCGCACGCCCCTCCGTGAGCTGGAGTTGTGTAAACTTGGAAGAGTTCCCGTTCTGTCCTTCGATGCCTGGAGGGCTTTGGGCGCATTTAACCTCTGTGACAGTTTCCTTGTGGGCCCTGAGGGGATTTGATGAGCTCAGAATGTGATGCCTTACAAATCTGTGAAGCGGTCTTGGGGCTCCCAGGTTGGAGGTCCACACTGACCACTGGTCCAACCTTCTCTTTAACCCATGCTTATTCAGTGCGTCCCCTCCCGCCTTTCGGGGACATTAGATTTTGTCAACTTCCAAGATCACAGGGATTCTACACGCAGACTCCAGACATCTGCACTCGTTCCCATAACCGCACGGTGCTGCTGTCTCGGTGAGGTAGGGGAAGAGCCGCCAGGTGCCAGGCGTGTAGGAGATGCTCAAAGCCAGCCAGCTCTCCGCCGCTCCTGTCCACTGCAGTCCCTGCCTGAGAACTCTTTCCCAGCAGGAAGAGTGCAGCTGGTCACATGAGGGACCTTGGTCCACAATATTCTTGAAAGAAGCCCTCGACCCACAGTGCGCTGCGCAGCCCACTGTGATTCAGTTCCCCAGCTCCTGTGTCCCTGGCTTTGGGAGGGTGCTACCCCGGCACAGGGTGCATCACCTCCGGAGTTTCTCAAAGAGACGGGGCCAGGTTGCTCCCTGAGGCAACCTGTGGGTGGGTGACGTGTCCCTTCATGCTGACCCTGAACACGGATATCAGTGGACAAAGGCCCTCTTCATTGGTCAGCTTTTCATCGCGGTATCCAGGAGGCCTGAGGAGAGCAACCTGGAGGAGGGGAGTTTATTTCGGCTCCTGGTTTCAGTGGTTCTGTCCGTGAATGGCTGACTCCAGCTCTGGGCCTGCGGCGAGGCAGAACATCATGGCCGGAGAAGGTCACAACGGAATAAGGTCACTTTGTTTGTGACAGTTGGGAAGCAGAGAGAACTCTGCTCCCCAGGGACAAATTATAAACCCCAACAGCACATCCCCAGTGACCCATGTTCTCCAGCCACACCCACCTGCCCATGGGTACCACCCAGAACAGTAATCCTTTCCAAGGATTAATCCACCAAGTGGATTAATCCAGATCTGGTCATGGTTCTCATAATCTAGTCATGTCACTTGGAACATTGCTGCACTGTCCATCACAGGAGCTTTTAGGGATATGGCACGTCCAACCACAGCTCCCTCCCTTCCTCTGTCACCCCCACCCCTGTCTCCACTAAATGTGTTGGGTGGGCCCAGGCCACTGCTGAAGCAAGGCCCTTAGGAACAAGGTGAGCTTTGTCAGCATTTGAAGCACATGGACCCGATGCTGTCCCAGGGCCCCGGGATTTGTCTTCAGCAAGACTCTAGTTCTGGGAAGTGGCGATAGGAGGAGACTCTCCCATTAACTTCCCATTAGGAGAAGACTGTGGAGAGCTGGTCACCTCTTCACTGAGGAGGGGTGTGGGGCGTGCCACCTGCCTCTGGGCAGGTAAACTGGGATATCCCAGGGGTCCAGACTGAGAGGTGGGACGGGGATGTGCACTGGAGTGGTCCTTGCCATGACCGCAGGTGCATGCTGTAGATGGGGTCTAACCGAGTCCCCAGAGAGCCTGTTTGCCTGCCCTCTCCCAAGCAGGGACTGCATTCTCGTGAAACTACCCACTGTGTGCAATGTGGATCTGTGAAGGTGCACCAGGGTGGGCGGGGTTTGCCAGGCACCGCCCCAGTATCAAATCAGGTGTACAGCCCTCAGAACTGCCCATAAAGACTTCCTTTTGGACACAATGGAACAGTGACACAGCCGAGATTTTAGGATCACTCTGCCTGGCTTCCAAGCCCTTTAAGTCCTCTAGGATACATTTTCAAAATGTACTTGGGCCCATCATTCCTTACTTGTAATTCCTTACTTGTATCCACCTCAGAGTGGATACAAAAGCCCTCACTGGGGCAGATTTCCAGCCCTGGCCCTCAGGACCCTCTGCTTGCCTTCAGTAATCACCCAAACCTTGCACCATCCCATCTGTTCATGGTCTGGTTCCTGTTCTTCAAGTATGTTGAGCATGGCCCCACCACAGGGCCTTTGCCTGTGACATATTCCCAGCCTGGGTTGCCTGCCCCATTGCCCCTGGGCTCCCTCTCGCACATATCCAATTGCTGTTGGCACGTGAGCTCCTTGGAGAGACTCACCCAGTGGGCACATCTAAAGCCAGTCTCCCACCCCTCAGTCCCATGCCCTGGACCCTCTGTAGTTCACTGCACTCCATTCTTCAGGGTCTGGCTTGATGGCACATGTGTTTGTGGACTGCCTGTCCTGCTTGCTCTCTGAGAAAGCAGGCACTTGCCTGTCTTGCTTACCAAAGGGCTCTCCACCCAGAACACACCTGCACATAGTAGGGCCTCTAGCGAAGCTCCTGGAGTGGATGGAAAACTCACCCAGGAAGGCGCCTCCTGTGCACCTTCCATGTGAAGCGAGATCTCGGATCCCTACTGCCCAGGAGCTCTCCACAGGACCCCACAACCGCGTCCAGAGTCTGGCTCCAATCCTGGCTCGACCACTAGGAGTTAAGCACACGGTGGCCAAAGTTCCCCATCCAGCCCTGTCCCTGAAACGGATATCATGGCTGCCCCAGGGCCCCTCGCCAGCTGCTGAGATGCCCCAGATGGAGCTGTGGCCACTGCAGTGTAGCTGCAAACTGTGCTGGGAGGACGGGGCCCGGGGAGCCACAGCCTGGGTAGACACAGAGGGAGGAGGGTGCACCCGAGGCAGGGGCGGGGGGCAGGGCGGGCGATGGAAGGGGTATGGCAGGTGCCTTCAGTGGTCAGAGCACATGCAGAACTCAGGGGTGCATGGAAGGGGCTCCCCAAGGACACCTAGGCCTCGGCAGCAGGCAGCCAGACTGAGCTGAACGGGGTGGACAGTAGGTCAGCACCAGCAAGGACACAGACGTCACCGCGTGAGGCTTCTCACCTCCCTCCCGTGCCCCTTCCATCCGTCCTTGCCTTGGGTCCTCTCCAAAATCCCTGGTGCCTCTGATGTTCCCAGGCACCGCGTGGGGCATGAGGGTGACACTGCACTGAGACAACCCCTCACTCTCCTGAGCTCAGTGGCTCACGCAGAGAGGAGGGTCAGGTGGCCGCACGGCCACAGGGTGCCAAGCCCCCGAGGACGTGGTCACAGTCCTTTCAGCTAAGAAAAGGGGCTAGAAGCCCAGCTCAGTGCTAGAGCAAGTCCTTAGCATCCTCGATGCCCGGGCTTGATGCCCAGCGCCAGAAACAACAGGAAAATACTAATAAAAAGAGGAAATTAAAACTAAAAGTGGATGAATGCGCCCTTCCCCACGGCTGAACCTTCCACTCTGCCACATGTGACCTAAAGGCCACCCAGAAGTCATCTGAGTCTGTGTCTAGGTGTCTGGTTGTGGCAGTGACAGGGATCTAGGGTGGTGGGGACAGGGGTCCAGGGTCCGGGAAGACACACACAGCCAGAGGGGCTTGCTGTTAGGTTTTTAGTGATCCCCAATAAAAATTCTCAATATCCAGAAACTTCCTCCTGCCTGAAATACACGTGGGGCGTCACGGCACCTACTGAGCTCAGTATTAGAAATACCCTGTGTGGGGACACTGGGCGGCGGGACACTTGCCTCACATGGGTTTGGGGTACGGGAGGTATCCGATTTCACACCAGGACTTTGTGAATTCACATATTTCACTGCCGGGTGTCTGAGAAAGGCTACGGGCTGATGGAGGCAGACGTTCTGTGGTCTTTCTTGTGACCCAGGGCAGATCCAGGCGAGGGTGGAACACTGGGGGCACAGACCTGAGAGCTATTTCCTGTGTCTTGGCAGCCTCACCCAGCCCTGGAGAGGGAGTGGGAAGTCACTGTGTTCCCTGAAGATGCCAGGCACAGGGTGACATCTACACACGATGAGCCCGTCCCGGGCAGAGGACGCGCTGTCGTTGAGTGTCACACAATGGGAAACCGAGGCTCCCTATGGCAGGACTGTGAAATGCCACCACTTTACACCAGCCCCGTGCCTGACTCTGGACTCCACATCCCTGGTCCAAGCAAGATGTGGCATTGCAGCCAAGGGGCGGAAGCTCTCCTGCCCAAGCAGGCCGCCCGCCCAGGTGGAAGCAGACCCGCTGCAAACCTTCATCTATGGGGAGGACAGATGACCAGCCGGGTGGAGCCCCCACCCCGCCTCCCATCTGAGAGTTAAATGCTGGGCTCGTTCTCTGGCCAGAGACCTGGTGCTGGTCCTGGAGGCACGCAGGGGATAGCTGCTACCCACATAGGCCGGGTTTCTGGGTGCACAGATATCCATGTCCATCTTCAGGGCCACACCACCACCCGCCCTGACCTGGCTGACCCCTGGACCACCCTCTGGCTCTGCAGTCCCTGCAGTGGATGAGGGGGGCCCTGCACACCTTGCCCCTCTTTTGGCTCAGCCCCTCCCCCACATCCATCCCGAGGGCCAGGTTAGGTGATTACTGACAACCACTCCCCCATCCCTGTCCTCCGAGAGTTAAAAGATGGCATTATTTATAGAGAGAACCATTTACTAACCTGTGTGTTTTCCCATTCTCTCATTCACTGGGGATTATCTGGGCACCTATTCTCTCCTGCTAGCTTAGTACTGGGCGTGCGGGTGACAGAGGGAGGCATGACTTTGCCCTATCTTTGAGAAGACTGTGGTCCAGTGGACGGCTCAGGCACAGACCTGGAAACCTTTGTGCAGCGTGGAATGTGTCCCAGTGGAGCCCACGAAGCCAGGCAGGCTGCAGGGAGGAGGGGGCTAATTCCACCCTGGCTGGGAGCAGGGCCTCCCCGAGCAGGTGAGCTTGGGTGAGGCTGAGCACGGACTTGGAAGACTTTGACTTTGTCACGTGGACAAAGGAACAGGACCACTGTGGCTGGAGCAGGAACACAGGCACAGGGAGGGCGACCCAGCCCCTCCAGCGTCCTGGTCATCCCCGCATGTGTCACTCCTGAGCTGCGTGTCCAGCAGGGTCTGCCTGGGTGCTGCTGCTATGTCTGCGGGCCGCTCCAGGGCAGGCTTCTAGGACCACGATGCTAGGAACAGCTGGGCGCCAGGTGGCCCAGGATGGCGGGCCCCTGCGTTCCTGGGTAAATGCAGAACAGCTGAGGATCCCTGGCCCTTTCCTAGAGGCTCATTGTCCACCGGGGCCTCCCTTTGGCAGAGAAATCAGCTTTCATTCCTGGGAGCTCTGGGGATTTGGAGCAGTTCACGGAGCCTGCCCCTTCCTCTCCTCCCATTCATTAATTACTGTTGTCAGGAACTTCTATTTATCAGGCCCCAAGCACAGGTTTTGGGGAGAGATAGACCCTTGTGGAATGTTCTTGATCTGATACGATTGGACTCTTAGAAGAGCTACCAGACCACGGATGTTAGTTAATTAGGAATTTGGAGCCTGCCATTCAAAGATGGTTGATAAACAGCTCTAAGCATTATTATCTCCCCAGCCAACTGAGCAGTTGGTCACCCCTCTGCCAAGCCACCCACCCCCTGGGAGGGGAGTGGCTTCCCTGCATGGTGAGCAGTGTCTGATCTTTCCAGGCAGTCAGCCTGGCCAGCCTGGATGGACAGAGCCCAGTTGCTAGGGCTGAAGACCATCTCTCCAGTCTCCTGTGCTTGCTCAGGCCTCATCCTCCTCACCTGCGAGACGGGGCCACTTCCGGGTCCCCCACCTGCAGGGCTGCTGTGTGAAGGGGATCACAGGGCGAAAGAGGACCATCCCAAGTGGTGAGGTGTCAGCAACACGTTTTCTTATTGGGATCATTGTGCCCTTAAATTGCTGGGGGCTCCTGTGACCCTCTGAGAGAAAATGCCGACCGATGCTTGTTGGAGGTTCCTTCTGCAAGGACTGGACTGGCAGGGCTCAGCTGCGTGGCTCTGAGAGTCTCCAAATGCCATCCACCGAGGGTTAAAAATATCCAGTCTCCCACCGCCTCCAAGTGAATCCCAGTGAGTCCTGGGAGTGAATCTGGGTACTTCTCAGTCTCGCACACACAGGTGTGGGGCCAAGGACATCGAGCAGAGGGTCAGAGAGGTCACGGAGGCCTGGCACACGTGTGACGGCAGAATTGAGGGAAAAGGAGAATGTGCTCACAGAACTCAGGCTGAGCCAAGAGGGCTCATTTTTCTCTCCTGTCATCCTTCTAGAAACGTCACCAATACTGAATGCCAAACAGTTCCCAGGAAAGTGGACAAAATGGCCCTAGGACATTGGCTTTAGGGGTTCCAGGGAGAGGGGAGACAGAGGCTGTTTTATTTCGTCTCCTTCAGGGGTGGATAAATGGGTGAAGTTTTCTCTTCGGTCCCCAGAAGCATCGTGAGCCAGAGCCTGCCTTTCTGTCCCTGGCCAGGATGCTCTCAGCAGAGGCTGAGACTGAGGCTGGGGAGAGCAGCTGGCCTCCCCTGGAGGGGCGCCCCTCCTGCTCAGAGGGGAGCCGCGGCCAGGGGTGAGCCCGGCTTCCTCCCTGCGCCCCTGGGTGGTGACAGCTCACCAAGCTCGCCACCAGGCCCCATCACAGTGTGTACTCACTCCCGTTTCTGGCACCTGGTCACCTTCTAAAGCCCTCAGTATTATCTTTGCTGATTGAATAAGTGAACGACCCCAGGAATGCCCGGAGTATGTTTGCCCAAGTGCAGGACTCTGGGCACACTTTCCACGCCTGTTGTCCTACCTGGACTTTTGTAAGCACCCAGGGAGGCAGGAGGATGGGGCTGGTCATCTCCACTTAACAAAGGGAATGACTAGGGTGCAGAGAAGTCGTGTAGTTTACCCAAGGGCAAAACAGCAACATGCTAGTGACTGGCCCAGGTGGCTTGGTCCCCAGACCCACTGCGCATGTTAGGTAGTGGAAAGACGGAGGCCCCCGTGCTGAAGGTCGCCAGCAACTCAGCCTCGGCCCCAGCAGTGCCTTCCTCTCTTCTGCACAGGAACCACAGGGGGCTTGGGTCTCATGCAGACACCCAGCGGGTGATCACTGGTCTCTGTGCCCCTGCCCTCTCCTGCCCTCTCATCCTGCTTCCCACCCCCCCAGGCCCAACGCAGGATGCAGAGGCCAGGAGTGGGCCCAGTGCTCCCTGCTTGCCCAGGGCCAATGGGGTCCCCCTGCCACCAGGTTCCGCTCAGGACGCCACAGGGGGTGTTTCCAGGCAGATGTTGCCCCTTGGCCACATGGGTGCACCCTGCTGGGCCCCAGCTCATCTGGCCCAGCTGTGTGTGAGCTTTAGCACTAATCCACAAAAATGTCCCTCTCAGCTTTGATTGGCTGCTGGTGACATCATAGGAATCTGGGGGAAGCGACTTGGTTGCATGTCCTGTTATATATGTCTTTGATTATTAAACACTGGGCAACCAAGTTGATGATGTCTGTGTAAGTACAGATGCTTTGACCAAAGAGTCTGAAGAGATCAAGTCCAGGCAAGGGAGACCTGAGTAGCGTGGTCCCAGAAGAGGAGTCCTGGGAAGAGCCAGCAGGTAAGACTTTTTGTGTAGATGAATATCTAGACCTAAGTTCCTTGGCCAGCCGAGGCCCTTCCCTCGTGGGGAGGTTTATTTGAAAACCATAGACGAGGCAGCCTGCCTCCATGGCCCACAGGTAAAATGGCAGTGTGTGCGTGCAGGGTGTGGGTTCAGGCAGGCTGCTCAGCATATAACAAAAAGAACACTGATCAGCACATAACTCCATGGACCTGAATACAACCAACAACAAGATCTAAAAATACATAAAGCAAAAACTTGCAGAGTTGTAAAGAGAACTGATCAAATCCATAACAAGAGTAATGTATTTTAATGGATCTCCTTCAAAACTGTTATAAAAGAAATATTAAAACTTAGTAAAATGTAGAAAATATGTAAATATAGTGAAAGCCTTAAGCTATTTAAATTCCTGAAAAAAACCCACAGAGAATACTCAGATTTTAAGAATATCCATGTTCTCTCTGAAACACTGATCAAGTAATAAATCTAAATAAAATTTCAAACAATACCAAGCAATTTATGTCAAATAGATTATGATCTATTTGAAAGAAACACAGTGAAAGGAAATCAGAGCTCAATGAAATGATACTATCTCCTACCATATGTTTAGACATTAAAAAAGAAAAAGGCAAGTTTTAGTAATTTAGAATAAATAAGAAGGCATCGTGCAAATAATAAAGTATTTAAAACTAAAGAATGAAATTATCACCCATGAAAGTCCTTCAGGTACAACTAAAGTGCCATTCAGATGGGAATTTTTAACTTTGAGGGCATATGTTAGGAAATATGAAGCTTTAAAATTAATAAAATAATCATTTAAATTGATAAATCAGAAGAAGAACTATATAGTCAAACCAAATAGAGTAAAAGCACGATATAATTAAAAAGTAAATGTTACAAAAATATTAGAAAGAATCTCTGAAATCAAAACAGAAAAATTTCTGGTGAGAATAATTGAGGAAACAGTAAAACCCAAAATAAAATTTTTAGGAAGAAAAAAGATTTTCAATAGATATAGAGAGATTATTCCAGTTAATGTGATAATTTAGATGAAATAAATAATGATTGAAAAATATGAATGGCTAGAATCGAGATAATAAGAAAAAAAAAAGTAAGTAAACCATTTACCCTTAGAAAGCAGATTTACCAGCCAGGCATTGTGGCTCATGTCTGTAACCTCAGTGACATGTGAGGCTGAGGCAGGAGGATCGAAAGTTTGAGGCCAGGCTCAGCAACTTAGTGAGTCCCTAAACAACAGAGCTAGAACTTGTCTCAAAATAAAATATAAAAAGGTTAGGGGGTGGGGCTCGGTGGTTAAGCACCCCTGGGCTCAATTCCTGGTACCAGAGCAAACAACAACAAGAAGGGGTACATTTACCAATGTAGATCTAGGTAATATCTTCAGAAGTTATCAGTAGTAACTCCTCCAAGAGAATAACGGGGCCTCCATTGTTTTATGAATATTTTTCCTGGACTATCAGTGCACAAATAAACTGTCTTTCCAACTTGTTTCTGAGAAGAGAAAAATAAAGTTGTCCAACTTTTTTATGATGTTAATGTTAGCCTGATTCCAAAACCAGAGGACACAGCAAGCAGGGAAAGATCGTAGACTGTCTCACTGAGATAAAAGTCACAAACAAAACATTAGTAAATCAAATTTAGCTGTATATTAGGACATTTTGTGCTAAATTTACCCCAGAATAAACACCATAAAGGCTATCAAATATATCAGAGCACCAATAAATTAGAGGAGAAAGAAACACATTCTCAATCGATGCAGAAAAACAACGTGGTGATAAAATTGAGCACATCTTTATAACAACAAAATCCTAACAGCAAAAGATGCCAACCATCAAAATAAGTCATCCAAACTCCTCAATAAATTTCAGAGGACAAGATATGTTGTCCAGCAAACCCAAACTAGGTTTACAGTCAACAAACATCCAGAAAATCTCCGAATATTGGAAAATGGAACAAACTTGTCAACAACTGTGAGTCACAGAAGCCATCTCAGTGGGCACTGGAGAACCTCCCCCACCGAAGGAGGGTGAAATCACAGCACACCAACTGCGTGGGCGGCAGCAGCAGCAGCTCTCAGGGGGGAAGGGTGGGCAGGAGGCTGCCACACCCAAAGGAGCCTCTCACCAGATCAAGAAACTCATCTTCAAACACAAACCGGAAGGAGAAAATGCACAAGTCCAGACCGACCACGAGAAGAGAAGGATGAAAAGTGAAGACAGAGAAAACCAAAGCTTCTAAAAATATCACCAAGACACAGTGGGGTTCCTGAAAGGCTGGGAAGACAAACGCGTGTCCAGACAAGTCCACGGAGCTGGAGAGCAGGAGGGGAGGGTGCAAGCACTCTAGTGGGACCGGAGGAAGAAGTGTGCACAGTGACTCTAAAACCAGAGTCAGGACATGATGAAGATAAGGGCCACAGCCGCAGCTTAGAGGAAACGGACCTAGTCACGGTAAACTGTCCAACCAGCCAGGAAGACGGAGGGAAGATCTTTGAATTTATGATATAAATCAAGTTCGTAATTAAACCCCTCTCCACCCCCCAAGCTCTCAGCCCAAAGGTCTTGCTGGTGATTTCAGCAGGTCTTTAAAGATGCCATTTAATCAATTCCAGTAAAATTCTTTCGGAGAGTCTGAGAAGGAGGAGGAACACTTCTCAACTTACTTTTTGAGACTTGCATTATTATGCTGATAAAACCAACTAGATTACACTCAGAGAACGCTAAAGAGCCACATCCCTCGAGAACTTGGGAGCAAAAATCTGTAAGGGACAGTTTCTGCAAATCAAATCCAACAAAATACGCACTGCTCTGGGTGGGAGGTAGTTTAGGGAGCCCCGAGAGTTCCTGTGTTGAAAGTCAATCCCCATGTGGGGTATTAAAAGGGTGGGAACTTAATCTGACTCCACTGTGTAGAGTGGGATTTGGGAATGGGTAGGATTAGATCCTAGGCCTTTAGACTACAGCCCAGTATTAAATCCTAGATGTGTGCTCTCCAACTTTTCTTGCATTCGATGCTCGGCACCACCTTGGCACCCTATCAGCAAGAAAGTCATCACCAGATGAAGTCCCTAGACCTTTCTCCTCCAGAACCTTGAGTCAAAAGAAGCCTCTTTATTTCTATAAAGTAGCTGGCCTCAGGCACATCATTATAGTAACAAAAAAAAAAATGAATCAATACTTACACAAGAAGTCATAAAGCAGCATAGCCCAAAGAAGTCTATCCCAGAAATGCAAATTTGGTTTAACATTATAAACTCAATCAATGTAATTAATTAGAGTAGCAGAACTAACTTTCAGTAGATGCAGAAAAGTATTTGCTAAATTTAACATTTATTAATGATAAAACAACAATAACAACAACAACAAAAACTCTTTGCAAACTTTCAACTGCAGGCCACTTTCTCAACCCTCTGAGGAGACTCTCAAAAAAGCTGAGAGTGAAGCTCAATAGCAAGAACCTGAAACAAAGCACAAATACGCATGGTCACCATTCTTCTTTAATTCACACTGGCTGTCCTAGGTTGTGAAATAGTGCAAAAGAACATAAAGACATAAGGCACCTAAATTGGAAAGAAAGTAAAATTGTCTTTATTTGCAGAAACATTGTCTGAGGAAAATTCTATAACAAATAAGTGACTTTACCAAGGCCACAAAGTCATTATTTAAAAATCAAGTGTATTTCCCAGTCTAGCAGTGGACAGTTAAATTTTGAAATTGAAATAAACAATATCATTTGCCCAAACATCAAAAACATGAGATACGTAGGTAAAAATTTAACAGACTCCTTGTAATTCCTGGACAGTAAACCTGTAGAACACTACTGGATTAAGTCCAGCCTACGTGGATGGAGACAGGGCGCAGCCATGGATTGGAAGGGTACTGTTCTACCCCAAATTCTTAAATTCAACTACAGATTGACTAAAATCCTTACCAAAGTCACAGTAGAATTTTTTTAATTGGCAAGCTGACTCTGAGTTTTATATGGACTGCGAAGTACTTTGAAACAACTTTGAGAGAATTGCAGGACCTGAGTCAGAGCTCGCGGTGCCGAAGCCATTGTGTTGTTGGTCTAAAGACAGGCTCCACTCATGAACGGGGAGAACAGAGAGTGGAAACAGACCTTCGCACACGGCCAATTACATCTCCTCAAAGCCGCCAAAGCAATTCAAAGGGAACAGTCTTTTCAACAAGTGGTCCTTGAACAATTGGATGTCCCAGGGAAGCAAGGAGGCTCAGCCCTCACCTGGCGGGGTGTCAACAATGGCTGTGGACGGATAGAGGTGCGCACCCATCGCAAAGGCAGCTCAGACTGAGAAACTTCCAGCTAAGAGCTCAGGAAAAATCTGCTGTGGCCTTGAGGGAGGAAGAGAATGACTAAAGGAAAAACAGTCACAAATGTAACTTCATGAAAATTAAAAACTTCCGCGGCTCAAAAGACAATGGTTAAGAAAAAGAAAAGAATGGGGGTGCCATTTGAAAAGCAGCGAGCTCACAAAGAGGTAGTATTCAGAATAGATAAAGAGCTCTCACAACTCTGTGTCCAGAGGGATACAGGGGGTGGGGTGGGGGGGTAGACACAAGAAAGATCATTTGTCTCAAAATCACTAGGGTTTAGGGGAAAACAAATTTAAAAACCAGCATATCCACTAGAATAGCTACGCCGAGAATGGAGAAATTGCAAACCTTCTCCAGGGATGTTAGAAATGCAGAACAGAAGCTGGGTGGGGTGATGCACCCCTGTAATTCCAGTGACTTGGGAGGCTGAGGCAGGAGGATCACTGTTAGAGCCTGTAAACAAGTCTGGATGGCGCCTGGCAAAATGCCAGAGGGAGTGGTTTGTGAAGTAGCGCCAGTGAGCCATTAAGTGTGGAGATTCCTGATTGGTTGACTGCTGTATCTAGTTTATGTTAATTAGATAAGCTGTGTGGAATGTATAAATATCCCTCCCTTCCTACAATTAACGGCTTCCACTCCTGCTGTATCAATCTACACAAGTTGTTCGTCACCCCCCCCGGTTATTTTGCTGCAGCCGGACTGTGGCAGATCGCAAGTTCAAAGCCAGCCTCAGCCAAAAGAAAGGTGCTAAGCAACTCAGTGAGACCCTGTCTCTAAATAAAATACAAAACAAGGCCGGGGATGTGGCTCAGTGGTCGAGTGTCCCTGAGTTCAATCCCCAGTAACACCCCCCCCACACACCCCCAAAAGAAGAAAGAAAAAACAAAGAAACGTAGAATGCAGAACAGTGCAACCACTGGAAGCAGATTTACAGTGATGCATGTGCCTGCTCCGTTTCCAAAGTAGTTACCCAGGGGAAGGGGAGATGGGCTCCACGTAAGGGTGAAGGTGTGATAACTTCCCCGTCGACATGTGGACTCGGCACTTTTATTGAGGAACAGCAGGTGCAGAGGCGACTCTGCCCTGCTTCTGTTTCCTAAAAGTCAAAGAAGAAGCTCCCACAGGAGAGAGGCATGTCCTCACCCTCAAGGAGAAGTTGAGGTCAAGGGGTTCTGTGCAGACTTGGCTGAAATATCTCGTCTTCCGGGCTCCCCAGGTCCTCCGGGGGCTTCCTCGCAACCGACGCCTCTTTGTCCAGTTCTGGGTGCTGCAATCCTCACAGTCCTAGTCTTCTCTTCTTTGTGAAGGATCCTATGCTGCACAAACCTCATGCTAAATACATCTGGACGCTTTTGTCCTTTAAATCTATCTTCTGTTGCACGCCTGACATCCCAGCGGCTTGGGAGGCTGAGGCAGGAGGATCGCGAGTTCAAAGTCAGCCTCAGCAGATGTGAGGCACCAAGCAACTCAGTGAGACCCTGCCTCTAAATACAAAACAAAATAGGGCTGGGGGGTGTGGCTCAGTGGTTGAGTGCCCGAGTTCAATCCCCTGTACCTCCCCCAAATCTATCTTATATCAATTTAATTTTCAGACCATCTGGGGCGAGGAAAGAATAGAGGTGGGTTTTGTCTCTCTCACAACACGTTTTTGAGTATTCTTGATAGATTTAGTCATAACTGGGAAAAACTGGATACAACGGGACTATCTGTCACCTGATGAACGGATGAAACAAGCTGGTGTATTTACAAGATGGAATACTACCCAACCATGAAAAAACAGGAACAACATTGACGAACCTCAAAGCCGTGAGGCCACTTGAAGAAACACAAACACTGTATCCTGCACAGTTTCACTATACAGAGATTTTTTTAAAAAATATATATACAGACAGGAAAATCAGAAGAGGGGAGAGAGGAGGTCATTTACTCCAAATGAGCATCAGGGAAATTTGGGGAGTGATGGAAATAAACTTTGCCATAATTGTAACTATGTAAATTTGTCAAAGTTATCAAATTGTAATTCAAACCTGATGAGTTGTGTTTTATGTAAATGATATCTCAATAAAGCTGATTAAAAAACAAACACAGCTAAAAGACAAGTCAAGAGTTGAGAGACTAGAAAAGCCACGTGCTTACCTAGCCAGGGTTAGGACACTGGAGTCCTCTTCTCCCCACACTATAACGAGAAAGGCCCACGCGGAACAGAAGGGAGGCGAACATGACGAGCAACCCGCCACAAAGGAGGAAATCCTTCAGGACAGTGGACACATGTCACCACGGTCCAGGAAACGCCAGGCCAGGCCCACAGATGCCCTGACATCGGAGCAACAATTACAGAGATGGCGACGTGGAGGTCCCAGGGTCCGCTCTGGCTAGCAGGTAGTTAGCCGCTCCCAGCTGCAGTCAGGGAGTTGAGAGGTGGACAGTCCTTCTTGTGGCTTCCCTGCAACCACAGAACAGCTGTGATCTGCACCTGACCAGTCCCATGTCCCCCAAGGCTCCACCGGGGACTTTGCATCCTGAGCAGGTGTCCTGGGTCCTGGAGATATGGATGCAGATATCAATATAGTTATTTTGTCATCTGTTCCCTCCAGAGCGTGAGTGTGACAAGGGAGAATGCTTCATCTGACTCCGGCTCTGTTCTTAGGGCGAGGACAGCGCCCCAGGAGGAAGGGCACCCGCAGAGGCCTGGGGTGAAGATGGCGGTAGCAACCTCAGCGAGTGCATGACATGCAGGGCTCAGGTCCCCGTGGCTGTGCTGGGGACAGGCAGAGTCCAGAGGTGAGCCCCGGGGCACCCAACCATCTTTTTTTCTGGAGCTGACGATGTCGGCAGCCTGGCTTTCCTCAGCCGCCCTTTCCTGAGCTTGTTTCTTCAGACTTTCGGTCTATGTCTCCTGTCAATCCCCAGCATCCTTCTAATTAAATCCTTTTCTGCTTAATTTAATGAGAGTCAGTTTCTGTTGTTTGCAACCAAGACCCCTGACGATTACAGAGGCACAGCTGTTAAAATGAATGAACCGGATCTGTGCGTCTTGACATGGATACATCTTAAAAAACGATCTTGAGTGTGTCTAAGCCAGTTGCAGAGTGATAGTCGCAGTCTGGTACCATTTGTGGAGATAGCAAACCTATCACAAGGATATTCTGGTTATTTACGTATAAAAATGTACAGGGTCAATGTGAAAAATGTGCATCAGAAGGACCTACAACAACTTCAAAATGCGAATGACTTCTGGGGAAAAAGAGGAGGGTGGGAGAAAGACGAAGGAGAACTGGACTTCCCCTCTGATGGGCTAGTCCAAGAAAGCTGAAGCACATCCCCCGCTGCACTGGTCTTACGTCTGGAGGGTTCCCAGGGAGTCGTAATGTCCTGTGTTCAATGGCCTCTCCCTGCCCTGAGGCCTACCTTATCCCTGCGGTCACTCTGAGCAGAGCTTACACCTTAGGTCCTGCAGATTTTCTGGAGCTGAGTTTCAAATACACTGACCCAGTGAAGGGCCCCGTGCCTTTACTGCCCAGTAACTGAGGATTTCCTAACAATGTGAAATAGGGCTTAGAGACAGGAATAGAATTAAGGACACAGTAAAACAAGTCAATCTTTAATGTGGAGTTTAACAGTTGTTTCACTGAATCAACAGAAAGAGGCCCTTATAAATGTTACTAAATAAGGGACAACAATGAATCTTTAGTTTGAATAGTTGTTACATCCTTGAAATAAAAAGGACGGTCTTTCCATCTTATTTTTTTTTTAATAATTGCCTAGCAGAGAACACCTGTCCATCAAGTTCTGTCGTTCTGTCTACCCACCGACCGCCCGGTGTTCTTTGGGGTTTTGTTGTGCTATGGTATAGGAGAATCCTCTGACCTCGCCAGAATCTCAATGACAGGGGATGCATCTGAGGCTTCTCTGGAAAGACTGAGGGTGGTGGTGGTTTTAGAGAAAGCAAAGCCCTGTGTAGGTGATCACCCTTGTCTTTTCAAAATACTCCTTTTTAACTTTTTCTCTTTTAAAATTTAGAAGTGTTCCAAGTAGGTCTCGAGGTAGAGTATGTCCACACAGAAGGAGTGATGCTCTGAGAGAAGTGACCATCCACTTCCCAAGGAAGCAAGGACCAGAATTCAGCCCTGTGGCTCTTCCTATTAATAGTACTTCACTTAAGGATGCCCGGCTGTCTCCCTGTGACCTCTAGTTTGCTAAGATTGCAACTTCATTTAAGGAACATCCTCTATATGACTCTATTAAGTACTGGAAAACCAGTGGTAAAATCTGTTTCTCTGCTTATACCCTAAGGCACAAGACAAACGTAGTAGGGTCGGGTCGGGTTTATTTGAATTTTGAAAGGCTTTGTGTGAGATGCAAACACAAGGCATTATGGGAAACTCACCCCGACTGGAGGAACAGAAAATCTGTCCAGGCAAAGGTGATGTGTGGGCTAAGTGATAGCAAATGGATGAGTATCAAACAGGTGCGAAGAGAAGAGAGGACATTAAAGCAGAGAGGACAACATAAACTCAGGTGTGAATTGGCATGACGTGCTTAAATTGACAAGCATCGCTGCTGGAGCCAAATATCAGAGGGGGAGGCAGGAGGACTTGGTCTGGATTGGGGCTGAAGGAACATAACTTCTGAATCTTATTCCCAGGAAGAGGAAGAGAAAACCAAAAGAAAAGGCCTAGAGAAATCTTAGTTAAAGACTGTGAGGAATACCTAAAGAGAGAAACTCTTCCTGTTTACAAGTAGGAGACCTGCACATTACAAAGACAGCAATGCACTGCAAGTTGAACTGTTAATTCAACATAGTTCTGGTAATGGAATTTGAAAGTCATCTTTAAAATATTTGCTACAGAATGAAGACTGAACTTGAAAGTTTACCCCAGACCCTGTGAAGGACGCTTGTGCTTATCTCCTTCACATTGACCAATGGGCTGCAAGTAAGAAACCTATCCGCATCAGAGCAGGATGTGAGATTATGGAGCAGAAAAGGGATTTAAAGAGCAATGGGGAAAATGGTTACCCATCTTTAAAAATGGAAAATAAAATCCCTACCTCACGCCGAATACAAAGTGAATTCTAGATGTATTACGTTCTCATGTATAAAACCAAACATTAAAACTCATGGTAGAAAACTGACCGAAACATATTTTTTGTCTCAAGAATTTTATCGACTCATAAATATAAAAGAATAAAAGAAGGTAAAAAGTATTTTATTCAAATTAATCAAAACTCATTTTGAAGAAAATAAAAAGATAAGTTATAAACCAACAGTAGCTATTTACAATAAACATCTAACAAATAATTGAAATAAAAATCAAACATTTTGAAAAAAAAAAAAGGGTGAAGTGCATATGAATAGTAAGGTCGATGACGTCCTAGGAAGAGTGTTACACTGTGGATCAGAAGTGTCCCTAAAAAATCTCACGTGTTAAAAGCTTGGTCACCAGCCTGTGGTGCTGCTGGGAGGTGACGGACATTCAGGAGGTTGGGCCTTTTGGAAGGAGGTTAGATGGCTGGGGGTGGGCCCTTGAAGGGATATTGGGCCCAGGCCCTTCCCTGTCTCTGCTTCCTGGGTGCCATGAGGTGAGCATCTTCGCCATGTGCTCCCCACCATGATGTTCTGCTTTACTGCAGACCCAAAGCAGCAGGGTCCAGTGGTCAGGGACAGAAGCCTCTGAAATTTCTGTTTCAGAGTTATGAGCTCAGGGATATGAGCCAAAATACACAGTTTTCCTTATAGATCAGTTTTCTCATATATTTTGTCATGTGACAGAAAACTAACAAAAGATGTTCAATCATTTAGTGATAAGGAAAATTTAACCCAATTCACAAAGTCATATTCTATGTACTTAGGATTGGCAATGATTTAAAATTCTGAAAGTTGTAAGTGATGAATCCAGCAGAATCTATAGGATCATTTCTGTACCACTGGTGACAGGGAAAAGTTATGCAAATAATTTGAAAACTATTTTGCCATTATCTCCTGAAACTGTATTTTGGTAATTTTTTTTTTTTTTTTTAGAAAAGCCTTGATAATTCTATTTCTAGGAAAATTCTTAAAGGAAATTGTTGCTTGTGTATAATGGTAGAGATGCACAGGCATGTCCGAGCTGCACTGCTCACAACTGCAAAAATCTAGGAACACAAATGTTCCCTGTCAGATTAGACACTGGTCAAAATCAATGAAGAGTTACAACTCACTATTAAAGGCTAGGTCTTGGCAATATAATATGACATGGAGAATGTCCAAGTGCATGAGGCAGCACGACATTCCCTTTATGAAGTCTAAACCCAGCAAAACAAAAAGTGCTTCTTAGGAACACAGGCAGATGCTACCCTTCCATGAAAAGGAAAGCGAGTCGGTGGTGAGCTGGGGGTGGAGGCCACTGTGTCTCGAGGAGGCAGGGATGGGAGGTCTGTGGGAACCTCTGGTTAGGTGGGGAGACATGCAGCCCCTGTATTTTGTTTCAAGAGTAGTGTTTACGGTTGAATATGATTTAAAATATCTAAATAGCTAACTAGACACGGGAAACCATGTCATGAACCAAAAGCCACATTTATTCCTGTTCTGTGCACTGAGGTCAATAAAAAGAGGGGAGGCAGGGAGGCTGGAGGTGGATGGGGAAAGAGGGGCAGACAAGGTGTGCTGAGTCACCCAAGAAGAGACTTCAGAGATGAACACATGGCAGGCTGCCCAGGTTCTATTTCTCATGCATTTTTTTTAAAGTGTTATTTCTGTTATTATGTTGCCATATCATGATAATTATTAAATGCTTAATGTGCTCAGGCTGTGTGCTGAATGCTTTGCATTCTTCATCTCAGTGAGTTCTCCCTATATTACCGATATGAAGTCACTCCTTATATAAAGCCTTGCTATCAGGTGGTTTTCTAGAATCTTCTCCTCTCAGGTCTTGTCTGGAGAGGCTTTTGGTAATGGCCTTATCTAAAATATGCACACAACCCCACTGTTCCTTAGCCCCTCGCCCTGCTTTGTTGTCTTCATGACTGTTCACAGAACTTCCAACCACGGTGTCTGCGCTGATGGATCTGCTGTTCCTCTCTCCACGGGCCCAGGTCCCATGAAGGCGGGGCTCAATTAGTCACACTCAGTGTTCCAGGTCCAGCAACAGACCTGGTGCCCAGGACACTCTTGATCTGATTAGGAACAAGTGAAAGAGTGGACTCACACAATCTCTACCTGAGAGCTTTTCTGATTATATTGATTTTACAAATGAGAAATGGAAACAGGAGGCGTTCGGCAATTTTGCAAGATCTCACAGCCATAAATTCAGACCCATGCAGGTTACCTTCAGTTCATAAACTCAGTTCATAAACTTAGCTACTTGGCCATTCCTCATCTTGGACTGGATAAGGAAGCTCATCCCAAGAGCCCACACAGGGGGCCCGTGCTAGCGGGTAGAGAAGAACCATAGACTACTAAATACGACTTGGTGCCACCAGGACTTGAATGAAATGTTTAGGTGTGCCTTCTTCTGAGAGCTTAAATCAACTAATCTGCCTCAGCAGCCCATATAGAGGAAAGATCATGTGGATAACCTGGATTCTTTCCATATTGCCCAGGTGGCTTTCAATCAATCAGGTTTTAGCAGATGTGTTCTTCCACCACTGGCTGAAGGTTTGCTGCAAATGTTACTTATAAAACACTGAAACTGCAGTACAGGGTGCATGTGGTCCAGTAAGTTTAAGGATAGTGGTCCTTGGTTCCCAGAGCAGGTAACGGAGCTCCTGATGGTGATCCTTTGGGGTGAAAATCAAGCTGAGTGTTTTCACTTCTGTTTGTAAAACAAATATCGGTTATTTTGGAAAACTTGGAAACCGCACAAGAGCATCTAGGTGGCCACTGAGGTTCAGGGAGAAGCACCATGGACAGTGAGTGTCTGTGTGTAATGTGATGTGCACTGAGAGTACTAATGTGTCTTACTGTCTTAGGCTGGCCTTCCAAGTCCCCTTCAAGGACACACTCCAATGACCTAAGGCCTCCCACCAGGCCCCGCCTGTGAAGGTCCCACCACCTCCCAGTTGTGCCAAGTGAGGGACCAAGCCTTTAGCACATGGGTTCTTTGGGGACATTTCAGATCCATACTGCAGCAGTTTTTATATATGTATGAGTCCCAATTCTCTCACTTTATGTCACTATAACTTGTTTTCCTACATGAGCTAATATTCCTCAAACGTACGGTGTTTGGTAGCTGAATAATTCCTTATGATAAAACGTCTCAAATATATTTACCCATTTCTGCAAATGTGACAATTTAGGAAGTTGCCTCTGTGTGTGTGTGTGTGTGTGTGTGTGTGTGTGTGTGTGTGAATAACAGTGCAAGGAGCAGGTGCCTACGCAAGTCTTTCTTGCATCTCTGATTATTTCCTGTAGCTGAAAGGTGATTCCAAGTGACTTAAGGGAGACTTACAGGAATGAAGTCAGAGCTATTTAAAAGTGTGGATCATTGGTGTGAACGCTATGTCTTCTTTTCACCTCTAGGGAAAAGGTGTTGAGTGTTCTATAAATGTTTGTCTTTAGCTATATACTTTCTAACTTGTCAACAAATTGCTGCTTGGCAGGGATAAAAAAATCTAGATCCAGAGTAAAACCATGAGCCCTTGGACTGGCACAACTTCATCCTTAACCGACCATGTGTCCTGTGGTTCATTAACACGGTCCATGAACTAGGAGTCTTTATGGAAAAAGTTTTCATTGTCCATAATAAAAGGAGAAATAAGAGGCCAACATAGTTTATGTTCCAAAGAGCGAACCACGGGTCCCTTCGGGAATGAAAAAACTTTTCGTGAAATCTTACAGGCCTAGGCAGTCCCCAGATCTGGAAACCACTGACTTGTGAGGAGTGGGCGGAAAGTAAGTAAATGGGCTTCTGTCCAGCTGCCCCTGCCGGAGATGGCTGAGGTTCTAATAAAGGAGTGTCCTCCCGTGGACCAGGGGTGAACGGTCAGTACCCCACGCAGAGAGGGGCTCATAGTCTGAAAGGGGTTTTCAGTGGCCCCTTTATCACCACAGCAACCAGAGGATGTTGATGAAACAGAGGGGCAGGCTATAGGGGAACTGGCCAGATCAGGCATCAAATAAAAGCCACTTCTAAGTCAAAGAGCTAGACAGCCAGACAGTACTTTGCCAAGCATATTGGAAGGAAGTAGAACAAGTTGAATTTAAATTTAGCTTTGAACATTTGCAGATGTAAAGATTAAAAAACCCAGAAGCGCGGGTCGCAAAATGAGACACCAGTGCCAGAGCCTATAACACTCTGGGGTGAGGGTGGGGGTGGGGGTGCAGAGCCCACTTGAGCTGGAACTTGAGCCCAGTCTGGAAAACACAACGAGAGGTGCGTCAGATGAGGGTTCTGGGCAGCTATTCAGGGCCGACAACAGGGAAGGTGGTTCCACGGCTCAGCCCCAGCGTCCCGACAGTTGTTTATGTTTATGCTAAAGACAGTTGTGTAGGAAATCGACAGAGCGCTCAGTCTTGAGGTCTACCCATTCTTAAAATTATGTTTAGTATCTTAAGCCTGCCCCGAACTCCGGTAGATGTGCAATCCCCCATCGGCAACAGTGAAATCTGAAAAATTTCCTCAAGCCACGTTTTTAAAAGAAAGTTTGTGGAAAACTCACTTGGCAGCAGACCTTGACCTGAACTGAGTGGGCTATTTATAGCCACCTTCCCGGCCCTCTGTGTGAATATTCATATCTCCTGCAGCAGACGTGTGCCTGCCTTTAATTACAGGTTGCTGCTTCAGATCCTGCTGGGGCCGTTAAGTCAGATCCAGTACATGGATCAGATTACTTTTCTAAAAAAAAAAAAAAAAAACCTTCTGAAATACAAAACCATCTGCCCCAAAGGTTTCAGGCAAAGGATTATAGATTTATATATTAATATACACATCCTGTGAGTATACCCCATACTCTATCATCTTCTAACAGGCTTTATGAAGTTAAATATTATAGTTTACGTTTCTTCCATATCAGCCCACTGTCCCAGTAGCCCCCCCTGTTTCCTCCTTAAAAATCTCCATTTTGAAAATCGGTACCTGCTATTTAATTTTTATACTAACTATATACATTTTAATACTCATAAACACTCTGTTAATATGTCATGTGTTAATGTGGACATATATAGGCCTATTTATGCATTTGTATACGTTTATGTTACTATAACACTATAAACACACAATACTATATACTGCATTTCTTATATATTTTTAAATGTTATAAGTAGAACCATTTCACAATTAATTTATGGAATTAATTTTACTTTTTGTAAAATACATACTATATTGTCTTTATTACTTTATTATTACTTGTTGCAATCAGGAAATGTAAATATTTCACCCATGCTGTACTTTTGTGGATGACATTGACCTGTTTGCACGTATCACTGGCCCTTAATACATCTTCCTTGGTGAAGTATCTGTTTAAATGTTTTGTCAGTCTTTACTGATTTGCTTGTTTTCTTGTTACTGAGTTGGTAAGAATGCTTTCTGTAATCTCTGCATCAGTTCTTTGTCAGATACGTGGTTTGAAAATAGTTTCTTCCAGTCTATGCAGACTTTTCATTTTCTAAACTGTATCTTTCAGACAGCAAAGGTTTTTAATTTTGACTAAGTCCTTCCTACCATTTTTGTTTTCTTTCATGGCCTGGGCTTTTGCTCCTGTTTTAGAAATAATTGCTTGATCCTTGTCACAGAGATTTTCTTCCAGACATCGAACAGTTTCAGCTTACATATCTGAGTCTATTTTGTCTCTGGTGTGAGATAAGTGTCCAGTGCTCATTTTTTTATGTGGATAAGTATTGTTCCTATTGTTCAAAGACCATCACTTCCTCCCTGAAGGGTCTTAATAGCATCACTGGGCCCTTTATCACCACAGCAATTAATTAACCACCCAACTGTGGCTATAGGTTGGGACTCTTCAGTGTACTTAATTTACTTACATCCCTACATTTATATCCCTATTCACATACCAATACTATATCATCTTTATTACTTTTTCATTACATTTTGCAATCAGGAAATGTAAATATTTCACCCATGCTGTGCTTTGGAAAATTATTTTAGCTATTCTTGATCCTCTATTTTTTAATTTAAATTTTAAAATTAGAATTGGCTTTTTAAAATAAATTAGGCTGAAAATACTTATATTAAAAGAACATTGAATATATTTATTTATTTAGGTCAACATTAATTTCACCTTACAAAATTTTGCAGTTTTAGTTTTTTGAAATGCATTAGATTGGCTTTAATGGCTGTGTATTCTGTCACATTGTGAAGATCACTAATTAATTATTTCTGCTCTTTTGTTTGTTTTGTAGATTTCTTAGAATTTCCTGGGTACATGATGTTATCATTTGCAAATGAAGCTTTTATTTGCTTTACTGAACTATCTGGGACCTTGCATTAGTTAGCTTTTCACTGTTGTAACCAAAGTACCTGACATGGTTTTAGAGGTTCATAGTTGTGTGGTTCCACGGCAGAAGGGCATGGTGGAGGAAACCATTGAGCTCATTACATTTGGGGACCTGAGAAAGAGGAGATAGAGACCAGATAAGGTCCCCAAGCACATGTTCCTAGTGGCCTGCAGCCTCATGTATGTCTAGTTACATTCACCAATAAGGAACCTCTCCACATAGTTTTTCTTTTTACAAATAATTTCTTTTTTACAAATACTATAATTGCATTTGTGTAAGCTATACAAGTTTTCTGTCTGTTGGATGAATGTTGGTTACCTTTGTCCATCAAGAAATTTGCTCATTTCATCTAGCTTTTAAATTTCATTACCACGATGCTGTCCATCATTTCCTCTTAACGTCTGTAGGATCCATAGTGATGTCTCCTTTCATCCCTAACATTAGGGATTTGTATCTTCTCTTTTTTGCTTTCTTCATTAGTCTATATAGAGTCTTATCTAGGTTATTGATCCTTTCAAAAAACAATTTCAGCTTAAATTTTCTATTTTAATTTTTGCTCTTATCATCTTGTCCCTTTTGTACTTGTATTTAATTACTTCTTTGTATATTTTTAATTAGTGCATTTTAGCTACACATAATAGTGGGGTTCATTTTGATCGATTTGTAAGTGCATATAATATAATTTTCTCCTTTCAATATTCAGAAATTTCCCTTTCCCTCCCTTCCCTTTCTCCCTCCAATCCCATTTCTCTAATGGTCTCTCTTCCATTTATTGATGGTTTTTTAAATGGTGCATTATAGTTAGATATTAAAGTGGAATCCACTTTGATATGTTCATCCATGCACATAACATAATTTGGTCAATTTCATTTCACAGTTCCTCCCCTTTCCCATCCCTCTTGCCACTGCTTTGATTCCTTCTTCTACTCCATTCATCTTTACATTACTTCTTCATTTTCCCTCCAGTGTGGTAATTCAGATTATTGACTGTAACCTTTTTAAAGTATAAAATATATTGGTATAAAAAGTTCCTTTAACTATGACTTCATATGCATCTCACAAATATTTGAGAAATTGTACTTTAATTATCATTCAGCTAAAGTTAGTTTTAAAATGTTGTTTGCAAGTTCTTTTTTGATAATGGAGTCCTTAGAAATGTGTTATGTAATTTCCAAGTATTTTCAGTTTCCTTAGTTGTTTTATTGTTATTTACATCAAAATAGATTTATAATATTTATAATTAAGATACCATATATGTTGTACATGTTTTAAAAGTAGGATTTGATAAATTTTAAAATATATGCACTCTAGCAAAACTATCACCACAGTCAATATATGAACATATGCTCACACTCCTTTGAAGTCCCTCTCCCTGCTTCTCTCCTGCATCCTTAAGCAACCACTCATCTGCTTCTGTCACTATTTATGGTTTTGCATTTTCTGTATTTTGTAGAAATGGTATTATACTCTATGTGATCTAGAAAAGGTCTTATACTTTATATGATTTTTTTGCTCTATCCTTTATTAGTGATCATGATTATTTTGAGATTTATCCATGGTGTTGAAGATATCAGAAATTCATGTTTTTCTATTGTTTAGCACTATTTCATAATGTGGAGGTATGTGTGATAAGAATTAACACTGTCATTCATTTGTTCATTTGTGTGTTGATTTCCAGTATAAATTCTTACTTGTAAGTTGCCACGAATATTCATGCATTAAGCCCTTATATAATTGTATGCTTTTATTTTTTGAATGAATTTTTGGTGAATTCCTTAGGAGCACCGACATATAAATTACATCGCTGGCAACTGGAGATTATTTTACTACTTCTTTTACATCTGGGTGGTCTTTATTTTCCTTGCCTGGTTTTCTTGGCTAAATCTCGACTCTGGTGCCACGTGGAAATAGCTAGACCGGATGTCTGTCTTGTTCCTCATCTTAGGGGAAGTGTTCAGTCTTTGTCCACAAAGTGAGATGTTAGTTGTACGTTTGTTTCTATGGATGTCCTTTATGAAGTTTCAATTTTCATAAAAATGTATTTGATTTTGTCACATGACATTTATACCCACTGAGAGGCAGGTGGGGTGTGTCTGGAGGAAGTGGTCATTGTGGCCATGGGGTTGATATTTGGTATCTGGAGAGTGGAGTCTCTTTCTCTGCTTTCTGGTTATCATGTGAGCTGCTTCCCTCTGCCACACTCTTCTGCCATGATGTCCTGCCTCCCCTGGAGTCCCCAGGGAATGGAGCTGGCTGTGTATGGACTGAGACCTTGGAAACTCTGAGCCCTTAGATAAACTTTTCTTCCTCTAAAGTCATTCTGGTTGGGTCTTAGCATAGTCATAGTAGTGAAAAAGCTCATGAAAACAATGTGTTTGAATTCATTATTAAGAATTAGAAGGAATAAATAAAAATAGATTTGGGGGTTTACACAGATCTATATCATTCATAATGCTCTTTATTTCTTGCTGAAGATTTGCTTTTGACTTTGTTTTATTTCCTTCATTGAATGCAATTTCTTCAGCATTTTCTGCACTGTGGCCCTGTTTGGTGGTGGCTCTCTTACAGATTTGATCTAAATCGTCTTTATTTTGTTTTCACTCTTAAAAATCATTTTTGATGAACAGTGAATTTTGTTGAATGCTTTTAAAAACGCATTCTACTCCCTATTCTCCTGTGTTGGTGTTTGGATTGAACCTGACAGAAAAGCATTAAGTGGTGGAGTCTTCTTTCACTTCTCTCTGGTGAACAGAGCAATGATGTCACATGAACATGACCCGCAGGTTCTACTTCCTGGGTCTCTGCTCACCTCACTTGGATGTTTGGGTTTCAGCCAGAATGCATTCAGTCTGTGCACCTGAGAGGCACAGGTCAGTAGAAGACACAGGTAGTCAGGATTTGGGGGAGTCACCTCTGGCTCTTTTGCTTCTAGAACCCTCCACTCTCTCCAGAAGCCACAATTTCCCGCATTTAGTTTTCTGATTCTTCCAGTCAGAAAGATGGTGGTTTTCCATGGGTCCCCTGCTGTCCTGCAAGCCCTGCTTCTTGCACTGGTCTCTGGCTAATCTTGGCAATGGGGACTCACTCTGTGCCGTCCCTTCCTCTGAGCAGGGGCACCCCCAGGGTCCATCCCCATCTGCTCACTAATCAGTGCCTTAATAGCTGCTGGTTAAATCATGTGCATATTCTGTAGCCATTTTCTGTGGGGTTGTCTGTTGATTTCATCTGTCAAATAGAATATGATGCCTTCATAACCAGTAGCAAAGCTGGCTACAAGGTTTTAATGCAAAAAAAATAAAATGTTTAGAAAATCACCCATGTTGACCTGTGTAGTGACAGTTCCCTTTTATTGCTGCCCAGTGCTCTCATTAAAGAATAGTCACATTTTCAATCCATTTGTCTCTGAAGGGACACCTGACTTGCTAGTTTCATTTCTTACAGAAAATGCTGAAAGAAACTTTTTGCATTGTTTATGTTTTTGCACATAAGCAAGTCACTCTTTGCTGTCTGCCTAGAAGTGACATTTCTGGGTTGAGGACACTGATAAGTTGAGCTTTCCTAGACAGAATCCATCCTTCTCCAGACCTGTTGCACCAGCTTCACATGCTACCAATAGCACATAGAGTTTCTCTGTTCCCAGAGATTCATACTAACCAGTGTCCTCAGACATTTGTGCATTGAACAACCTGCAGGTGTAAAAAGACATCTCATCCAAGGATTCTCCAAGCTGCTTTCCATATTGGCTGCACAATTTGCAGTCCCACCAGCAGAGTATGAGTGTGCCTTTTCCCCCACATCCTTGCCAACACTTCTTGTTGTTTGTGTTCTTAATAGCTGCCATTCTGACTGGAGGTAGATGGAATCTTAGAGTAGTTTTGATTTGCATTTCTCTAATTGCTAGAGATGTTGAACATTTTTTCATAGATTTGTTGATTGATTGTATATCTTCTTCTGAGAAGTGTCTGTTCAGCTCCTTGGCCCATTTATTGATTGGGTTATTTGTTTTATTGGTGTTAAGATTTTTGAATTCTTTATATAGCCTAGAGATTAGTGCTCTATCTGATGTTCATGTGGTAAAAATTTGTTCCCAAATTGTAGGCTCTCTATTTACCTCACTGATTTTTTCTTTTGCTGAGAAAAATCTTTTTAGTTTGCATCCATCTGTTTATTCAATCTTTATATTAATTCTTGTGCTATAGGAGTCTCATTAAGGAAGTTGGGACCTAATCCGACATGATAGAGATTTGGGCTTACTTTTTCTTCTAATAGATGCAGTGTCTCTGGTTTAAATCCTAGGTCCTTGATTCGCTTTGAGTTGAGTTTTATGGAACCACCATTTGATCCAGCTATCCCACTCCTCAGTCTATATCCTAACCGTATACTATAGGGACCCAGCCACATCAATGTTTATAGCAGCACAATTCACAATAGCTAAACTGTGGAACCAACCTAGATGCCCTTCAGTACATGAATGGATAAAGAAAATGTGACACACACACACACACACACAATGGAATATTGTTCAGCAATAAAAGAGAATAAAATCATGGCATTTGCAGGTAAATGGATAGAGTTGGAGAATATCATGCTAAGTGAAGTTGGCCAATCCCCAATAACCAAATGCTGAATGTTTCTCTGATATGAGGAGGCTGATTCATAGTGGGGTTGGGAGGGGGAGCATGGGAGGAATAGATGAATTCTAGATAGGGCAGAGGGGTGGGAGGGGAAGAGAGTGGGCAGAGGGGTAGAAAAGATAGTGTAATGAGATGAACATCATTACCCTAAGTACATGTATGAAGACACTAATGCGATGACTCTACTTTGTGTACAACTAAAGATATGAAAAATTGTGCCCTGTATGTGTAATATGAATTGTAATGCATTCTGCTGTCATATATAACAAACTAAAATTTTAGAAAAATGAAAAAAATTATAGCTCAGAAAAAAATGAAATTTGGAAGAAATTTAAAAAGAAATAAGAAATATAAAAGATATCTTTTCACTGTTTCTATCTGTACATTTCAGATTACTAATAAGGCTGAAATATTTTTCTATATATTGTTCATTAGAATATCCTCTTGAATGTTTAGTCAATTTCCTGTGAGCTTGCTCTCTTTTATTTATTTATTTATTTAATTTTTTCTTATTCTAACTTTTTATGTATGACAGCAGAATGCATTACAATTCATATTACACATATAGGGCACAATTTTACATATCTCTGGTTGTACACATGTATATCCACACCATTCGTGTCTTCATACATGTACTTATGGTAATGATGTTCATCTCATTACACTATCTTTTCTACCCCCCTGCCCCCTCTCTTCCCCTCCCACCCCTCTGCCTTATCTAGAATTCATCTATTCCTCCCATGCTCCCCCTCCCAAACCCACTATGAATCAGCTTCTCAAATTAGAGAAAACATTTGGCATTTGGTTTTTTGGGATTGGCCAACTTCACTTAGCATGATATTCTCCAACTCCATCCATTTACCTGCAAATGCCATGATTTTATTCTCTTTTAATGCTGAACAATATTCCATTGTGTATATATGCCACATTTTTTTATCCATTCATCTACTGAAGGGCATCTAGGTTGATTCCAGTTTAACTATTGTGAATTGTGCTGCTATAAACCTTGATGTGGCTGTGTCCCTGTAACATGCTGTTTTTTACTTTACCAAAATGTATAAATGGTGTATTCTAGATACATCTTCTGTATCAGATGCAATGCTTCATAAACATCTTCTCTCAATCTTTCATCAATTTTTTTCATCATTGGGATTTCTTTGGTTTGCAGCAATGCTTGCTTACAATGCGATCAAGTTTTCCAATCAGTCTCACTAGATTTAATCTCTTATTATGTAAGGTTTGTGTTTCAGATTTTTTTTTTTTTTTAGAAAATTCTTCACTACTTTATGATAAAGATACCTTCTTGTATATTCTTTAAGAGTTTAAAGTTTTCCTTTATGTCTTTAAGCATTTGTTACATCTGGAGTTTCTTCTTGGAGGACGCTGCTAAGTGGGCCCCTCCAGCACACAATGTTGTTAGCAGGTGGCATTGTGCAGCCAGCCTGGGGGATGTCTGGACACTGCCTGGAGAAGCTGCTTTCATTTACATTTTATGGGGTGATCCTTTTCCCCTCCTACTGCTTGACCTCTCCTCTGAACCTTTTCAGGTTTATGTCAGCCAGGTCCATTTTGTGTCTTGGCTCAGTTTTCTCTCCCCTGCCTCATCTCTGCAGTTTTAATTACCTGGAGATTGTTATGCATCATGATGCTTGAGAAAAGGCACCCATCTTATTTCCTTTAACATTGTCTTAATTTTATTGATCTTTGTTCTCTCATGCTAATTTTATGACAACATGGCAAATTCTCAGACAAGCCAAACAGCTGGATTCAACCTAAATAGCCATTTGGAGGATTGACATTTTTGGGCTGTTGGTTAATATGAAGGAACTGACTGCTTCATTTAGGTCTTCTTTTGAGTACTTGGTGGCTTTTTGGAAATTATCTTCATAGTTATGGGATATGTCTTTTGCCAAATTTTTATTGTACCTACTCACTATTATTGTGAGTGAATGTTTTTTCCATTAGACACTTTGGTAACTGAATGTTACCAAATGTTACATCCTATATTTCAAATAAGGATGGAAATGTCTTGGGAGTTGCTCTTGTATCCAACAACTTGGCTTGCTCTCTCACTCTCTTGAACAACTTGCTCACAGATTTTAATTCTGTGAATTCATTGAAAACTTTGACTGCTTTAAACAAATTAAGCCAAGCTATGCATCCGCCCCCATTAATTTAACTTGCTCACAAAGGTTGCAAAATGCAATATGTTTATTTCTAATTCATTCTAAATCTACATAAATTTAACAACTTTTAAATTGTGATTCCTCTTTTGGTCCATTATACTTCCATCCACATTACAGGGAGGGTCACTGACTATTCTTTTCTTGTCAATTATCAGAATGTAATTGCATCTTTCTCGGAAAACAGAGGTGATGTTATATGGATTCTTTGAAATGTATTGCAAATACACTTTGTAAACTGAGGTGCTACTGTTCTGTATAACTTGGAAAGGAATGGATGACTTCTCATATATATCTGGGAGTATCTATTTACTTTTGTGCAAGCCCACACGGCCCATATATGCACGCGAACACTCATTTTATCCTGCTGAGTTTTCTAATCATTTTCTCTTCTTCTCTTTTTGTCCTCTTGGGATTATTATTGGATTATTATTTTGTGTTAGAGGCCCTTAAAATGTTCTGCTATAATTTGGATTGCAGAATGTCTCCAATAATTCTACTGCTGTAGTTCATTCTTGTAGACCTTCACCATTAAGTGTGTTCTGCATAGTTTCCTAGTTTCTGGTCTTCTCACTCATTCATGAGTTTGATGTAAACACACTCCATTCCCTTTAGACTGCCACTTTCCACCAGCTGATTGGCCTGTGGACTTCTCCAGCAGAGCCGTCCTAGCCATCCCTGGGTCTGCCAAGGCAGCAGCTGGTGCACTGACTGATCTCAACCAACTGGAAAGAAACTGCCCTCAAAATACCTGAAAGCAGGTTTTCCCTGTGTGCTCTTTGCACCTCCCATTTTATGAACATCAGATTACAAGTTGACAAAATAATAAATATTTCAAGCTTTGTGGGCTGTTTGGTTTGCATCACAAATAGTGAACTTTGCATGC